>NW_026000229.1:4946435-5027151 GCF_001458135.2 Marmota marmota marmota
TTTGCTGAATAAGCAGTGTTACCCTCCGTGCGACAAACCTCTCGAGTTTAAGTCCCCGTAGCTGATCCTCGTGCGATGGAAATCCTTCCTCTAGGTTCCGGAGCACCCCACTATTGCTGGAAATTCCTAACAAGATATCCTTTAGCTGTCCTGACTTGTCATACTCCCACACAGTGAAGCAGCACACGGGGGCAATGCACTCCCCTCGCCGCCATCTTCCTCCCCCCCCCCGAAAAATGTTTTTAAATACATAAAACAAAACACTTAGTATTACAAAGGAAACCAATTATATTGAGATATGGTTATCAAAATGTGTTTTGAACTGTGATATAGTAGTATGTTTTTATTAACCCATTGATTAAGATCCAACATTGTGCCGGGCGCAGTGGGGCATACCTGTAATCCCAGCGGCTTGGGAGGATGAGGCAGGAAGATCATGAGTTCAAAGCCAGCCTCAGCAAAAGTGAGGTGCTAAGCAACTCAGTGAGACCCTGTCTCTAAATAAAATATCAAAAAGGGATGGGGATGTGTCTCAGTGGTTAAGCAAAACAAAATAAAACTCAAGTATCCCCGAGTTTAATCCCTAGTACACACATCCCCCCAAAAAGATCCAGTATTGTATGTAATAACTACCATAATTCTGAAGGAGTGAGGGGTGTAAACCATGTCTCAGGATATGTACGACAATTCTAATGTGATGTGAAAATATTGGTGTTTTTGTTGAGACAGAATCCCAAGCTGCTAACACATGGGGTTGGTTGCCTGCCTTCGCTGGGGAGAGGAAGACTGAATTTCAGGTACAGGGCAGAGGAAACAAGATGTCCTTTCTTTCCATGACTTGTCCGGGTCACAGACCCCCTGGATTCTACCTGTGAGTCACTGTTCCAATGGGCACCCTGCTGTGGCCAGTTCTTGGTCTAGTAAGTGTTCTTCCTGTTCATCTCTAGGTGGGCACTGTTGCCAACATGAGGCAGAAGCATTTTTAACAAAGAGTGGTTGGGATACTGGAGGGCATCTCTAGCCCTTGCCCTTCATGGGCACAGACAGACAAGGCTTAGCAGGGGTGTGGCTAAGTAGCGTGGCAGAGCCCATGTGCTCCTGGGCCAAACTCCAGCTTCCTGTTTAGACCCCTCTCCATTCACATAAAAAACAAGGGGCCTAATTGTTTTCTAAGCCCTCATATGGGGCTGCCTGTTCCTCCTCTAAGTGGGGCTTGGGCTTCATTTGCTTTTGGCCCTAATGCTTGGTGAAAGGCCAATAGGCTTCCACCCTGGGGGGACATCCCTTAGTCTGGACCCACAGCAAACATGATGATTAATCATTAAAAGCAAACTCCATTCAGGGCATGTTAACTCCCTCACTCCTTTGAACAAATACTTATGATCTATCTGCCCTGAAACCTGTAATGTGCAAGCAGATGCAATTATGCTCAGGGGGTTGATGTTTGCAGAGTATTTTAGAGGTAGGATCAGAGAGGGCAGGGAGAGGTGTGGGAAGTGGAGAGCTTTCTTAGAAGCTTCTTAAAATCTGGCTGCTGACAGCAGGTGGTCAGATGAAAACCTTGCCCAATAAAATGCATGCCTCAGTGCAGGGCCACCTTGCACTGAGGGCTATCAAGAAAGGAGCACTGTGTTCAGTCCCATCACCTACTTGCCAGATGATATTGGCATATAATTCTTGCTTTTTAGCCTCAGTTTTCTCATCTCTAAAATGGGACAATACCAAATTGGCCAGTTTCACAGGGGTGTTGTGAGAATCAAATGAGTGACTATGGGAGATTCTTTGAAGCCTTATAAACACTGAGCTCTTATGAAACGAATTCACATATAGTGGGGAGAATGTGGATGAAGTTGGGAATTCAGGGCTGCTGTGTACAGATGTGCAAGTTGTTCACTCTTCAAGGGAGCCTGGCCTCCCTGTTCTGCTTGCCAGATATGAAACCCTTGCCCAACTTGCCAACCCCATTCACTCTGGTGGGACTGTAGCAGACATGCACAGTGTCCCCACTTGCCCTTGCAAACTGAATCCACATTCAGATGGAGGGAGGAAAACAAACCTTCTGCTTGTTCTTTAATGGGTTTTGTGGAGCTCTTAGACTCTAATTACCTAATGGGGACATAACTACAACAATCTTAACTAGTTCCTATTATCTATGGAAATAATAAAATACAGTAGATAGAAATGCTTTTTTGTTTTTAACAACTCGATTTCAACAGTAAATGAAGCTGCAGCCCAGAGGGAAGGCTGCTACTAAAGAGCAGTCACGGTGACCTGGCTGTGTGGTCACCGCACATGTTCCTGCTTGCTTGTGGACCACCCAGAGCTGCCTCTCTGTTCTCCCTCCTGACTCCTTGATCCCAACTATATTTCTGTTTTCAGCACAAAACCCTAGTTCGGGAGGTTTGTAAAACTCCCCACAGTCACAGAACACTGTTAGTCTCTCAGCAGAGGTGATGCCTTGGATGGCAGAGATTGGGGGGCATGGTGACTCTGGTAGACTGGATCATGCCTCCCAAAATGTCCACACCCAAGACCATGTGAATGTGACTTTATTTGGAAAAGAGGCTTTGAGATGTCAAGTGATTCCATTAATGATCTTCGGATGGGGAGATTATCAGATTACCCAGATGGGTAGCAGCACATGCATTCTTTCTTTCTGTTTGTCTCTCTTTCTTTCTCCCTCTCTCTCTTCCTTTCCTCCTCCCTCATTCACTCTCTCTCCTCCTTCCTTTCTTATTTTTTAGTGCTGGGATTGAATTCAGAGCCTTGCATGTGCTAGGCAACACTCTACAACTGAGTTGCTCCCCCAGCCCCAACTGGTAAGATTTCTGTAGGAGAAGATGGGAGCTGAGTACAGTGACACCTGCCTATAATCCCAACAGCTCAGGAGGCTGAGGCAGGAGGGTTGCAAAACTAAAGCCAGCCTCAGCAACTTAGCAAGGCCCTAAGCAACTCAGCAAGACCCTGTCTTTAAATTTAAAAAATTTTAAAAAGGGCTGAGGCTGTGGCTCATTGTTTAAGCACCCCTGAGTTCAATCCCTAGTACCAAAAAAGTTTTTAAAAAAGAATATGAATAATAATAAATGCTGGCAAAAATGCAGAGAAAAAGGAACATTTACTGTTGGTAGGACTATAAATTAGTACAACCACTGTGGAAATCAGTACAGAGGTTCCTCAAAAGTCTAGGAATGGAACAACCATCTGACCCAACTGGGCCACTCCTTGGTATTTATCATAAAGCGTACTATAACCTGCATATGCATCAATTTTTACAGCAGCATAATTCACAAGAGCTAAACTGTGGAACCAGTTTAGGTGTCCATCGATGGATGAATGGATAAAGAAAATGTGGTATATATACACAATGGAGTTTTACCCAGACATAACAGAAGAATGAAATTATGAAATTTGCAGGAAAACGGATGGAACTGGAGAACATCATGTGAAGTGAAATAAACCAGATTCAGAAAGTCAAGAGTCATATGTGTCCTCTCATAAGTGAGAGGGGAAAAAAAAGAAAATAGAAAATGGAAGGGATCAGGAGGAAGGAAGGAAGGTACTGGGAGACGAAATTGACCAAATTATGTTACATGCATGAGTGGCTATGTCACAATGAATCCTGCTATTAAGCACAATTATTATTCATCAACAATAAATAAATAAATAAATTCACTCCCAGCTTTGAGATCAGCAGAGACAGGGGTAGGGAAGGCCTGCACCATGTTGTAATAGGGTGTCTGGAAAGGGAGGCCCTGTCTTCTCCAACTTCAAAGTGCTGCCTGCTCCCAACTGTCCCAAGGACCAGAAGCCAAGCAGCCTGGGTGGCCTACCCCCTCATGTAGGATACACTGCTCTGCCAGCCACACCCCCTCAGGCTCTCCTTATGTGTAAGCAGGGCATGCATTCTAAGAATGGCAATCTTGGGGGCAGATGAACCAAGGTTCTAATCCTGCTTCTAGCATTTTCTTGCCATGTAACTCAGCAGCCTTGGGTCCCCAGTGCCTTGGCTGAAAAAATGAGGGTAATAACAGATCTTCTTCCTTGAGTCCGTGTTGGAGATTATGACAGTTGATGTTTGAAAATACCCACACTGAGCCTGGCCCATAGTCTCCTGAGGGCACACAGCCGGGCCAGAGAACAGAGTAGGTACACAGTGGAATGGAGATGCAGGGTCAGGCTGGGAGTGTGACTCAGTGGTACAGCACTTGCCTACACGCCTGAAGTCCTGGGTTCAATCCCCAGCATTGTAAGAATTTTAAAAAAGAAAGAAAGAAAGAAAGAGAGAGAGATGGTGGAGAACCATACCAACAGTGGGATGGGTCAGGGGAGGCCTCACAGAACCAAGCTCCTACAGGATTGGAGGGGAAAGGACATGGCAAGCAGAAGTGCAGGCATTTCAACAGACACAAGGAAGGGGAGGGCAGCAGGCATGGCAGGATCTGTACAGTGGTAGAAAGAGAGGTGGGCGGAGAACTCTGAATTCCATGTTGTGGAATTTGGACTTTATCTTGAAGACTGTGCCAATCAGAGATATTTAAGTGTCAGGTGGCTGTATTTATACGGACAGTCATTCAGATTGAAGTGTGCAGGATGGTTTGGGATGCAACAGTGGCTGCCCCAGACAAAAAGAGTGTCTGTGGGGATGGGAGGAGGGCTAGAGCAAGGTGGAAGGTCAGGGCTTGGTGAAGTTTTGATGTGGGCTGGGGGAGTATGGAGTAAGAACGAGTGACCAGAGCTGGGCAGTTCATAATCCCAGCAGCTCAGGAGGCTGAGGTAGGAGGATTGCAAGTTCAAAGCAAAAGTGAGGTGCTAAGCTACTCAGTGAGACCCTGTCTCTAAAAAAAAAAAATACAAAATAGGGCTGGGGATGAGGCTCAGTGGTTGAGTGTCCCTGAGTTCAATCCCAAGTACCAAAAACAAACAACCCCCCCCCCAAAAAAAGGAAAGGATGATTGGAGCACAGGCTGTAATCCCAGCTACTTTGGAGGTGAGACAAGAGGATGGTAATTCAAATAAATTAAAATAAAAAGGGCTGAGATGTAACTCATCCCCAGTACTGGAGGGGAAAATTGGAGAAATATTGATGACAGTGCCAGTCACCCATTTGCTCAGACAATGGAGCTCCACCCTCATACAAGCATCCAATCTGTCAGACAGAACTGTCAGCTCCTTTTTGGGACATATCCTGAATCCAACCACTTCTTACGCCTTCACTGTTGCCCCCACCCAGCTTCATCATTGTCCACCTATAACATAACAGCCACTCTCTGTCTCCCAGCTCCCACCTGTCCTTCCCCCAACCATTGTCACAGTTATTTCTCCACGAGGCAGTCAGGGTGACCTTTGACAAGACTTCTCTGCTTGAGACACAAGACTTCCAATGGCTTCCCACTTTGCCCCTTCCTGTCATCCTGCATGTTAAGTACCCCTCTCCCTCTACAGCCTCCTACTTGAATCCCCCAGAGACTTCAATCATAAGTGCTCTTGGCCCATGCTGGTCCTTAACCTTGGAATGTCCTTCCCCCAGTCCTTTAGGACTCAACTCAAATATGCCATCCTCCACCTGGCACAAGTGGCACACACCTGTAATCCCAGTGACTCCAGAGGGCGAGGCAGGAGGCTTGCAAGTTCTAGGACAGCCTCAGCAACTAAGGGAGGCCCTAAGCAGCTTAGCAAGACTCTGTCTCAGAATAAAAAATAAAAAGTGCTGGGGATATGGCTTCATGGTAAAGCACCCCTGGGTCTAATCCCAGTACCAAAAAACAAAAAAATCCCTTTCTCTAAGCGCTCTCTGATCACTGGCAGCCTTCTCTATCTATTTTATCTTTTTTTAAAAAAATATATATATATTTATTGTTTAGTTGTAGTTGGACACAATACCTTTTTTTCACTTATTTATTTTTATGTGGTGCTGAGGATCAAACCCAGAGTCCCACACGTGCGAGGCGAGCACTCTACAGCTGAGCCACAACCCCAGCCCTCTATTTTATCTTCTTTACAACCCTTCTAGTTCCTGAAATTTACATGTATCTGTGTTCACACCCCACTGGAACGCAAGCTTCATGAGGATGAGATCCCTACATTTTTACCCCCAGCATCTGAAACAGTGTCTGACACCTAATATGAGCTCAATCAATGTTTGCTGATTGATTCTTGAAATGAAAGAGCAAGCTTAGAAGATGAGGTCTGGGAGGTACCTGCCGTCTCTCTAGAGTTAACTAGACTTCTTAAATGCAGCCTCCCCGTCAAACCCACTGCACTACTCTGAGACTTTGTGGAGCTCGAAATGTGGTCCTGTGGAGTTTCTGCTCTCTGTCCTCAACCCCCAAAACCCAGGAGAATCGCCGTCCATTCAGCTACATGGTACCACAGGCTAGTAAGTATAAAGCCTCCTCTCCCGGGCTCCATTCCTCACCTCTCTTTCCCCTGTATTTCCCCTGCAGCGTCAGGGGAGAAGAGCTGGCTTCACATCAGACCCAGGAGAAGTGGGAAGGGCTTGCTCACTAACTTATCTCCCTATAGGGAGACGTAAAATTTGCCCATAAATAAAACATTTTATTATTCAGCTTCAATGTTAAATTTCATCGGTATGCAGCATGGGTTTCATTACACCAGACTCTGACATGTATTTAAAAATTAAATTCTGGAATGCTGCCCGGCTTGCAGAATTCCAGCAAAGAGATTCTAGCGTGATCCTGGGAGAGAGAGATGCTCCAATGCTCCCCTATGGAAAAGGTGGTGGTAATCAGCATCTCCACTCGCAGAGCACTTTATGGGGGTGGAACAAGCTGCATTAGATGTGGCAGAGATGGTTCTAATTGTGCCTGTAGTGCTTTTCTCTATTGCTGCAGGCTCAAAAGAAAACATTGCAATCAAAGCTGCTGTTAGCATGGGGTCCAAGGTAAGGGTTCTTATGCCCTAAATGAGAGCTGAGGGTATTCCATGTGAAGGGTACAGAGACCTTGGGATGGCTCTTCCAGTCCACTAGCCTTTTTTTTTTTTTCCCCTCCTTCCCTTTACCTCCAGCTCCTTTGTTCTTGGCTCCTTCTCAAATGTTAATGTGCACGTGAATCATCTGGGGATCTCATTAAAAGGAATCTGATTCAAAAGGCCTGGACTGGAGCTTAGTTCTAATAAGCTCTCAGGTGATCCTGGTATTGCTGGTCACTGGACCACATTCCGAGTAGCACTGTTCTAGAACTGTGCTATTGCAATGTCCAATATGATAGCCGCTGACCATACCCACCCACTGAAATTCACTTAGCTAACTAAGTGAAATTTAAAAATGCAGTTCCTCAATTGCACTAGCCACATTTCAGGTGCTCAGTAGCCACAGGTGGCTGGTGACTATTGTCATCGACAGCTCAGAGGTGGAACATTACCACCATCATGGAAATGTCAACTGGAGAATGCTACTCCACAGAGCTGGAGTTCTTGGGAAGATAAACCCAAAGTGCACTGTGTTATGGTTCTCGGTCCCCTTAGTGCTCTCGGGAAAGACAAAAATCCACCCAGGAGCAAATGCATAAACACAACATGACATTAAGAGCACCTGAAAGACTGGGGCTGTGGCTCAGTGGTACAGCACTTGCCTAGCACGCGTGAGGCACTGGGTTCAATCCTCAGCACACATAAAAATAAATAAATAAAATAGAATTACTGTCATCTACAAATTTATATATGGCACATGAAGTCCTCAGGTTAAAGTTGTACTTTTCACCAGGTGGAGTGGCACAGGTCTGTGATCTCAGTGACATGTGAGGCTGAGGCAGGAGGATTGCAAGTTTTAGATCAGCCTCAGCAATTTAGCAAGGCCCTCAGCAACTTAACAAAACCCTGTTGTCCCAAAATAAAAAATAAAAAGGCTGAGAATGTAACTCAGTGGTAAAGCACCCCTGGGCTCAATCGCCAGCACCAAACAATAATAATAAATGAAGTTACATTTTTCCTTTTCCTCATGTCCATCTCTGTGGGAGCATCATGGTCAATAATGGCCATGGCTATTGTTCCTGAACTGATCAGGAGCATGGAACAGTCCCCCCCACCCTTTTTTTTTTTTTTTTTGGCTGTCTCTTTGTGTATTTCCCGGTGACTCAATGCAGGGGGAAGCTTACACCCTAACCCGCAGTTCCCCCACCCCCACCCCACTCTGTATATATTAGAGGGTCTGGAATGTGGCAGGGAAGCTTTGCAGAGGAAAATCCAGGGAAACTAAGGGCCTTTGTCTGGTGCTTCCACTTCTCTGAGCATCTTCATTCCACAAGGCGATGGGGAGAAGGGAAATTGCTAGAGAATTAAGTTGATTCCACACACATTGGAACAATAAAAAAATGAAACCCAGCTCCCTCCTCTCAAACTGATCTGAGGCCTGCAATTGCTGCAACAATTCACAGCAGAAAGTTCTCCAGCTGGGGAAGGAGGGAGGGTGGAGAGACATTTTCCAAGAATGCCTTTCATGTGGACCCAGAGCTGTCATTTTCCCGGCAATGCTGTGAACCAGGACCTGGGGCGATTTTCCAAAGTGCAGTTGGTGTGCATGTGGCGGGCTCTAGAAATCGCATAACCGAGAAGCATACAACCATAACCAGGAGCCCAGGGAGCCTGTGTCTCCACCCTCAGAGTTCATGGCCCAGCACGCTGGAAGGGCCCCAAGGACTAGAGCAGCTTGCTGTCTGAGTGGGGTCTGTTGTCCCAGTTAAGGCAATGAGGACTGGACTGGGAACCACCTTCAGGCCAGGGCTTTGCTAATTCAGAGTGCAACAACAGCCCTTAGGTCTGTAAACTTACTTGCAAGTCTGATGCCATCCACCCCAAAGAATCAGTTAATCCTGATAGATGTGCCACTGCGCCCAGCAAGAGTATAGCATTTTAAAGATAGCTTTCAAAAACTTTTTTCAATTCTGTTTATTTTTATGTATTGTTCAAAATTTTAGTTGTGATTCAAACCACAAAATAAGTGCTTTCTCAAAACAAACAACAAAACTATATAACTATGTGCATTCACCTCCCAGGGGCACTGTAACCTCATGGAGGTCAAACAATGTAAAAACTTCTGTAACCTCAAGTAGCTTTTGATCTACTGAAACAGGAATAAAAGTTGAGTTTCCCTCCAGTGTCCTTTGGTGTATAAAGTCTACCATTGCATCTTGGATCATGACCTGTAAGAAATTAAGGTGGTGGTCAAACTTGTCCAAATTAGAATTTCTAAAACCGCTGACCTCTTAAATGCATGCACACAGCACATCTGCAGGGAACCAAGAGTTGAGCATACCCAGATTCCCAAGAAGGTCCAGAGTCAGTTATGGGAGAATGAATCCAATCTGGCCTGGAAGGTCCCTTTTCTATAAAACGTGGCACCCTCTCCACACCAACCACTGGTCTCTTAAAAGAAAAGCTGGAATGTTCATGTGAATCACATCCCGTTTGCCTTCTGACTATGCAAATGGTTTGCATTAGGGGACCATGGTCTTTGCTGTTCTGATTTCATTCTTTCCAGATGAGGGTAGAACTGCAGGCTTGATAGGATGAATGAATGGGGTGATCCGCATCTCCAGCCAATCCAAAGGAGCCTTCCAAGGGAGTCAGTCGAAAGTACCCAACTTCATCCACTTGGAATGGCTCAACCTGGGACCCAGGAGCCTTCTACCATAGAAGAGGAAGTCATAGTCCCAACTATGGGTGTATTTTTGTCGTTAGGCTATGTGTGGTGGCTCAGTATCCCAATGTGGCCCAGCATAGATGGCTTGATGGCAGTGACTGGGGGAGGGGCAGAGAATAATAACCCTGCGTTAGTATTGGGCAGTTATCTTAACAGGAAGAATGTGAGTCCATACACTGTGCATTAATCGAAAACTGAAAGAAATTTCCCTGGTGAGCCCTATTCTAGAGGGTGGTAGAAATTTAATCTCAGCCAATTTGGAATTTTTCCTCACTCTTTTATCTGGGATTGTACCTAAATTCTGGGAGGTTTATGGAGAGCAAGTGTGGGGAACATTAAGAGTTGAGATTCTGCAAAGAGAACAGATTCTGGAGCCAGACTTCCTGGGTTCAAATCCCAGCCATGCTTCTTTATGGTCCTGGGACCTTGGGTAAATTATTTAATCTTATAACAGCTTCAGTTTCCCCGTCTATGAAATGGGGAGAATAAAAGACCTACCTTACCGGGTTGTGGTGAGAACTAAACAATTTAATTCAAGTGAAGTGCTTTATAATAAACATTTTACTTGGTAAATATTTATTCCTCTTAGCACCCAGTTTGACCTTGACCTCCCCTGTCCCCAGTGCACTGGGTTCACTGGGGTCCTCCCAGGATGCAGGGTTCACACCCAAGCCATTCTTGAGCTACAGAAACACAAGAGGGCGCCAACATCGAGCTTCACCTAGGAGCTTGGGGAGGCTTTCTGGGAGCACCCAGTTTTCATTTTCCTCTGCCTTCTCTCCTACCTCCCAATCATAATCTCCATTATTCTCTAGGGAGCTGAAAACACCACCGCCTCATCCTCATCCTCAGTCCCATAAATACCTCCAGGCCCCCACCCCACTCCCAGACATCTGCGACTAAAGAACCAAAATGACTCTTTTGTTCCTAGGACTTTGCCTTGTCTTTTCTTCCCTCAAATAGCAAGAGAGGAATCTTTTGACTAGTGTAATGGGGGAAGAAATTGCCTGCCATGCCAGGGACCAAAAGAAATGATGGAGATTGGAGAAAGGAGACCCGGTTAGGGTATCAGATGTTTTCTCCTGCTGGGTGCGGTAGCCCATGCCTGTAATCCCAGAGGCTCAGGAGGCTGAGACAGGAGGAACACAAGTTCAAAGCCAGCCTCAGCAAAAGCCAGGTGCTAAGCAACTCAGTGAGACCCTGTCTCTAAATAAAATACAAAATAGGGCTGGGGATGTGGCTCAGTGGTCGAGTGCCCCTGAGTTCAATCCCCTGTACAAAAAAAAAAAAGTTCCCTTCTCATATTGTGTTACCTCCTTACTGGGGACCCAACACAGAGTGAGTCTGGTGGCCGTGTTAGTGCTGGAGGCCTGAGCTGCAGTGCAGGGCCTGCTCCATGCTGTATCCTAATACACTCAATGAGAACTGCAAAGTCTTCTGAGTTGAGGGCAGGGGCTCCTGTGAGTCCCTCCAGTCAGTGTGTCAGGAAGGATGTTTTCTTCACAGCCAACTGGCCCAGGTGACCACTGCAACCTGGTTTCCCAGGCTCTCTGTCAGCTGCTGCTGCCAGCACTGAAAGTACTTCCCATTAACCAACCCAACCAAGCTATTTGATTATGCAGTGGAACTTAACCTGGTAGAAAGAGGTCCAGTTTTATATACTCCTCCCCAGTCTAGCCACACTGCCCTCCTTACTGGACTTTGGACACAGATAGCTTGCAACCCCCTCAGGTCTTTGCACTTGCCATCCTGCGTTGGGAAGACAGCTCTTCACCTAAATAATCACATTGCTGCCTTCTTCATCTCCTTCACAATTGATGGATGCTGTTTTATCCATGAGGCCTTTCTTGGTCATCTGTTTTAAATTGTTATCCTACCCCTCCCTGTTTTCTACTTCTTTCCCTAGCTGATTTTTCTCAAAGGCATTTAGCACTATCTGTCCTACTCTTTACTCTCTTTCTCCCTACTCCACAAGGGCAAGGACATTGTCTTGTTCACTGCCAAAGGAAAGGAAGGAAGGAAGAAGGGGATTTCCCAGGAGGTTTCTGTCTTCTCCCCATTGTGTTCACAAAGCAATAAAGCCCAGAGAAGTTAAGTATCTTAAACAAGACCACATAGCTATTCAGTAGAAGGAGGAGACTCTCCTGGTTGATTTCTAATGATTGTTCCCTGAGCACATCCTGCATTTTCCAGTCTTTCCATGGATTTTCTCACACATGCCAGTACCTATGAGTCCCTCCTTTCTATTTCCCACTGTAGATCCCCTCATTTTCCCAGGCACAACTCATGACCTCCAGGAAACCTTCAGGGGTGCTCAACTTGGGAGTATCCTTCCTTCTTATGACTCCCACTTTTCTGCCTTCTAAAAGCACTGACTGGAATCTGTTTCACATATATTGGTTGTTGTGGTTATTGTACCAGGCCCTGTGCAACCCCAAGGCAGGGGCCACATCTTTCCATCTCAATATCCCGTTTGCACCAGTCTCGGGAAGGAACCAAATCTCTTTGGTCTCAGTATTTCCTGTTCCCTCAAAAACATCCAGTTGTGCCTGAGAAACAAGGGTGAGGAGGAGCCAGTGACAGGTTGCTTATCCAACACATGAAAGAATGACTGGAAGCCAAGCCAGACATGGTGGCAGGTGGCTATAATCTCAGCTACTTGGGATGCTGAGACAGGTGGATTGCAAGTTGGCAATTCCCAGGCCAGCCTGGGAAAAGGATGGAGAGGTGCTTCTGTCAACAGTTTGCATACCTTAAGAGCAGGACTAATGTGTAATAATTTTTTGAAGCCCCTATAGCACCTTGTCCCTGGGTTTATAGGAGGTGTTCAAACCTTTATGGAAGAAAATGGAAGGAATGGTAGAGGGATGTCTAGACCCATTTCAAGTTCAATTCTGATGTTGTGAACCAGCTGGAAAATAGTTCTTCCATGACGATCCCCACTTTTGGGGCCACAGCTCCTACCCCTAATGGGAGGGTTCAGCCCAAGCCAGATGCTACAACCCTGAGTCCAGGGAGGCTGGTGGGCCTGCAGCAAATGCTCCAGAGAGAGATCCCAGGCTCTCAGATGAGACTCCAGTAGGACCAGCATTAAGCAGGAAAGGAGGGGGTTGCTGAAAACAGACCTTCCTGAGCCCCCACTCTCCCATCTCCCCACAAGACAGTTGTAAACAATCCAAGCACCTGCTGACAGCCAAGATGGGAAAGGCAGACCAGGATGGGGCTTCCAGCTTGGATTTCATATAATGAGGCTTTGGAATCTGGGAAGTGATTACAAGCCCACTGGGGAGGGACCACCTACAGGCCCAGGAACTTTCACTGCTGGACCACATGTGGCTCGATGTGTCAGGCTCATCAGGAAACTAACCTGGGATGTGAAAGGAAAAACAAGACTGGCAGCAGCACCGTTCATAAGGGAAGGGTCTAAGACTTCTGAGACCAGGTGGGAACGCTGAAGGGCAACCCTAGGGTACAAGAAATTGGGTCTTGGTTTTTAACATTCACCAAGAGGCAGGGATTAAGGAGGCTCCAGCAACTTCACAGGTTCATTTAAGTGCCACCTTCCATTCCCTGACTTGCGTATGGATCTTCTCTATCTTGGCTCTGGAGAGGATTAGAGTTTCACAATTGGACTGTCCCATTTATAGGCAGAAAGATAGAAGTTGAGTTGCCTGGGGTCACTCAGTCTGGAAAGGACTGAGCTGGACTTAGGCCTCAGGTTTCTTGCCCCTGGTGCTATGAGTTAGTCCACCCTGCCGTTCTCAAGTGGGAGCCAGGAAAGAACCAAGCCAGCTTAGAATCACCCCTGCATTGTTTCTTGTCTAAAGAGTTGAGCTGTTTGATACCCTGCCCCCTAGGAAGTGCTGGGTGGGTTGGATGAACAGCGAGACCCCGATATACTAGTCACTGTGCTGGATAATTTACCACATTCTCTCACTCCCTAAACTGTCCCTAAACATATTCCCCTTCGTGGGGAATATGTTTCTTAATTTACTGACAAGGCAACAGTGGCTGGGAGAGGTAAAGTCACTTGCCCAAGGTCACAACAGCTGGAAAGTGGTAGAGGCAGTCTGATACCAAACCTTTGCCCTCACAGTGTGCTGTGCTCAGGGAATATGGCTTGGAACAGTTGAGACAGGAGCTGCCTAAGATGTGAAGAACTTGGGGACCCATAACAAGGAAGAGAGATAAAATTACATCTTTGAGGCCAAAGATTCTTAGAGAGATATGGCCCCCCAGCCCCTCAGACCATCACTTAATGATGGCAGGCAAGGCTCAGAAAAGTCTCATCTTTTCTGCTCTATTGCAAACAAAAGATGTCCATGCCAGAGAGGCCAGTTTGTAAGAAAGAAAGTTTTTCAGAGGTGGAGCTGACAGGGAAAAGTCACTAGGTTCTTCAGGGGAAGCAGAGGAGTTTAGGGTAGTTGGAAATAACATACTAGCCCTGGGGACCTAAGGATCACTGGCTGTGGTGAGGCTCAAGGGAGCAGGCAGGGCTAGGGGTATGGAAGGCAGCCAGAGTCCTGCCTAGCCTTGGGCCATGCCCAGAAACCAGTCCAGTTAACAAAGCATTTCACAACCATCTTGTTAATTTCATCAATTCAGAAGATCAAACCAACTCATTCCAGCCCCTGGGAGGCTCTGGATGGAGGATATGGGATAGGGCCAACGCCTGAATTCCGGAGCCTCCTGTCCATGTTGGTTTAATTAGTACCATGATTTCTGCTTCCCTTGGGACAGCCTCATGTGCCAGGCCCCTGCAGCTGCCTCATGACCCTAGAAGATCCAGGAAAAGAGGAAGAGCCCCAGGACAAGGTGCAGACAGAAGTGGACCATTTGCACAGGGCAGCCAGAGGAGACAGTGTGGCGGTGGCAGAGTAATGAGGCAAAGACTAAGGCTGAATATGTCATGTTGGGCTCAGGCTGAAAGAACCAAAAGAGGCCAGAAGTGGGAAATTGAGGCTAGCAAGCCTCCGGAAAGAGAAGCATGGCAAGTGACCAGTTCAAAACAGAGGCCATAAAGAATGTAAGAGGGCTATCGACTAAGTCAGGGTGTTGCCAGCTATAGAAATGACAGACGAGAAGTGCTCAGCAGGACTAAATTGTGGTTACCCATTAAAACCAGAGGTCTCAAGGAATAGTAATAAAGGTGATTGAAAGGTTGGGAAACTGGGACACTGGTTCTCTAAGTGTGGTCCCAGGATCAGCAGCAACATTGGTATCACCAGAAAACTTAGAAATGAAAATTATCAAGCCCCACCCTAGACCTTCCAATCAGATACTCTGGGGAGCGGGGACCCAGTAATCAGTTAACAAAATTAACAAAACCTGCAGGTAATTCAATGTGTGTAGTTTGAGAACTACTTAGCTACTGAAAGTGTGGTCTGTGGACCAGCGCCATCCAATTACCTGAATGTTTGTTAAAAATGCAGAATCTCAGGGCTATCCCCTACTAAATCTTTAGTTTAACAAGATCTCAGAGGGTTTCCATGTACCTTTCAGTTTGACAAGGGCCACACCTGGGCTTCAGTGCCCTGAGATTCTTTGGTCTGAATGTGGGTGAGTCATTATCTAACACCAGGGACAAATAGACACAGATGACAATGGGCATTGTGTGGGCCACACAGTTCCAGACACAAGCATGAATCCTCAGCTCTGCATGAATCCAGACTGCTCCCAGAAAATGTCACCAAGAAAAATAATGGCTTCATCAAGCCTGCAAACATGCCCAACCTAGACGTCGCGCAGAAGGCAGATTGCAAGGGCAACAAGACAAACAGCCCTACAGGCACTATTCATATTCCACAGGAGACAGCTGGAGCCCCAGAGAGGCAGGCAGGCTCCCAACACCCTGTGATGTGAAGATGATTTAAGGAGAAGCAGCCGAGTGTGGCTGCAAGCAAGTGAAAAACGCACAAAGGACACTCCTGGGAAGACAGAGCTGCCGGGGTGGGGGAGGCTGGACCTGTGGCCTGACTTCACATTTCCCAGCAAGACCTGGGATTCCCATTCTTTCCAGGGAAACCAGAAGGGAGGCATTGATGAATGTTAGGAGGGGAGCTTCCCTCGAACGGCTCTGAGGCCCAAATAAGAATGTCTTTACCTTCATGATATCAGAAGGAACTGGCTTCTTTCCCTACCTCCCTGCCGGCTTCCTGGTGCTTGGGTTTCTACTAGACCAGCCTTTCCATTCCCTTTGACAATAAGAACTAATTAACATTTAGTGAAGGTTTTCTATGTGCCAGACTCTGGACTAAGTACCCTGTATGAATTTTTTTCATTTGATCCTTTTAACAATTCCATTAGGTAGGTACCACTATTTTAGCTGTTTATTAATACTTGGATATTTACTAACTACTAACAAGCATTTACTATTCTGCCGATGGAGAAACTGACGCTAGAAGTTAAGTACCTTCCCCAAAGATGGCATTAAGCCAGGCATGGTGGTGCAGGCCTGTAATCCCAGTGGCTTGGGAGGCTGAGGCAGGAAGGAGGATGGCAAGTTCAAAGCCAGCCTCAGCAACTTAATGAGGCCCTAAGCAATTCAGTGAGACCCTATCTCTAAATAAAATATAAAAAGGGCTGGGGATGTGGCTCAATGGTTAAGCAGCCCTGGGTTCAATCCATGGTGCCCCCCCAGAAAAAAGTGGTATTGAAGGAGTCCAGAAATCCTGACCCCATGTACTCCATCAAACCTAAATATCTTTGTTGCTCATAGTGCAGACCTTGAATATTATACAAACCGGCACCTCCAGGATCATTTGGGAACTTGCAATACAAGAATCTCAGGCTCCACTTACCAAATCAGATGCTGCTTTTTAAACAAGAATCCCCCAGGATTGCTATACGTTTGACAGCTGAAGAAACATGCCTGATTATAAGTGCATCTTTCCCTTGAAATGAAGCATATCCCCTGCACATGAGGGGATACTTCAAAGATACTTCAACAGAAATGAGTTTGGGATGATTTTTAGGAAGCAGGATATTAGAAAACCAGTGAGGGAGGAGGCACAAGTTTGTAGAAGGACACAAGAGAGTGACAGAAAGAAAAGTATGTGGCCTTGCAATAGTCATTGAAGAAGTTCATAAAATGCCCCCCAAAATACTGCTTTGGACTTCAAATTCAGGGAGGGCACTGAGAGAACAGAAAATGCTAGAAAGGGTGGTCGCTGAAGCTCCCTTATCTGCCTAAAGACAATCCTCCAAAAGGGACTCAAGTATCAGGAATCCCCTTCCTGGGAATCTGTCAACCAGGGAAGCTTAATTGACAGGAGAGGAGGCTGGAGGTCGACACCACGCCCAGAAGGACTTCATCACAGGTTGCTCCCTAGTCTTCTGAGATCCCATTTGTCTCTCCCCCAAATCACTGACTCTCCCCTAAATTGCCTAATCCCCCCTCTCCTGAGGATTGTAAGGATGGGGAAAAGGTTTGCGAACTTCACAGTGGGACCCAAATCTGGGGCTCAGGCCTTATTCCTAGGTGGGTCAGGGAATGGGTTCCCCCTCTGTCCTGCGCTGGAAGGACAGATCCAGGTCGCTGTGCTTCTGTACCTGTCTGACTGATCCCTTCCACTGCCACTCTCCACCCCTACTCCTCACCCAACCCTGGAGGCACTGAGGGGCTTCTAATCCCAGTGCCAGAACAGGGTTCTGCCCAACTATGAATCAGCTTTTTCTAACTGGATATAACTTTTTCAAACTGGTTTCTCTCTCTCTCTCTCTCTCTCTCTCTCTCTTCCTCCTTTCCTTCCATCCTTCCTTCCTTCTTTCCTTTCTTTTTCTTTCTCTAATACTGAACCCAGGCCATTTTACCTTTGAGTTACATCCCCAGCCCCTTTTTTATTTTGAAACAGGGTCTCACTAAGTTGCTAAGGCTGGCCTTGAACTTGTGAACCTCCTGCCTCAGCCTCTGCTGGGATTACAGGCATGTGCCACTGCATCTGGTAATATGGTACTTTCTCTCTCTCTCTCTTTCTCTCTTTCTCTCTCTCTCTCATTATTTCTAGTTATATATGACAGTAGAATGTATTTTGACATAATATACATACATGGAGTCTAACTTCCCATTCTTATGGTTGTACATGATGTGGAGTTACACTGCTTCTGTATTCATATATGAACATAGTAAAGTTATGTTCAATTCATTCTACTGTCTTTCCTATTCTGATCCCCTCTCCCTTTATCTAATCCAATGCACTTCTTTTCTCCCTGCCCCCTTATTGTGTGTTAGCATCCACATGTCAGAGAAAACATTCATCCTTTGGTTTTTTGTGATTGGCTTATTTAACTTAGCATGACAGTCTCCAGTTTCATCCATTTACATGCAAATGCCATAATTTCATTCTTCTTTAAAGCTGAGTAATATTCCATTGTGTATATGGAATATATATCCATTCATCTGTTTAAGGGCTCCTAAATTGGTTCCATAGCTTGACTATTGTGAATTGAGCTACTATAAACATTGATGTGGCCATGTCACTATAGTATGTTGACTTTAAGTATTTTGGGTATATGCCAAGGAGTGGGATAACTGGGTCAAATGGTGGTTCCATTCCAAGTTTTCTGAGCAATCTCCATACGGCTTTCTAGAGTGGTTGCACCCATTTGCAGTCCCACCAGCAATATTTGAATGTACCTTTTCCCCCTCATCCTTGGCAACATTTATTATTGCTTGTATTCTTGATAATTGCCAGTCATGGTATTTTCAAAAGGCCTTTGACGACCTTGCCTTTTGTCATTTATGGTCACTGTGTCTCGGATTAGATTCCAAAGAGACCTGAGAGGTCAACATAAACTGTTCAAGAATTCAGGTTCGGGCTGGGGATGTGGCTCAAGCGGTAGCGCGCTCGCCTGGCATGCGTGCGGCCCGGGTTCGATCCTCAGCACCACATACAAACAAAGATGTGTGTCCGCCGATAACTAAGAAATAAATATTTAAAAAAAAAAAAAAGATTCTGAAAAAAAAAAAAAAGAATTCAGGTTCAAGCTGGGCCTGGTGACACATGACTGTAATCCCAGAAATTTGGGAACCTGAGGGAAGAGGATTGCAAGTTCAAGGCAAGTCTGGGAAATTTAGGGAGAACCTGTCTCAAAATAAAAAACAAAAAGAGTTCAACTATCAGGGCTTAAGTCCCAGCTTCACCATTTATCAGTGGTATTATCCTGGATGGGTTTCTTAACCTGTGTCTGTTTCCCCATTTACAAAGTAGAAATGATAATAGTCCATAATTTGCAGGATTACTGGCACAATGAATAAAATACTAAATTAGATAAATACGGATTTATTAAATTAAATACTTTGCACCAGCATTTAATTGTCACCCAACATGGTTAGCTACTCTTAAGCCATATTTTAGAGACTCTAAGATACATCAATTACAAGAAACATTCCTGATTTCAGAGATGTATCATTCATGCAACAGGAAAAAGAGTTCCAAGTCCAAAGATGTTTGGGAAACAAACACTAAATTTCTTTCCAGTAAAATGTCTCAGAACATTTATTGCTGCCTTTTGATGTGATATCCGGGTAATACTTTTCACATTCAGTGTTTCCAGACTAAATGCACAACAGGACCCCTTTTTCACAGAATGTCTTGAGACTTCTGTAGTGTACAGTTTTGGACGTGCCAATCTAGTCTAATGCTCTAATGTCAGAGCTGGGGAAACAGAGGCCCAGAGAGAAGCGGAGACTTCCTGAAATGACTCAGCTAGGTAAGTAATGGAGACAAAGCTATGGAACAGTCCAACTGCAGCCTCCTACACTCAGCCACACTACCTCCCACTTAACCTGTTACCGTGGCACTTGTTAGTGTTCAAAGACCTCCCAAGTCCTTGCATAGGCTGTTCCTCATTCTAACCTCCCTTATCTCCAAGGAAAGGGTCAACCCTGTTGTTCAGATGCAATCCCAACTGCCAAGACCCCAAGCAATAGGGTAAGAGTGCCGGCTTTTTCTTAACACCCTAGACTCTGGAGGTGGGGAGATGCATAACTGGGAGGGAATAGGTGGTCCAGGATGGTCTGAAAGGCCTAGGCCAGGAAGTATTCCCAGGGCAGAAGAGGGCTGAGACAGGCTGACTTCACCTCTAGAGGCAGTGTGGCCAGGCAAACCCAGGCCTTCCCCCCAAAAGACTGAGAAGCAGACCCTCACCTGTCTGCCTTACCAGTTCTTGGTCAGGCACTGGGAGGTGGGAAGTACTGGAGCTCTGGCTCTCAGTCCACCCTGCCCACACGCAGAGCCTTATGGAATGGAGGGAAGACCTCCAGGCTTGATGTTAATGCGTCACCAAGGAACATGCACAGCGGCCTGCTTGGCAGACTTGAGACCACATTTATGAGGTCCGTGGGGAAGTCCTTTCATCACAGCAGTGAATTTGATGACTGCTTTGTTTTAAGAGCAGTTTGTTTCACTGGCTAAGGTGAATTACTCGGAGGAGTTGTTGAGCAATCCGTCAACTTTTAAACCTCCGGATGATGTCTGTGGTCAAACATGACAGTTCTCACAGACTGGGTGACTTTCAGCCTTTTGCCCTCTGAGACACACATGATGGACGATGTTTATTCACATCCTTGACCCGCCCCAATGGAATAGATTCCCTTGATTGGCAAAAATTTTAAAGAAAGGCAATATTGGAAAGAGAATACAAAAGGCTAACTTTGTATATTACTAGTGAGAGTACACATGGATAAATTGATGTAGACCCAGTAGGGAATAATTTTGCAGTATCTGATGAAATGGAACATTTCATTTCAATTGCATTGCCTACAAGCTTGCAATTCCATCTTTCAGTATAACGTCAAGAGAAGTTCCACGTGTGCATATTCAGGGATCTCACAGCAGGATGTTAGTAATTATGCAAAACTGGAAACAACTCACACATCCACCAATAGGAAAATGGCTAGGTAAAATATGCTATAATGAGGCTGGCTGTGTAGCTCTGGGGTAGAGCATGTGCTCAACATGCATAAAGCCCTGGGTTCAATCCCCAGAACCAAAAAGGATTTTTAAAAATGCTAAAAGGACCAGTGAGTGGGAGAAGGGGAGGGTGGGGGAAGTGCAGGTGAGTGATACTGGCCAAATTATTGTCATATTGTATGCATGTAGAATGTATACCAACAAATTCCACTATTATGTACAATTATAATGCACCAACAAAATATCTGGGAAAAAGAGGTGTGTGTATCATTATGAATGAATCTTAAAATGTACTATTAAGTGAACACAGAAAAATATTGTATGCTACAAAAATCAAATCCTAATTTAATTATTTCAATTAGAAAAATCAGTTCTATATATTTATCATAGATAGCTACGTGTGAATAAGGGTAAAAGCTAAGAAACAGAATGAAAAGATGCATAATATATTCATGATAGTAATTGTCCCTGAAGAGGGACAAGAGGAGTGAGATGGGTTTGAGGGACAAAGGAAAGTCACTTTCTCTATAGCCTATCATGTCAGACACATCTGATACATCTTCCAAAGGCTCTTGGCCTCACCTGTTTCCTGAACCCTGGATTACTTGAGACCCTCAAACACTGATATAGCCACTAACTTCCTGCAGGCCACCTGACCAAAACTTAGGTTCTTCGCATCATTTCTGGATTTGAACTTCACACTCTGGAGCTGGACTTGGGATCTGGTTTCCCCCAGAGGGGACATAATGCAGTGGTTCTCAATTAACATGATTCGCCCACCCCCACCCCCAGAAAACATTCAGCAATGTCTAGAGATATTTTGGTTTTTAACCCAGGATAACAAGTAGAGGTCAGAGATGCTGCTGAACATTGTAAAAGGTATGGGACAACCCCTACAACAAAAATCCATCTGCCTCAAATGTCAGTAACGCCAAAGTTGAGACACCCTGGTGTAGTAGTTAAGAAAAAAGACTCTAGGGCTGGGACTGGGGCTCAGTAGTAGGGCACTTGCCTATCATGTGTGAGGCACTGGGTTCAATCCTTAGCACCACATATAAATAAATAAATAATAAAGGCCCATCAACAACTAAAAATTATTAAAGAAAAAAGACTCTAGAAACAGACTAGCTGCATGACCTCGGGCAAGTTACTTTACCTCTCTGTACTTCAGCTTCCTCCTCTGTAAAATGAGGGTCATTATTATACCTACCTCATGTGAGTTTAGTGTGTTAATAATTCATGTTCAGGATTTTTGTCTATGAATGGCACCTGGAGAATGTTACACAAGTGTACTAGAAATAATAGTATGTGGCAGTAACTGCCATGAAGAATGAGGATAATGAAGACCCTAATTCTTTAAGTAAATTCTTCACAGACTTTAAAGTTTTAATCATTATTCATCAAAAAGCCTCAAATACACTTACACAGTGCACTTCATGTCTGATTGTAACACCATCATATCATATTTTAGCAATTCTAAAACGTACAATTTTATTTATTTACATTTTGATATCTTGGAACTCAATACATCTTACAATTATGGTTAGTATGTGGTCATCTGTCAAACTTAAGGGTATCAGTGGCTTGGGAGGAAAGCCTGAAGCCTGAAGACTGCAGGGAAGATCCTTTTTGAGAAGTGGGGAATCACTGCCAAGCATGGTAGTGCATGCCTGTCATCCCAGGGCTCAAGAGGCTGAGGCAGGAGGATTGTAAATTTAAAGCCAGTCTCAACAACTTATGGAGGCCCTAAGCAACTTAGTGAGACTCTGTCTCTATAAAAAAAAGGCTGGGAGGGGCTAGGATTGTAGTGGAATGCTTGCCTAGCACATGTGAGACACAGGGTTTGATCCTCAGCTCCACATAAAATAAATAAATAAATAAAATAAAAGTATTGTGTCTCCATCTATAACTTAAAAAAAAAAAATCACTGGGGATATGGCTCAGTGGTTAAGTACTACTGGGTTCATTCCCTTGTACCAAAAAAAAAAGGTGAATCATGAATTCCATTGACAGTTGGAGAACAATGTTATGTGGAAAATAGGATTATTACTGATGCTAACTCAAAAAGTAATTCATGCACCATTCTGAAATGCATTCATTTTCTTTACATTTCCTTTTTATGTATGTATATTTTATGCACATGACATATTAATAAGCATTGATGTCTAAGTCTGCAAGAGCTCTTTCATGAACTCTCCTTATCCTACATGATAAGAAAGACTTATACCATAGTTTAATTAGTTTAATCACAATGTGTCTCTGTTTTATTAGTACATAAAATGATGGTGCCCTGCAACTGATGATGTCATATTTGATGAACCATCTTTAATAATCATATTCACTACCATTCACTGAATCCCTATAATGAACTAATCACTATGTGTTATCTCATTTAATCTTTCAACAGCCCTATATAATTGTTCATACTTTGTTAATGAACAGAGACTCAGAGAGGTGAATTTACCCAAAGGCAACAGCTAATAGGCAGAGCTGGGACTCAAATCCAATTTATTTGGGCTCCAAAGCCTTTTGCATCCTGGTTTAGCACTACAATCAAAGCCTATATCTTGCCAGGTACAGTGGTACATGTCTGTAATCCCAATGAGACTGAGACAGGAGGATTGGAAGTTCGAGGCCAACCTCAGTAATTTAATGAGACCTTGTCTCAAAATAAAAATCAGAAAGGGCTGGAGATGTAACTCAGTAATAAAGTGCCCCTGGGTTCAATCGCCAGTACAAAAAAAAAAAAAAAAGACTATATTCTTTTCTCTGAGTTGGGTTGGAGTAACCCAGGACAGGGATACTAATGACAGAAGGTGGCTGAGATAACCATCTTCAGCAATGTGTAGGCTGGTCTTTCCTTATCACTGCCTTCCCCCATTTCTCAACACCACAGACTATCCCCAGCACAGTGTCAGAGCACAGCCAGAACTGCAATCAGCATGGAGAACCATGTCTGAGCTTCCCTAAGGAAATAAAGTTCATGTGCTGTGATAGCTGAGAAGGGCTTAAAAGAATGAAGATGTTCCATAAGGTTTGGATAAAAAAATGTGTTCCCAGGCTGAAACACACCTTTGGAATTTTCCATGTATTCCCTTTATAGATTTCCATCTCTGCAGATTCCATGAAATTGTGGAGCAAAAACAGAGTCGTTTTAGCCAAATATCCAAAGGTAATATATGCAACAGCATCATCAATGTGCAAATAATAAAAGCCCAATTAAATTAGGAAGCCCAGCAGATGAATCCTATTAGTGTCATCAAGACTTAACTCCAACTGACTGCCTCCTCTTCAGCAGCAGGGGCTTCCCCAATTTTCTGTCATGTGGGTTATGGGTAAGGCAGATTGGCCCACTGCAGAGGGTGCGGGAGATGCTGAGCCTTGCACCAGGAATTCCAGAGATCTGTGTTCACATTTTTTTTTAACTTTTTACTTTTTAGTTGTAGTTAGAAACAATACCTTTATTTTGTTTATTTTTATGTGGTGCTAAGGATTGAATCCAGGGCCTTGCTTGTGCTAGGTGAGTGCACTACCGCTGAGCTACAGCCCCAGCTCCTGTGTTCAGATCTTAAAGCTTGTAAGACCTTGAGCAAGTCACTTGTCTCTCTATGCTTCATTTTCCCCTCCTGAAAAATGTGCACCCCCATTTCTATAACCAAGTGGGAACTCTAGTTTCCTTTCTCCCATAACCCTGTGAAATCTGGTTTTCATTCTCATCATCTTTCAAGGCCTCTGGGCAAGTTCCTGTGCCCAGTTCCTCCCAACAAGGATAACGACTTCCACCTGCCTTTGTAATTTGTTCCTGGGATAAGGGAAGCCTCTTGATGAGGCAGGCCTGCCCTGCATATGTTGGATAAATGCTTGAAATGGGAACTCTCTCTGCAACCCCCCCACCCCCCCAGCTCAGGACCGGGGAGTGCCTGGAGAAATACTGCCTGTGTTTCAGGGAGCAGGAATTTGCTTTTCTTCTGCTTCTCTGTTCACTCTGACCAGAAAAGAAGACTGGGGTCCAGAGAGTCTTAGATTACTTCCTGCCCTGTTCTCCGCCCAGTTCATAGAAGTTGGCAATTCTGACCATTCATTGCAGAGACCTGGAAAGAGAAAGGGAGTTTCTCATGTCTCACAGCAATTGATGGCAGAGCTGGGAGGCAAGTACTGGTGGTCTGACTCCAACAAGTCTGAGTGAGGGAGTCAGAAGATTATGGGGTGTGGACTTGAAACAACCTCAATTTAAACGCAGCATTCTCACTGGCTAGTGTGTCCTCTGCCTCCCTGTCCCTAGGATGGTGATATAGTCATCTCATAGAACTGTGTGGGCATCAGACAGATGGTGTACATGTAAAGCCATGAATAGAAAGTGTCTGAGGCTTAAAATCAGCAAAGATCCAAGTGGGGCTGAGATCTTAGTGGGGATAGAGAGGGCACATGACTGCCTTGCACAAAGAGGGAATTTGTACTAAGGTAAGAAACCAAGCAGGATAGAGTCAAAACTATCTTGGGTATCATATATAAACTATACCTCAACAAAACTGATTGTGTGTGTGTGTGTGTGTTGCTATGAATTGAATGCAGGGCCTCACAGGTGATAGGCTAGTACTTTAGCACTGAGCTCCATTCCTAGCTCCTCAATAAAGCTGATTAAAACAAAACAAATGCTAAGCAGGAAGTGTGAATCAGGCGGTATAGCGATACCAGACTTCAAACTATACTACAGAGCAATAGTAACAAAAACAGCATGGTACTGGTACCAAAACAGGTGGGTGGACCAATGGTACAGAATAGAGGACACAGAAACCAATCCACAAAACTACAACTATCTTATATTTGATAAAGGGGCTAAAAGCATGCAATGGAGGAAGGATAGCATCTTCAACAAATGGTGCTGGGAAAACTGGAAATCCATATGCAACAAAATGAAACTGAATCCCTTTCTCTCGCCATGCACAAAAGTTAATTCAAAATGGATCAAGGAGCTTGATATCAAATCAGAGACACGCCGTCTGATAGAAGAAAAAGTTGGCTACGATCTACATACTGTGGGGTCGGGCTCCAAATTCCTCAATAGGACACCCATAGCACAAAAGTTAATAACTAGAATCAACAAATGGGACTTACTCAAACTAAAAAGTTTTTTCTCAGCAAAAGAAACAATAAGAGAGGTAAATAGGGAGCCTACACCCTGGGAACAAATCTTTACTCCTCACACTTCAGATAGAGCCCTAATATCCAGAGTATACAAAGAACTCAAAAAATTAGACAATAAGAGAACAAACAACCCAATCAACAAATGGGCCAAGGACCTGAACAGACACTTCTCAGAGGAGGACATACAGTCAATCAACAAGTACATGAAAAAATGCTCACCATCTCTAGCTGTCAGAGAAATGCAAATCAAAACCACCCTAAGATACCATCTCACTCCAGTAAGATTGGCAGCCATTATGAAGTCAAACAACAACAAGTGCTGGCGAGGATGTGGGGAAAAGGGTACACTTGTACATTGCTGGTGGGACTGCAAATTGGTGCAGCCAATTTGGAAAGCAGTATGGAGATTTCTTGGAAAGCTGGGAATGGAGCCACCATTTGACCCAGCTATTCCCCTTCTTGGTCTATTCCCTAAAGACCTAAAAAGAGCATGCTACAGGGACACTGCTACATCGATGTTCATAGCAGCACAATTCACAATAGCAAGACTGTGGAACCAACCTAGATGCCCTTCAATAGACGAATGGATAAAAAAAATGTGGCATTTATACACAATGGAGTATTACTCTGCATTAAAAAATGACAAAATCATAGAATTTACAGGGAAATGGATGGCATTAGAGCAGATTATGCTAAGTGAAGCTAGCCAATCCCTAAAAAACAAATGCCAAATGTCTTCTTTGATATAAGGAGAGTAACTAAGAACAGAGTAGGGACGAAGAGCAGGAGAAGAAGATTAACATTTAACAGGGATGAGAGGTGGGAGGGAAAGGGAGAGAGAAGGGAAATTGCATGGTAATGGAAGGAGACCCTCAGGGTTATACAGTGGAGGGGGGAGAGAGAGAGGAGGGGAGGGGAGGGGAGAGGTGGGGAGGGGGGATGGTGGAGGATGGGAAAGGCAGCGGAGCACGACAGACACTAGTATGGCAATATGTAAATCAATGGATGTGTAATTGATGTGATTCTGCAATCTGTGTATGGGGTGAAGGTGGGAGTTCATAACCCACTTGAATCAAAGTGTGGAACATGATATGTCAAGAAATTTGTAATGTTTTGAACAACCCACAATAAAAAATTAAAATAAAATAAAACAAAACAAAAAAACTACCCCGAGATTGGTAAAGATCAGAATTCCTAACAATAAATGGTAGAAAAAGATATGGGCAGACACATCAATGTTTATAGCAGCTCATCTCACAATTGCTCAACTATGGAACCAACCTAGATATCCTTCAACAGATGAATGGATAAAAACATGTGATATATATATACACAATGGGAAATTACTCAGCCTTCTAGAAGAATGAAATTATGGCATTTTCTGGTAAATGGATGGAGCTAGAGACTATCATGCTAAGCAAAATAAGCCAATCCCCCCAAAATGAAGGCTGAATGTTTTCTCTGATATGCAGATGTAATTCAAAATAAGGCCAGAATGTTGTGAACAGTCTGTGCCACTAGAGTTGGGGGGGGAACTGGGGCACTGGAACACTGGTTTGGAGCCAACAGACCTGCTCATTCATACCAACTTTGCCACCTGTTAGTTGTATGGCCCAAGATGTTATTTTGCCTCTTTGAGCTTCCTTTCTCTGTCTATAAACTGAAGATGATGCCATCTGTCACTGAGTTATGTGAGGATTAAGTGAAATCCACATGTGACCATTGACTCAGTATCTGTTACACAGCCAGAAAGTGACAAAGGTTTTCTCTTCTCCCATTTACTCATTTCTTGCTCTTCCTATCTGCTGTGCCAATGTTTGTGCAGCTCCAGAATCTACACATTGAAACTTAATCACCATTGATGGGTCATGTGGGAGATGGGGCCTTTTGGAGGTGATCAGGTCACGAGGGAAGTGCCCTGAAGAATGAGGCCAATAGGGCCAGGGATGTGGCTTGGTGGTACAGCATGTGTAAGGCCCTTGGCTCATTCCCCATCACTGAAAGAAAAAAAAGGCTGAGATTAATGCCCTTACTAAAGAATCACCAGAGGGCTGCCTTGTCCTTTCTGCCATGTGAGCACACAGTTAGAAGGTGCCATCTATGAACTGGAATGCAGGCCCTCCCTGGAATCTACCTTGACCTTGGACTTCCCATCCTTCAGGACTGTGAGAATTGGATTCCTATTGTTTAAGCCATGCAGTTTACTGTATTTTTGTTACAGCAGCCCAAAGGAACGGAGAGATGATCTTTGTGCCTTCACCTCTCCCCTGGCCCTCTTCAGCTGGGGTCAACACATGCCAGAGGGCCAACACGTGCCAGCCACTTTTAAGCCAAACTTCAGATAGCAGTAGACCCAGGAGGCAGCTTTCATGCTCCATTCTGCCCTTCTTTCCTTCTTTTCTCCCTCCCTCCCTTCCCTTTTCCCTCCCTCCCTTCCCTTTTCCCTCCCTCCTCCCAGGTTCTGAATGCCTGGTACACTTAGCTAACTTGATCCTTGCCCTAGGCTCCTGGACTTCCCCCACTTCCTGACCTGCCCATTGTCCCCGCCCCCTCAAGCNNNNCAAGCCCTCCAGGGTAGTTTTGGCTCAGCTTATGCCCCCCCCCCCACTTGGCCCTTTCCTTTCCCTGACTGCTGAACCCTCCCCAACCCCACACCTTATAGGAGGTGGGGATTCAGACACCAGTCTGCAGTGGCCAAGTCAAAAGCAACACATTAAAAAACCAACAACTTTATTTTAAAATAATTATAGGCTCACAGAAAATTGCAAAACAGATACAGAAAATCTTGTGTGTCCTCTGCCCATCGCCCTTGAAAGATAGCATTTTATATAGTAGCAGTACACTTTTAAAATGTGTGTCTGTGCTGGGCACAGCAATGCGCACCTGTATTCCCAGCTACTCAGGAGGCTGAGGCAGAAGCATCACAAGTTCAAGGCCAGCTTCAGCAACTCAGCAAGGCCCTAAGCAATTTAGAGAGGCCCTGTCTCAAAATTAAAAATAAAAAGGGCTGAGGATGTAGCGCAGCGATAGAGCACCCCTGGATTCAATCCCTAGTACTGGGGAGAGGAAAAAAAAAGTATGCTTGCCACTTAAAACAAATTACATTAAGAAAATGCAAAAGCTCAGGCTTTGCTTGCACTGCCAATCTTCTGCTCTACCCAGCCCCCTGAAACACTTGGTCCTCCTTTCCTCCAGGATTCTTCACTCTTTGCTTTTGCCCAGAAAGTCTCTTTAACAACCTTAGACTCATACTAGTGTAAGCCAAAATAATATTTGTGGAAAGGTAGTGGGCTGCACCAGCATCTGCTGGAAGGCTGGGGACAGAGCAGGCACCAGACCCAGCTGGGCATCCAGCACTCCTTGGCCAGGTCCTCAGGATGCCCCATGAGAGGGAGTAGATGCCCAGTGCTTGCTTTATTTTGTTTTTCCTGTCCTTTGCCATTTCTTTGTGAAGCATTTCCATATTACTCAAGCCAGAAATGGTTTATCTTCCTCTGGGCCACACTGATGGTCCTTCCCAGCTAGGCTGTGGGTCTTGGGGTCAAGTTCTCAGTCTTTGTATATTCGGTAATATTTAGTCAAAGTAGGAAACCAGAAGTATTGTGAATAAATAAATCTTGCCTCAGAGGTAATTTTCTTTCTTCCTTTTAAACTAAATTCTTGACCTTCAAACATAACCAAAATGAGGACAAAACTACCCTTTTCCATTTATTTTTTACTCCTTAATGGGAGTGCCAAAACAGTAAGTGAATTAGGCTTTTGAAACCACTGACAAAGCTTTTAAGGAGCCCATGAACTTGCAAATAACAGCTACAGAAGGTTTTAATTAGAATGATGTGAAAAAAAGTCACTTGACCTCTAGGTGCCCTTCTTTAAAAAGTGGGATAATGAGACTGGCCACCTGCCTGGCACACTGAGGTCCTGTGTTTGTTAATGAGACAGGTGGTGGCAAGGTGCTGGGAGCCCTTCTGATGAAAGAAGGAGGAAAAAGCTCTCCAAATATAAACTGTTCTAATGATGGTCTGGCCAAAGATCCTATTATATCTAGACTCCCTCTGGTGACCAATTTAGCACACTGTATATAATACATTTGGAATTAATTGGTTTCCACAGCTTCTCAGTGGCCTGGGAGTTACGAATTGGCTGTGGTTTTTGCCTTCACTAAGACACTCTGAATATATTCTTCTCTCAGTGGGTGACAGTGACAGCCCCTGCTGTCTCCTTATTCCTGGGCTCTCTCACTTTTATTTGGGTGCTTGGCTTCCTCAATGTCTTTTCTTGGAGCCAGGGCTTCCTGCTCAGCACAGTTTTGGAAGCATCAGTTTCTAAAACACCATCCTCAGATCCTAAAGTGCAAATAAATAGAAATGTCAATGGATGAGGAGATCCCCCAGAAGGGAAAAGGGGACCCCAACTCAGCTCTGGCAGATTCCTGACTGACACCACATAAAGGAATTTCAGGATGTGTCAAAAGAGGACAAGCAGAGATTTATTCAGGAAAGCAAACAATATAGCAGGACATCCATTCAGAGAGAGAGGAAGTAGAGATATGTTTTAGGGGATCTCAGGCTTTTTCTTTTTTAAAAAAAATATTTAATTTTTAGATAGAGGTGGACACAACATCTTTATTTTATTTTTATGAGGTGCTGAGGATTGAACCTAGTGCCTCAAGTATGCTAGCCGGTCACTCTACCTCTGAGCCATAACCCCAGCCCCTTAGACTTTTATTTTAAAGGACACTTTGTAAATGTGATCATGAGAAGTGTAAGTGGGTGGCATAGGCCTAATGAGTTCAATTCTTTTTGTTTTTTTTTCTTTTGGTACTAGAGATTGAATCCACGGGTGCTTATCCACTGAGCCACATCCCCAGCCCTTTTCATTTTTCATTTTGAGACAGGATTTTGCTAAGTTGCTGAGGCTGGCTTTGAACTCACAGTCCTCCTGCCTCAGCCTCCTGAGCCACTGGGATTACAGGCGTGCACCACCGTGCCCAGCATCTAGGCTTCTTTTAATTACTTTAAAAATACATTCTGAAGCTAACAAGGTATTTCAGCACTAATTAACCAGATTTACAGTACTCCAAGTTTTATTGGACCTGAGGAGTGAAGGTGAGGGTACTTCTCGAGTTTTAGATTTAAAGCTACAGTCCCTCTTTCCTCCCAATTGTTTCCTTTCCACCTATCTTTATTTTTTCTATCATACCCGAGACACAAGATTCTGTTTGGTCCAAGAAAGTAAGGCTGGGACAGGTGGAAGCCAGATGATCATGGGTTTCAGCTCAGAGTGAAAGGAAACTTTTTTGTAGTAGTCACATGTTGGAAAAGGCATCTTTTAGATGTGGTGAACTCCCAGTGAGACTGAACCTGCACTGGCCAGGGTTCTTGGTTCATAAACATCTGAGTCTCCTCCAATTAATGGTAACAGAAATGAGTATATAATGGTGGATTGGTGCTTAGCATCAGTTTCACCTTCTCTGTTGTGTCCCTTCCTCCACTCAAGAAGCTGGAAAGCTAAAATTCTCCTCCCTTTCTTGGTACTGGGATTTGAACCTGGGGTGGTTAACTGCTTCTTCAGACCTTTTTTTTTTTTTTTTTTTTTTTTGGAGGCAGGATCTCACTAAATTGTTGAGGCTGGCTTTGAACTTGTGATGAAATTTGAACTGCTTCAGCCTCCTGAGTTGCTGGGATTATAGGCATGAACCATCATACCTGGCTCTCTCTCTTCCTTATGGCAGGATTCTCAGTGTGATTAGGTTTAGCTGATCAGAGGAGCTTTTATGGAAAGTGAAGGGGAGGAGGAAGCCACACTTCTTCCAGGTCTGCTAATTTTTAGTGGCTGTTGCAGAAATGCCAATGTCCAATTGCTAACTTTCTGACACCAAGAAGCAGAGCTAGAAGCATTAGCTAATAGAGCCTGTAGCAGGTACAGAGTGAGCCTGCAGCTAGAGCCTTGGTTGTGGTGTTGGATTATGGTGGCATCCTATTATGGTTTGAATCATCAATGTTCCCCAAAGGCCATGCGTTGAAGGCTTGGTCCTCAGTGGGTGGTATGGCTGAGGGGTAGTGAAGGTAGGTCCTAGTAGAAGGAAGTTAGTCACTGGGGATGTGTCCTTGAAGGGGATATTGGGACCCTGGCCCCTTCCTCATTTTCTTTGCTTCCTGGCTGCTGGGAGGTGAGCTGTTTTCTCCTGCCTTGATGTACTCTCTTGCCACGGGCCCAAAGTCAAAAAAGCTAAGTGATCATAGACTGAAACCTCTGAGACAGTGATCCAAAATAAATCTTTCCTCCTTTTAATTTATCTCAGATATTTTTTCACAGTGTCAGGAAGCTGATTAATACACATTCTGATTATTGACAATTTGCTAATCATGGAGACTTGTGGTACTGTAATGCCAGATTCGTGGGACCCCAATAGACCTCCAGGAGCTGAATCCGATGCAATCACACAAGAGTCTTTATTGCAAGCTTGAGCCTGGACTCACAACCGTTCCGACGCAGCGGTCCCAGGGAATGAGTCCCAGTCCTTTGTTCAGTGAGATTTTATATGTTTTGGGGGATACTCTATGCGTCACAACATCACACAGCAAATCATTCCATACTCCGGGAAAATCAAACAACAACTCTTAACATTGATTAGCACATTCACTGGCGGGAACAAGTTGGGTAGGGATGATTGGTTAGTACAAGAGGGGGATTCCTTTGAACTGATTGGTTTAAGCCATGAGGGGAGTATATGCTGAACTACATGGTTTCCCAACATGTTATCGACCACCATAAACTACTGGGGGGTCATCTGGCATCCCAGGTATTTTCTCTGGCTCATGCTGATTGGTAGTTGCTAGGGGTTGCTATGGGTCCTCACCTAGCCTAACTGAGTCAGGGACACCTGGCACCACAGATCTCTCCTGTTATTTGCAAACAAACAATTCAGCAGGGTGGATATGTGCCTAGAAAGGCTCTGTGGGTTTTTCCAAGGACAAAGGTCATGCCCCCTTCCTTAGGACAGGCCTTGAGGTAGAAGCTGCTGTTATTTATTTATTATTGTCACATCAGTTTCTCAGTACAGAGGGTTGTGGCAGCAATGGTGTGGTTCTGGGGCCGGGGGCTTCCTGATGACCCATGAAGCAGCTCCCTTGGGGATTTGGGGGGTCAGTCATGCAACCTCAACCTCTAGTTGATTTTTTCAGCTCTTCTATCAAGGAAGGTCCCTCGCGCCCCTGTAGTGAAACATTTTCCTGCTTAAATTAACTAAAATGGGTTTTATCTTTTGAAATTGATCCATGGTTGATATGAAGAGCTCAAAGAAGCCTGTCCAGGTTGAGCTTATGAGAACAATTTACAAAATACACTGCAGAACTGGGCTACCAAGGGAACTATTATTTATGTGACAATCAGGAGACTGTCTTCACCTGACTGCTCCAGAATTATGCCACCTCTATCCTATTCCATGCCAGAAAAAGAGATGCCCATGCCCCCATGCAATTCATGTAATCTCACAATCAGATTCCTGCCTCAAAAATCACAGAGAAGCTGAATCTCACCTGCCCTCTTCTCCTTCATGCTGTCTGATGAGTCATTTTCTATGGTTCTCAGACCTGAGGCTCAGAAGACTGTTGCATCCTGGAGCCAGCCCCCAGCTCTGACACAGAGCTCAGATCTACAGCTTGAAGTCTTCAAGATGGACTCCCCCCTGCAGAGGAAGACATCCTGGGACTCAGGAGATCATTTGGGCAAAGGTCTCTACCTATGTAGATCATACTTTGTCCAAATGAAATCTGTACTTATCTCAGAAATAAACTAATGGAATTACACCATATATTGAGGAAGGTTCTAGAGTTAGCACTTAAAGTAGAAATTCTATTTAGTCAAAATGACTCTTGAAAATCCTTTAGGTTGCATACACACTGTATGATAATATCTTTCAGTAAGGATCAAGACATCATTTTTCTTCCAGTTGGGACAAGTAGCAGCTTCTTTAACTAAGCACTAGACACAGTAGTGGGCTTGTGCTTGGGTTTTGTGCTTTTGAAAAATACAAAATGTTCAATGCTACAGATATATCCAGTGTTGGGAAACAGATGTTCATACTGTGAAAGATTGAGCTCCATGAAGAGAAGAGGGGCTGGAAGGGCAATACCAACAACAGAACACAATCCTTGATATAGGGAGCAGGTGGGATATGAAAGGTGGGGCTTAGAAAGGCCAAAGGCCAAAAGGTTGGGGGAGGGGTTCCAGAGATGAGACTGGTGTGAAGCATTGGTGCTGAAGGGTCCTCTGTAGCCCTGCTGAGTCCTTCCAACCTAATCGCCCTCCTGCTCAGCCCTTCCTGAACTGAAGGAGCTCTTCCCTGGGTCTTCAAGAAGAGCTACAGGTAGGCTCAGATAATGATGTCATCTGTGTAGAGAGAGAAGCCATGCCACTGAGGTATGGAAGATTGGGAAGATTTCAGAAAAAACAAAATATGTGGCTTGCATAGCCAGAGAGAGTGGGGGTGGCATTCTATCATAGAGACAGCTGAAACCTAAGTGCCTGGGGAGAAGCTCAGGACCTATTAGATGACTAGGTCAGATGACCCAGAAGATACAGGAAGGTGAGACATTAACAAGAGTGGAAACAGGTGCCCTGGAGTCAGATGCCAGATGGCTCAAATATCAGGCTAGAGAGATTGGACTTTGGCCTTTTGTGCATGGCTGGAGGTGTTGGACAGGAAAGTGACTGTAATTAAAATTGGTGCCTCTGGAAATCCAGCAGGGCAGAGGGGTGCAGGTGGAGTGCCAGTCAGGAAGCCAAGGATAATCCTGACGCAGATAGGCCATGGGAGGGAGCTCCATCAGAGGAGAAGGATGTGGCAGGCTCTGAGCTAAATGACCTAGGAGCTCAACTTCAATTCCTTCCATGAAACTCTTTGTCGACCTCCAGAGGTCTCTGCATGCCAGGACCAAGCCATCACATTTTCAGAAACAAGGCTTCTTGCTTTAACAATACACAAAGGTATTCCAAGTCCTAAAACTAAGAATGGAAGCACGAGGTTATGTGACAACTGCCCCAGGAATGAGACGTCTTCTCTAGAGCTGTGAGGCTCTTGGCTGCAGGAAGCCCAGTCGTCTGGCTTCTGCTTTTGCTGAACTTAAACAATTTTCCACCCTCACTTCTGCCAACAAAGTAGGCACACACTCAACAAAGAAGAACCTTTCCTCTTTGAACATTTAAGTGTCCTTGCATTTAAGTCAGAAAGGCCAGTGTCACCAAAATCAATAGAGATGTTTCTCCTCTAATATCCTCCACTTGAGCTTCAGAGAGACAAGTCTTTCTTTGAACTTGTCTTTCGGCGACTTGATTTATGCATCTATTCAATAAATATTTATGGAGCACCTATAGTGTACCAATTCTAGGCACCGGGATACAATAGTGAACAAAACAACCAAGTTATTGCCCTCAAGGAGTCCAGATTCTAGTAGGAGATGGACGATAACGGAGTTAAATGCTCAGCATGTTAGATCATAGTAAGTGCTGCTGAGAGGAATAAAATAGAATAATGTGTATAAGGAGCATTGGGTTCACCATATATGTTTGGTGTCCGGAGAAAGCATGCTTGAGCAGGGCAAATTAGAGCAGACACCCAGAGAAAGGGAAGGAGCAAGCCCATGTTGGGGGCTGGGAGGAGCATTCCCAGCAGAGTGCAAAGGCTTGGAGAATGGACTGCGCTTGGTGCTCAGGGAACTGCAAAGAGCCAAGAATGAGGCTAGTGCAGAGTGAGCAAGGGGTATGTCAGAGATGAGGTCACAGAGAAGGGGCAGCTCAGTTTGGAAGTCCTGGTGAGGGCTTGAGCTTTACATTGAGGGAGACAGGAGCCAGTGTGGAGCTCTGAGCCGAGGATGATGTGAGCTGGCTTCCACTGTAACAGAATTCTTTTGGTGGTTATGTTCAGACTAGTTTGGTTGCTGCAACCCAGGACAGAGGGGATGGTGACTAGGACCAGGCGCACACATATCTCCTCAAGATGAAGTCTTGCTATGTTACCCAGGCTGCTCTTGATCTCCTGGAATCAAGAGATCCTCCCACCTCAGCCTCCCGAGTGCACCACCATGCCTGATTTTAGGATGATATATCTTAGTGGGGGGAGAGTAGAATTTTTTAGGAGACAGGGGAAATTCAGATTTTAATATTATGGGCTTTAAATGAACAGTACTTCGAGCCTGATCCTTTTGGTTCATCCTCAGCTCTGAAGGCCCTTCTGACAAAAAAAAAAAGAGTGACTGTAATGTTTTGAGTGTGGGCAACCTCTTCAGAATAGATATTTATCTAACCTAATAGGATGATTGCTCTGAAAGGACCATTTGAGTGTCTTAAGTGTAAAAAATAAAATAAAATTTAACAAATCCTGTTTTCATTACCATGTGAGATAGTTCAGTTGGGAACTTCATTTCTTTATCATTCCCTGAGTGCTTCACTACCACTGGAACAGAGGCTAGATATTGTTCTTATAGCCTCCATCTGTAGCTCTCTATGAGACACTGCCTCATGCTGCTGCCCCCAAGAGGCCACTGTGTCTAACAGCAGCCAACGCTGTAACTCCTGTATTTTCTGGGCACAAACTGCTGGTCTGCAGGAGAGGAGGGAATATCTCTCATAGAACTGAGAATGCAGAACTTCTCCCAGGGTTCACCTTGTTCAGAACCTGGGTAGCTGCCTGCAATCCCAGAGGGGGTGTGGGGCTGGGGCCCAGAATCTGGTCTCCCATTTCTGCTCTGCTACTATCTCATTCCATAACTCATAATGGGAGTTATATATAAAACATAACTCATAATGGGGCCCATATATAAAACATTAAGCTAGGTGGTTCACGTATTCTTTCTTGTTCTGACACTTCAAAGTATTTATAAAATCTGTAAATTAAATGGATTATAGCTTCCACATCATCCCAAATTTCTTCCAGATTCTTGTACACTTTCTTTCCAAATATCTTTCTTGGCCCCCTGGCACAATCCTTTAGCCATTTGGGAATCCACAACACAAGGCCCCTTCTGAGCCTGCCTTCTCTATGGTGCCCCACGTTTTAGACCTATTGTTTTCTTTTGCTCTCATTAAAACTGAGTTCTAATTCCACCAACTAATGAGTGCTAACAAGGGACTATATTTTCCACATCTCTGAACCTCAGTTTTTGTATTTGTACAATAGGGCTAATAATCATATTTGTCTTCAAGATTATTATGAGGATTGCAAATAGGTTATGCAAACTGGACAGTGTCTGAGCTCTTCAACCAATGGCAGGCGTTATTTTAAAATGGACTCTGTTCAGACATTGTTTTCTCCAAGAAACCTTCTTCCATTTTCATCACGTGGGGTGAAGTAGTCTACATCTTATTTCAGAGGCAATGAAAATGATTAATAGAGCATGAAGTACAAGTCCATACTAGGATACACCCCGTGGGAGGCAAAATAACTCCTCCCACTTCTCCAAAGATGTCCCTGTCTTTGTCCCCACAACCTGTGAATATGTTAGGTTAAATGGCAAGGGGATTAAGTCTGCAGATGGAAGAAAAAGATTGCTAATCAGCTAACCCTGAGAGGCAGAGATTATCCTGGGCTATCTGAGTAGGCTCCATTGCGTCACAGGTTTCCTTATTAGTGAAAGAGGGAGACAAGGAGTCAGAGAAAGGGATGTGATGACAGAGGCAGAAATCTGAGTGATATCATTGATGGCTTTGAAGAAGGATGGGAAGTACAAGCCATGGAATGAGAGAAGCTTCCAGAAGCTGGAAAGGCCAGAAAATATATTCTCCCCTAGAGCCTCAGAGGGGGACTGTGGCCTTGCTGATATCTTAGTTTTAGTCTAGTGAGACCTGTTTCAAATTTCTGATCTTCAGAACTATAAGATAATAAAATCATCCTGTTTTAAGCCACTAAATTTATGATAATTTGTTATACACACAATTGGGCACTACTATAACCCTTCACATGCATTGAATTAGCACAATAATTCAAGTAGGCAGCTGGTCATGGAGGCACACACTTGTAATCTCAGTGGTTTAGGAGGCTGAGATAGGAGGATCACAAACCAAGGCCAGCCTTAGCAATTTAGCAAAACTCTAAGCAACTTAGTGAAATCCTGTCTCAGAATAAAAAATATATATATATGAAGGGCTGGGGATGTAGCTCAGTGGTAAAGCACCTCTGGATTCAATCCCAGTGCCAAAAAAAATTTTTAAATAAAATTATTATTAATAATAATCCAAGTAGGCAGTGTTTATTGACTCCACTTTACAGTTGAAGGAAACTGCAGCTCAGAGAGTTAATTTGCCCCAAATTGCATAGCTAGTAGATAGCAATATCAGTTAGATTCTTTTGATTAAAAAAATTGCAAAAGCATAAGATGACTTAAACTATTGTCAAAACACAAAATTGCAACACATTTAAAGATCTAATTGGCCTTATTTGTGATTCTAAAATTGGGCAATAGCTCATTCTTTAAAATAGATTGAGTGGGGCAGGGGATGTGGCTCAAGAGGTAACGTGCTGGCCTGGCATGTGCGGGGCGCTGGGTTCGATCCTCATCCCCACATAAAAATAAAGATATTGTGTCCACCGAAAACTAAAAAAATAAATATTAAAAAATTCTCTCTCTCTCTCTCTCTCTCTCTCTCAAAAAAAAAAATAGACTGAGTGTTTTGATGAGCTGAGCAGATGAACTAGGCTTTATAGGCACAAAAGGGCTGAAGAAAGCAAAAACAGAGAGCAAAGTGTGGATTGGTTGTTTCAGAACTGCTTTCTTTGTAAAATTAAAGCATCAGGGCTTCCTTATCATGATAACCAAAAATGGCAGTTTGGGGATTTGGCTATCATCTCTCTCTCTCTCTCTCTCTCTCTCTCTCTCTCCTGATTTCTTGGAAGGTCAGAAAGATTGGTTTTGGCTTGATGGTGTGGAAACATCAGCATGAGTAACTCCATTTTGATTTGGTCTGTTTGGCCTGGCACAGAGCCCAAGCCAATGGCATCCTATAAATTTTATTTAACACTATAAGGGGGATTTATTGGCTCTCATAACAAGAACAAGTTCTAGTAGAGAACAGCCCGGCTTCATTCGGAAGCGAAAAGAATGACACCAAGAATCCAGCATTTCTCTGCCTTGTCTCTGTTGTCGACAGTCTTGGCTTTATTCTCAGTTACCACAAAGTGGACTCCAGACTCACTGCTGTGGTGCAACATGGCTGCAGCAGTTCTAGATGTCAAAACCTCACTCCTATTATATGCAGAGGAGAAAGGAAAGCTTCCCTTTCTTAGAAGCTCCAGAAAGTTTTGTCATGATTTGTTGCTTCTAAGTAAATTATTACTCCAATTCCTGAACCAATTACTGGTCCAATGGTGGTCCAGTGAATGGGAATTAGAGAAGGGTTGAATTGCCCAAAGAAAATTGAGAGTATTTGGGCAGAAGACACAGGAAATTTGATATCAAATATTCACAAAGATCCTGACCAGGGAATAATTAAAAGAAAAAGGAAAAAAAAAAAAAAAGCCTGTTCATGTTGAGTACAGAAGCATTTTTTCCTCAAATATTTTCAATTCAACGAGGGCTGACTGTACCTTGGTTGGTAACATCAGTGGCATGTATTTAAGCCAGTTGGAGTTGCATTCATTTTTTTTTTAATTTGGAGGTGAAAGCATCCTAACTGGTATAATACAGCTTTGAGGATTTAAGTGTTTTGCATAATATTATCTCATTTAACAAAAGTTCAGCAGGTGTTAGCTATTATTATTTTTATTACCACTTATACTAACATATTTTTATGAGTTCCTGAAGGACAGATCTCATTCTTCTCACTGTTCTGGTATGTAGGTTTGGTGGTTGAACCAAGCAAAGTGTCCAACCCAGCCACTTGACAGGGGTCAAGTTTTCATCAATTGAATTTTTAAATTCAAGACATGTTTTCAAGGATACCTTGCTATTTATAGAATTCCTGTAGAAAGTTATTTTTAACTTGTTTTTACTTTTTTGCAGTTCTATAGGTTGAATTTAGTAGCACTCTACCACTGAGCTATATACTTGGCTCTTTTTATTTTAAAATTTGAGACAAGATTTCACTAAGTTACCTTGAACTTGTGATCCTCCTGCTTCAGCCTTCTGAGAAGCTGGGATTATAGACATATGCCACTGTATCCAGCTGTAGAAAATTATTTCTGAAAGATGAATTATTTCATAATTAAAATAGTTTATATCTAATTTGCCTATTATATAGATCTGGAAATTCTTGCATGCGGGATTACGTTTTTTTTGTTTGTTTGTTTTAATTCATTCACTCATCCATTCATTGATTTAACAAGACTTTCTGGAGTATGCCAACTGCCATATGCTAGGACTTGTGCTAGGAGATAGGGAGGTAAGTGAAAACTTAGTGCTTGTGTTCAGGGAGCTCTCAGTTTAGTGAATGAACAGAAAAATCAGGAATTACAGCACAATGCACTAAGTGTTATAAGAGGAAAGTGGAAGCCTAGGTGGCTTTGAAGGGAAGGAAGAGGGAGCCCAGGGTTGGGTGTGGGGAAAGGAGGAGAGCAGCAAAATTATATCAAGAGGAGCTGCTGTTGACTGGGCGTAGTGGTACATGCCTGTAACCCCAGCCACGCGGAAGCCTGAGGCAGGAGGATCACAAGTTCAAAGCCAGCCTCAGCAATTTAGCAAGACACTACCTCAAAATAAAAAAGGCAAAGGGTTAGGGATATAAAGTGCTCCTGGGTTCAATCCCCAATACCTAAATAAATAATTTTCTAAAAGGACTGGGGATATGGCTCAGTGGTTAAGCACCCTTGGGTTCAATCCCTAGTAACAACAACAACAAAAAGAGCTGCTGTTTCCCAGTGACAGCCAGGAGTTAGCTAGTGAACGTGAAGCTTGAGGCAGTGCGAAGCTTATTCTGTTTGGGTCCAGTATTGGGTAGGAATGAGGTTTATTTCAAAAAAGAATGAAGGATAGGCAAAGTTCAGTCCCAAATAGGCCTCAGATGCTGAGCTGAGAAGTCTGATTTCTTTGAAGGCAATGTCGGGAGACTTTGAAGGATTTTAAGCAAACATGATCAGATTTGCCTTTGAGAAAGAATATCCTGGTGAGGTTGTAAAGGGTGATTAGAGCAATGGTGAGAGGTAGGCAAGCAGGAAGAGGGAGATCAATTAGGAAATGAATGTTACATTGAAGAACATACAATCACCATTTTTTAAATCACCAAATTTAATAGGGTTTAATTGAATATGGTGGTTCAGGTGGGAAATGACCAGAACTTAAATTAAGGCATCAGTAAAGGAGATGAAACCAAGAGACATTTGGGAATTCTAATTTGATAGGATGCCATAATCATCTCTGATGAGAGGGATGGAGAAAAGGAATATGCTTGAAAAATAGAAATATGCAATCATAGACTATATAAAATCATTCCTGAACTTACAAGATTTACTTCCACTGAGTAATTTCACAGCAGAAGCCTGATCCATTCATGCATTTGGTCATGGCCACACGGCAAATTTGGGGCTGAGCTGTCATTGATCCAGGTCTCCTGACTGCTCCCCCTTACTCTCTCTGCTCTACCTTACATGTTCCCAGAAGGTGTTTGTATTGGTAACCTGGAGCTGCCATAACAAAATACTACAAACTGGGTAACATAAACAAAAATTTACCGTCTCACAGTTCTAGAGGCTGCAAGCCAGAAATTACGGTATTGGCAGGGTTGGTTCCTCCGAGGGCTGTGGGAAGGATTGTTCCAGGCCTCTCTCCTTGGCTTGTAGAGGCATTACCCCAATTTCTGCCTTCAGGATCATGGTGTTCTCTCTGTGTTTTGTTTCTTCACGTGGCTACCTCCCTCTGTGTCTATGTGCCTGTTTTCTCATAAGGAACCAGTCATCAGATTAGGACCAGACTACTCCAGTATGACCTCATCTTAACTAATCACCTTATTTCCAAATAAGGTCATATACACAGATCCTGAGAAGTTAGGACTTTAAAACATGAATGGGGAGGGGGGTACAATTCAATGCACAACAGTATTTGTGAAATTTATGTTCCTATATCATTTTACTGATGGTATTTCCATCCTTTCCCTTAGAAAGAGCAATAACGGCCAAGCGTGATAGCCTATGCCTTTAATCCCAGTGATTTGGGATTAAAGCACTTTAGCAAGACTCTCAGCAATTTAGTGAGACCTTGGCTCAAAATTGAAAATAGAAAGAATGGAGCTATAGCTCAGTGGTAAAGCACCCTGCATTCAATCCCCAGTGCAGTAATAATAATAATAATAGTAATAATAATAATAATAATAATAAGAAGAAGAAGAAGAAGAAGAAAGGAATAAGGCTTTTTCTATTTATTTTCTATCTTAACACAGTTCTGAGGACAGTGTTCTGCACTATATGTCTACATAAACTTTTTTTTTTTTTTTGAATCAGGGATTAAACCCAAGGACTCTTAACCACTGAGCCACATCCCCAGCCCTTTTTATTTTGAAACAGAGTCTTGCTAAGTTGCTTTTGGCCTCGCTATATTGCTGAGGCTGGCTTTGAACTTGCAATCCTCCTGCCTCAGCCTCCAGAGAGTAACTGGTATTAAAGGCATGTACCACCATGCCGAGATTACATCAACATTTGTAACTACCTCCTGGTAGTAGAGATTTAAGTGACTTTCTAATGTTTTGTCTACTCTTATTGGTGAAAAGACAAAAATTTCTATCTGTATTTCTCTTGACTAGATGTGCAGAACATACAGTTACCTGCTTTGGATGTATAATGGTTCCCTTTGATTTCATATGCTAAGGGCTGGTGGCCAATGCTCTCATGTTACCCCATGATCAGGCGCATCAGTGGCTTCAAAGGTAAGCCATAGAGTGGACAGGCATTCTTGTTTATCGTGGTTTTGATTTTTTAAGATGTGACATTAATTTTTGAACCATCAATAACTAAACAGGCTTTCTCAGTGAGAACTAAAACGTATCTTGGTAGAACATAGCAGGATTTAGGGATTAGCTACTGAGAGATCATACTAGGAGTCCAAAGGTAGTGGGAGCCTCCAACTACACACCTTGTAATACCTGAGACCACATCTAAATGTAGAGCTGTGGATAGGTAAAACATGACTCTAGAGTCCTGAAGACCTGAATTAAAATCCTGCTCTAGATTTAGGTTAAGAAATGACCCAGTTACTAAAAAGAGAAATAAGTAAAATCAGGTGCCTCCTGATATTGTGCAATAAAAAGAACAAAATATCACTTATGTAGCATTCCTGCCAAAAATGTGTAGTGTAAGTTTAAGTATGAAGAAATATTTAGGCATGCCCAAATTGAAGGACATTTTTGCAAAGGAAATGGCCATTATGCTTCAAAAATGTCAATACTGTGTATCAAATTAAAAGCAGGAAATGTTCCAGTTATAGCAGACTCAATAGATATGACATCTAAATGCAATGCTAGATTCTGGATTGGGTTCTAGGGTGGGAAAAAAGTTTCTAGGAAAAAGTGATATTGGGACAACTGGCAAAATTTGAACATAAACTTTTAAATCATATCAGTGTTTGAGTAGAGATTATTCAAATTCATAAGATCTGATGATTTGAATTAATGAAATATGAATATAAATTGTATTGTATCAATGTTAAGTTTCCTGAATTTGATTATTGTACTGTGATTATTTAAGAGACTGTCCCGATGTTAGGAGATATACCATGAAGTAGGGTTGAAAGGTCATAATCGTTAACATTTCCTTCAAAAAAATTTAGAAAAAGAACTAATGAGGACCTTGCTGTGCTATATATAATCTATAGGGAGAGATAAAGCAAATGTGATAAAATGCTAACAGTAAATAAATAAATCTGGGTATAGAAGAGAGATTGTTATAATTATCTTGTGATTTTTCTGTACCTTTGAAATTTTCCAAAATAAAAATGTTAATTAAAAAAGAAAAGATGAACCAGCCTGGGCATTGCCCAGGACACTGATCTAAAAATGGGATTAAAAAAAAATCTCACTGGGAATGTAAATTGAAAAAAATGTGTTATGAAAACATACCATATGATTCTGTTTGTGTATTAAAATGGAGAACAGATTAAGGTGGAGAGTAGGAGATAAGGAAGTGGCAGCCTAGGAGGAAAGTAGATTTTATTGGTTATAAAAAGGCAACATGAATGATCCTTGGAAATGTTCTGAGTCTTGCTGTGGTGGAGGTCAGTCTATGCAGATGAACTAAATGTGAGTGTGTGCTACAAAGGAATGCATATAAAACTGCTGAAGTCGGAATAGGTGGAAGGATTATATCAATGTCAGTTTCCTTATTTGGATGTTGTACTATGTTACACAAAGGAAAACTGGGTGGTGAATATATGGGGCCTTTATTATTTCATAAACTGCATGCAAGTATTACAAAATAAATAGGATTAAATCGGGTGAATTTTATGGTATAAGAATTAAGGTTTCTGGGTGTTATCATATGGTATTATAAGCCATTCCCAGCCAGCTTCAGCTCCAGTAGAATCTTAGGCTCGCTGGAATATTAGTCCTATGGATGGTATCTCAGTACAACAAGGCAATCACTGTCTTCTCTCCAGATGGACAACTTTTCCAGATGGAATATGCCCAGGAAGCAGTGAAGAAATAATCCACTGTGGTTGGAATTCAAAGCATCAATATAGATGTGCTTGGAGTAGGAAAAAAAAAATGTTGCCCAGCTTAAAAGAACTGCGCTTGATGATCACATCTGCATGGCTTTTGGAGGACTGACTGCTGATGGTAGAGTTGTAATAAACAGAGCCCGGGTTGAGTGCCAGAGCCATAAGCTTACAATTGAGGACCCTGTCACTGTAGAATAATATATAACTCGCTTCATAGCAACTTTAAAGCAGAAATATACTCAGACCAATAGAAAAAAGCCTTTTAATATCTCTGCCTTAATTGTAGGTTTTGATAATGATGGTATCCTAAGATTATATCAGACAGATCCCTCTGGTACTTACAATGCATAGAAAGTAAATGCAATAGGCCCAAGTGCTAAAACGGTCCCAGAATTTCTAGAAAAGAATCACACAGAAGATGCTATAGGAAATGACAATTAAGTTATCAAATCAGCAATAAGAGTTTTGCTAAAAGTTGTCTAGTCTGGTGGAAAAAACATTGAACTGGCTATAATAAGAAATCAATGTTTAGTGTTAAAGAAATTGAATTACAAGTAACTTAAACAGAAAAGGGAAAGGAAGAAACAGAGAAGAAAAAAAATCAAAGAAGAATGCCTAATTCTTAGGATGAGTACTGGGAACTTTTAATGTTTTGCTATACTGCTTGTATGTACATATACTATATATACATACATTTGCATTCTTAATAACTAATTGTGCATGCTATAATGTATGCATTGTCTTTATTTTGAAATGTCAAATGTAAACAAAAATGTTGATGGAATTATTTAGGGAAGAGTTAGAAAAAATAAGTTAGTTTGCAGGATTACCTTTAGTACTGGGTATATGGACTACTTTAAAAATGCCAATTTTGTGGTTGTCTTCAGTTTGTTACATAATCAAATGCAGTTTAGACTTTCTTTGAAAAGACTCCAGTAATTGTTGAAAGCAGTCATAATTCCATGTAAGCCAGGGACTATATATTATAACTTGTTCAATGTGTTGGTTTTCTTCAGATAAACAGATTCAATTAAGAAAAAATGATTTTAAGAAACGAGTAATTTGGGTGAAGTTTTGAGTATTCACTCTCAGTTAAAATAAGAATTAAATCTCAATACATTTTTTTTTTTTTTATGCAAGCAATGAGTCCAGCCATAGGGGACACATCATAATTGATCTAAGTTTCAGTGTTTCTCAATGTAAGCAGGATTTGGGGAAAATGGTAGGGTGATTTTGGTTGTCATCGTGAGGACATTTTTGGCATTTAATGATTGTTATTAGATTGTCTATATTTTATAAGACAGAAATTGTACAGCAAAGAAACAGATAAGATCCCCCATTGAACATCTGTCAGATATTCAGGTAGGTAAACACACACATAAGCATATAAAAAACAACAGAATTGTTTATATGAGACTAAAACTTAACCCCATTTACAAATAAAAACTAAACTACTTGTTTGTGGTTTTAATAATTTTCCAGAGATAGATACAACTACTCTGGAAAAAGCGAGAAGGTTGTATTTTATTTTCTTCTGGGTTTTTGTCTGTTTGTTTTGGTACCAGGGATTGAACCCAGAGGAGCTTAACCACTGAGCCATATCCCCAGCCCTTTCTTTCTTATTTATTTATTTATTTTTATTTCTTACATACATGACAATAGTGGAATGCACTAAATCACCCAGCCCTTTCTTATTTTTGAGACAGGGTTTCGCTATGTTGATGAAGCTGGCTTTGAACTCATGATCCTCCTGCCTCAGCCTCCTTTGCTGCTGGGATTATAGATGTGTGCCACAGCACCCAGCTTATTTTGTTCTATAACATTACCAAGAGTTATTCACTATTTTAGAAAAATTACATTCACAGCTACAACACTTCCAATATTTGATTAAATACAACATTTTTTATTAGTCTCCATGTAAGCTGGCTATTGATGGTTTGTATGTACATATACTATATATAATTACATTATGCATTCTTAATAACTAATTGTGCATGCTATAATGTATGCATTGTCTTTATTTTGAAATGTCAAATGTAAACAAAAATGTTGACTATATTCAGTTGAATATTATATTCTGTAAGTCCACATTCATTCATTATAAGTATACATACTCCTTTATGTCATCTAACACAGACATACCTATGCATCTACATGATATATATTATTTTCTAATGAATTACTTTTCTTTTCTTCTCCTTTATATTGCATTTAAGGCATTGGTTATTTTATTGTTGTGTGTAGACTATATTACTTGTGAATTTCATGCCAGATAGTAAAAGAGACATTACAAAATATTTGTCATAAAGAAGAGGTGTTGGTTTAATAAGGTGGAGATATACCAGTCTAATTTCTGGTCAATGAGAAATCTGTTTAAGATCTTCAGGAAAAAAAATGTTTTTCTGATAAAAAGAGGGCTTCTTATCACTTTTTTCCTGCTTTTGGAAGGATGACATTCTGCTATAGTCATCTTGCAACTATGAGATGAGGAACACAGCCTGAGGAACAAAAACCAACTGCATAGGGCCAACATAAGGCATGAACCTAGGTGTTTTTTTAAAATATTTTATTTTAGATGTTGATGTACCTTTATTTTTTTATTTATTTACACGTGATGCTGAAGATTTGGCACATGCCAGGTTTATGGTGCTTCCTTCAAGGCTCAGTATACTTCTCTATATATAGTTCCCCAAATATCTATCTCAGTACCAATTATGAAACTGCCTATTGTGGACTTCCTTATGTGAGATAATTACAGGTCTGTGTTGTTTAAAACACTGTTAGTTGGGTACTCTCTTGTATGCAGCTAAAAGCACTTGAGACATGGGCAATAGAATAAATGGGCAATTACAATCAAGTACAATTAAGTGCTTTAATAAAGAATGCTAGGGAAGCATTTTATCATGTTCCCAGCTCAGACTGGGTGGTAGTTAGTGAAGATTTCCTATAGGAATAAATGGACTGAGGGTGAACTTCTTAAGAATGAGTAGGGGTTAGTCCAATAGTGCACAGCAGAATGTTCCAAGAGGGAACAGCAAATAAGGTGTTCCAGAGGGATAGAGATCACTCTGCCTTAAGGTGTTCAGGTGTTCAGGGTGTAAGGTATGAACAATAGGCATGACATACCAGATCACAAAAGTCCAAGTTAAGCATGTGACCTTGTATATCCATTTGAATTGAGTTCCCATTTTTATAGTCAGTCACTTGGTAGCTGAGTTGGATACGGAAAGTTAGTTTTCAGGATTACCTTTAGTTCCTTCTGAGGTTTAGTCTATCATGAAAATGGAGATTGTGAGTACTAATGTGCTACGGTCTTTTGAGGAGAAGATTGTCACAGCTGTCTAGACCTGAGTGGGTAGCAAGGGAAATCTCTAGAAACGTGAATAAATAGAGGAAATTGGGGCTTGGTTGACAGCATGTGGGTCAATGATTAAAGGAAAAGGGTGAAGGTGTCCAGGTTAATGTGCCAGTTTCTGGCCTGGGCAACTGGGTGGATAGCAATGCTATACAAAAGATACAGCAATACAAAAGAAATAATTAATTTTAGGGGGAAATGAGGAGTTCTGTTTTGGAGATTTTGCATCCAGATGCCTGTGGAATGTTGGAAGTACCCAACAGTTGCAAGTACCTCTGGGTTAGGAGATGGGGTTGTTACAGGTAGGCTACGAAGCATCAACATATTAATAATTGAAGTGAAAGGGGGAATGAGATAGGTCAGGGAAAATGAAGTGACAGAAGGAGCAAGGGAGGACCCTTAGTTATTTAAGGTCCACTATATTTAATGGATGGGCCAAAGATGGGGCCTGCAAAGAGGACTAAGACGAAGCACCTTTATGGGTAAGAAAAAGAAGAGAAAAAAGCCTGGAGTCACAGAAACTGATGAAAACGCATGTTTCAATGAAGGTAGAGTAAGGATTAAGAAATGAGATTAACAAGTCAAGTTACTACTGACCTTGAGCAAAAACATTTCTGGCAGTGAAAGCCAGATTGTAGAGGGATAGTGTGGGAGAAGGGCAAGTATAGGCAAGGCTTTCTGGGAAGCTGGCTACCACAGGGAGATAAGGAGATAGGTAGGGTAAAATGCAGGGATTATAAGAGCTGGGATCGACGGGTAGACTAGAAGGATCCACCGCTGCTGGAGTCGGCGGAAAGGAAGAGGTTGACGCTACAGGAACTTAAGGAAAAATTCATTTAATATGAGCGCCTCCTATGTGCCGGATCAGTCTGGCCATCTTCATATTACTGTTTAATGTTAAGTGGTTCTCATTACGCTGTTTCCCCAGGAGTTCCGATTTCCATTAGCCACTGCCAAAAACACCCCTTAGGAAGCCACAAGCCGCTCGACTTCAGAACCCACAAACGAACCCTCGGGGCCACACTAGGTAACCCCGGCGCAGCTAGAGACGCCTACGTTACTGCCTACCAGAGCTCCGCCCCCACTCGCGAGAACAGCGGCGACTGCGCAAGAAGTCTCCTACGGGCAAAGCTCCAGCCTTTCTCTTTGTTTCTAGGCTGAAGATCTCGCGGGAGTAAGGCGGCAAATCCCGCGAGCGCAGACCCGGAGCCAGCTCTGCGGCTCTCGCGGTGTTTGCGCGAGACTGCTTCCTTCCTTCCTCCCTTGCCAGTCCGCCTGTCTTCCTCCCCCTCTTCCCAGCCCGGCCTCCCCCTCCTTCCCCCGCCGGCCCCCTCCCCGCAGGGATAATATGGTCTCCGGCGATGGACGCCCCAAGTGCAGGTCAGTTTCGGGCCGCCGACTTGGGTCTAGCTGCTGGAGACACGCACTGCCCGGGCGCCGTGTTCCTTGATTCTCTCGCCTAGAGTCGCCCGGCCGGCGCCCGGAGCCCTCAGGGCTCTCAGTTCGTGCTCCCCTCGGGGCCTGTCTGCTGGGCCGCGCTCTGCGCGGAGGCCGCGGAAGGCAGGCCTCCCCGCCCCCACTCTCTTAGCGGGTTCTCAGTCGGGCCATAGGCCTGGCCTCCGGCTGTGACCCGCACCTACCTCATCCCGGTGGTCGCCGCTTTGTGCCTGCGGCCTCCTAGCCCTAGTTAGTGACACTAGGTGCAGGGAGAGAGAGGCCCACCATCTTCCCCTACCCGCCCCCCAGTTGTGAGAAATGGGGGTGGGGGTCCTTGTCTCCTTGTTTGGGTCCACCTATCTTGTTGTCTAGCCCACTGCCCAGCCTCGAGCTCTTTCCTCTTGTCTCTGGAAGCAGAATTAGGCGCAGTCAAGGCTGAACCGTAGTCAGCCTGTTTTCTGATCATTGATTGCAGCTATGAATTTCTTCCCACGTCCACCTCCCTCTACAAAAAGAGGAAAACACGAGCCATTCTGAAAGTGGGCTGTGCTTATGTCTCTTCATTTTGGACGGTGGCCCTAACTGTGTTGAGGGTCCTACCCACCCACTGCAGTGTCTTCATAAAAAGATCTAAAGGTTCTTTTCAACCTCAAGGCTGCCTCCCTGCCATTTCCCTGGAGAACATTTGGACCTGGGGCATATACCAGTGAGGTTTATAGGTCTTTGACCATGAGGTTCAGCTTAAATTGCAGCCAAACCAGAAGGACCGTTAGGGAGAATATGCTAGTTTACCTCAGTGTTTTGTTGTTCAGTTTTATCTTAATCCTTAAGACCTAGAATGTCTTATGTTTTTTTTTGTTGTTGTTTTGGTTTTGTCAGTTGTTGAATGTGCAATAAAAAATTTTTAAGTTTTTAAAAAATAATTCTAGCAGTTGTGTTCTCAAATTGTTCTATCTCGAATTTACACAATTTTTAGGACATGTCTTTCTAAAACGTGCCTATAAACCGGGTAAGTCATTCATATTCTTTCCAGGCATTCTCAAACACATTTTAGGAGTGAATTATCTTACCAGATTTTGCTTGAAAAAGAGTCATAGTTTAAAATTATACTGTCCAGTATTGTGGACATTAGCCATGTGTGACTTAAAAGTTAAAAATTCCATTTTCTCAGCTTCTGTAGCCACATTTCAAGTGAGCGGTAGCCACCCGTGGCTAATAACTGCCTTATTGAACAATGAAGAAGATTCTGTTGGGCAAAACTAATATCCAGGTAATTTTACTTTGTAGCTACGTTTAATGAAAGTTTTTTATCTCCCCCAGGATATGCCTTTGAGTACCTTATTGAAACATTAAATGACAATTCAAGTAAGAAGTTCTTCAATGTACCTAAACTTGGAGGCACCAAGTATGGTAATGTTGATTTACATTTTTTGTGGTTTATTTAATTTCTAATAATTAAAGTGCATTTGTCAAGCTGAGCTGAAGAAATTTTAAATTTATTTCCACCATGTTGAAACAGGTATACCTACACATATTTATACCATTTAAAAATTTTTAAAATTCCTCTTGGAACAACTTTTGTTTGACGGTGATATAAGCTCATATCTTATATTCTCATTTAAAAAAGTGATAAAATTTTTCTCTAAGGAAACTCTAAGGAACTTTTTTTTAACTTAGTAAACCTATTAATGTTCTGTAATGATTAAATATATATTTTACTTTCTCAAGTGAACAGCGCCTCCAGTTATTCTTTATGCCATCCTTTCAATAGGAATCATCAACTGAACCCACAAATTTGAGTTGTTCTCCAGTATGGAAATAGTTTTATTTTGACCTGTACATCAACACTTGGTAGACATATACATGCTCTTCATCAGGGGTCAAACCTTTCACTGGCATCTCAGAAGAATGAACTTGGCTTCCATCTCTCAGTGGGTAGAAGTCTTGAGTATATTGACTTTCAGCCGAGCCAGTGAAGGGAAAACCCATTGAAAGAGTGATTATTATTTGTGAAAAAAAATATATATATATATTTATTTTTATTTTTTTGGTACCAGGGATTGAACTCAGGGGTGCTTAACCACTGAGCCACATCTCTAGCCCTTTTTAAAATTTTATTTTGAGACAGGGTCTCACAAAGTTGCTTAGTGCCTCACTAAGTTGCTGAGGCTGGCCTTGAACTTGAAATCCTCTGTCCTGCCCTGGCATCCCAAGTTGCTGGAATTAATAGGCATGTGCTACTGTATCCTTATTTTTGAACTTTTCAGTGAAATATGCATGCGACGATGAATGTCAAACCTATCACAGTCAGTTTTGGAGTGAGATTTTCTTTAATCTTGTTTATTCCCCTCTTGTTTTTTTTTTTGGGGGGGGGCGGTGCTGGGGATTAAACCCAGGGCTTTGTGCATGTGAGGCAAGCATTCTACCAACTGAGCTATATCCCTAGCCCATCCCCTCTTGTTTAATAAGGAGGATTGTTCTTGTGTTTTTCCTGTAGATTTTGGTAAACTTAAATATTCTAGACTTCCATGTGCAGTACTTTTTTGTGCATTATGAAAAGATTTAGATATTTTAGCATATCTTAGAAAATCCGTTTTAGAATTAGATTGCCTTTTAAAAATAAATAGTTCACCCAAATGAAAGCAATTACTTTATATATGTAGTTGTAGTAGCTTATATTGATATGTTAAGAGAGGTTGGTTGTTTTCTTAGTGCCTTGTGTCTTTCATTTACATGTATTTTTTTCCTTCACTGATGAAGAGTTTGCATTAGCTTAGTTTGTTTTTTGTAGTACCAGGGATTGAACATGAGCACTTTACCACTGACTCCAGTATTTTTTTTTTTTTTTTTTTTTGNTTTGTTTTTCAATACAGGTATGAGCCCAAATGTGCTTTACCACTGAGTTGCATCTTCAGCCCTTTTAGATTTTTTTTTTTTTGAGTCAGGGTATCCCTAAGTTACTGAGGTTGGCCTTGAAATTGTGACCCTCCTGCCTCAGCCTTCTGAGTTGCTGGAATTACAGGTGTGCACCAGAGCATCTAGCCTACATCAGTTTTAAAAAACCTTAATTGATTTTACACGGGAAACGTCTTTTATCTTCTTCTCAAAAATATCTAGTGATTCTTATCTGGAAATTTTTTTTAATCCAAATTTTACAGCATAATAGAATATATATAAAAGTGCCTTTAAAATTGAGTAGGAATAGTTTCTGTGGCTGGTTTGTGGAAACGTGCCCACTTGAAGACAGCCTGTATTTCTCAAATGTAGGGAATATAAAACAATAGTAAAATGCACTGAAAGGGATTGATTAATAAGATAAACATTAAATGGTCTCTCGTGGGAAATGTTCTCTCATGGGCACCTGTATATAATTGTACATGAGCCATCTATATATAATGTAATCCCAGAGTTACCAGAGTTTTTATTATAACCATGATAAATATAATATAAATGCTTCTGAAGCAAACTTGGTTTTTATTTCTGTGAAATCAGTATCCATTTTTTTTTGTAGAGTAGTTGTTAGCAGAGGTTTATTAATAGTTACTTAAGTGATTTCTTAGTCATTACTTAGAGGAAATAAAATTTGAAAGAAGAATTGACTTTGGAAAGAAAAACAGCTTCTTGGGTGAGAAGTCTTTTGCTTAGCATCAGCACAAAAAATCCTTATTGCTTGTTTAGAGGGACCAGATTGGTTTCACAGACATGTGCTTATAATAGGAAGATATTGCTTTGGTAGTCACCAAGATTCAGGGTCACCGTATTCTCTGCCCTTTTTCAAACTTCTGATGTCTGCCAAGTTGAGAATCAGAGCTATAATGAGTAACTTAGTGAAGGGTATGTTTTCTGTCCTTCATATTTGTTGAGGAAGAAAGATAGTTGAGAACCACTGTTCTAAGTTCCATGTAGGAATGCCCACAGCTTCACAGAAATGAAAACCTGCTGTGCAAGTGACATTAACAAATAGGAGTTTGTGCCAGGTGTGGTGGCGCATGTCTGTAATCCCAGCAACTTGGGAGGCTGAGGTGGGAGGATTCCAAGCCAGTTTGTCTTAAGTGGTAAAGTGCCCCTGGGTTCAATTGCTGGTGGGAAAAAAAAGGAAGGAGAAAGCCAAAAAAAACCAAATAGGAGTTTTTCTGACATACCAGAAGTCTGGAGATGGGCAGATTGGACTGTGTAGCATGTTCCCTGCAAGGATCTAGGGTTCTACTTTCCATTTTCCTGTCATTTTTTGGTTACAGAATAGCTGTTGCACCTCCAGACATTATGTTCATATTCCAGGCACCTGGAATGGCAAAATAGAAAGGAAATCCCTCCTCAGGGGCTTTTATCTGTTTCACCAAAATGTCAGTGACCACTCTTAGCTTCAAGAAAGCTGAATTGGAGTGGGGGATGTACCTCAGTGGTAGAGAATACTTGCCTAGCATGTGCAAGGCCCTGGGTTTAATCCCCAGTATTGCCAAATATATATGTGTACACACAGTGAGTGGTAGAGTGTTTTAGCTTATACTTTTATGATTCACAAAGGGAGAAGTGGTCAAGAATGAGTGGTAAGTGAGGTATTATTTGCCTCACTAACATAATACCTTTTCTTATCCCCAACCCCCACCCCCAGAACTGGGGATTGGATCCAGGGATGCTCTGCTACTGAGCTATACTCGCAGCCTCTTTTAGTTTTGAGACAGGGTCTCTTGCTAAGTTGATTAGGCTGGCCTTGAACTTAGCATCATCCTTCCTCAGCCCTCAGCCTCCCAAATTGCTGGAATTATAGGTAAGCACCACCTGACTGCCCTTTTTTTTTCCTTTTCTTTTTTAAATTAATTTCTTTAAAAATATTTTTTTAGTTGTCAGTGGACCTTTATTTCATTTATTTATATGTGGTGCTGAGAATTGAACTCAATGCCTCACACATACTAGGCAAGTGCTCTACCACTTGTGGTATGACTCCAGCCCCCAATTGCCCTTTCTTAATCTGTCTTTAGACAGAATACAACACAAGTCATTTGATTTCTGCTTTTTGTGCTGCCATTTTATTCTTTTGCCTCCAGATTTATATTTAAGGTATGGAAGGGGTCACGTCATAGACATTGATTACATTTTAATCTTGTGTGATTTCCCTCATGGGGAAGTGCCTTTTTTATGCTCTTGGAGCTGCCTATTTGGCACTCCAGTGCATAACTAGAAGTGTAGAGATTTTTGAATGACTCTTAGTTAGACCCCTGAATTTGACAGTGTTCCTATTTTCAAGGCAGGGAGCAATCCCTGTTGTCTAGAATAGTCTGCTTTTTGAAGGAACTGAGAGTGGAATTGCTATTGAACAAAGGCATGATGAAGGATAGTCAACCATAGAGAATTAGAATGAATGCATTATAGGAAAATGAGTGAATATGTTAGGGGGAAGACATTGGAGAGATTGGCTAGAATAAAATGTTAATTTTAGAGAGTGACTGTTACTGGGCAGTAAGACTTTTAGCTGGTATAAAGCCCCAGGTCCCCTCCTTCATAATCTTAGGTCATCTCATTTACCCTTTCTTTTTTCCTTCCCGACTGCTTGCTTTCTTAATCACAATACCCCTCAGTCCTAAAATAGAGTCAGGACTTGGCATCCATATCATACCCTGTAATCTTTGAAAATCTGCATTTAATATTTTCGAGTTTTTATTGTTTATAAGAGTCGAAAAAAAGAAGTGAACATTACAGACAGAATGGAAAGTGTGTATATACAAACATATTTAAGTGCTACTTTTAATGAAAAAGCCTAACATCACAAACATCTTTCCAGGTTATTGAAAACAACTATCCCATGCTATCTCTATTTGGTTTCTGAGTCAGGGAGCATGGTTCAGGTAGAAGAGGATATCTGTACTTCTGTGTATAGCTTCTAATGGCTGCATAATCTTGCCAGTATGAATACATCATGATTAGGTTAACAGAATTTTGAATGTTGAGATTGTTTCCTACTTTTCTCTATTTATAAATAAGACTAATATATGTCTGTGTTGATGTGTGTGTGTGTGTGTGTGCGCGCGCGCGCGCACGCGCGCACGCGCATATAAATAATAGTGTGATGTACATGCACATATCCTCATCCCCTAATATTTTTATTTTGGGGGGCAAGTTTATTATTATATAGAAGATATAGGATTCTTAGATTAGAAGTGTGCTCTTCCTTACATCCCCCATCACACTTTTATTTTTTTACCTTTACAATACTTTCTATTCCAGTCTTTACCCTGGATATAAGAAGCAAACACTCAAGTAAAAAAGATGCTGCAGTTTCCAGACATCCAAAGACAACAAAAGAAAACAGGCTTCTTCAGGATCAGAATTTCTGAGTCAGAGGCTATTGTTCTGTTTGTCACTTGAAGACTATCTGGTGTCTTTATCCCTGTGTCTTTTTTACTTCTACCCTAATCTTCTGTCTCCGTAGCTCAGTTTACTTACTTTGATATTAATTCCCAGTATGACCACTCCTGACCATTCATTCTTCGTTATGACTAGTTTATCAACCAGTTAAGAATGTACCTGTAGGTGTCATTTTTGCCTGTTGTTTTAACCTATATTGATTAGATTTGGTTGGTTTCTGTTGTGGTCCAACGCTGGATGGAAGGGACACAAGTCCTGTTTTCTGATCTTTTCTGTTGGGCTCTGGAAAGGGCTGTGGGTTGGTTAAGCAATGAAACAATTTAATTATAATGTGTTTACATAGTATGTAACTTTCTAAGCATTACCTTTTCCTAACAGTATTCTATATATCATGTACAACCATACACTCACCAATAGCATATTTTGCCCAAGAGTCTGTCTGCTTTTTGATTGTGAAGAAGAGATACCCACTAACTCAAGTGAAGAATGATTGTGATGATACAGACCTCCCAGGCCAATGAAAGTGGCTATCTTAAGAAAGGACCAGAATTGAGTTAGCTCTTTATTTTTTCTCTCAGGGACTTTAGATTTCTGCCCTCTGCCAAGGCTCCAAATGAGTTTCTCATTGGACTTTGCTCTTAACATCTTTCTGGTTCAGTCTATCCTCATTACAAATCATGAGAGATGAATCTAGTTGTCTAGTGTATGACGTTTCATATGAGGCTTTTGGTTATTGACTTGCCGTGGTATTGGCTTTTACTTCAGTGGTAGCCAAGGAGACAGACGACAGGACACTGAGGACTGTCCCTTTCACAATAGCAGTTTGAAAAGGCAATAGGATGTATATCTGTTGTGTTATTTAGTGATGCTGGTTTATATGTCATCAGTAATGAATGAGAAGAGAATGTGTTTCTGCACCTTCATCAATAAAGTGAGATTACTTTTCTTGTTTTATAAGCCTTAGTAAGCAAAAACTCTTAAGCATGAAATATGTTTTTCTACTACCTTCTTAAACTATCACTGGTAATATATTAATAATTAATAACTGGTAATATATTAAATAAATTATCAGAGACACCAGTTTCAGAGCTTATTGGAAGTTAATCCATCTAGCCCAGTTCAACTTAGAAACAGTACCTTGATTCTAGTCAGACAAAGGAGTGAGTTAACACTGCTGCAAGGTCTGGTGGGACTACAAGACTTTCTAACAGTTTTCTCATCTTTTCTTCTGGACCTTGACCTTGAATAAGGTTTTCTAGGTTTATCCTATGCCTATTCCATCTAGTTCTTGTCCTAGCCACCAGCCTTTCTCAGTCTGAACTCTAAAAGATACCACTATTTCTTGAAGGCCTTTGGCAGGTGCAGAGCGTGACTCCAGTCTTTTGAGTGTTTCCAACTTCCTCCAAAAGCCTACTTCTTAGCCCTTGCTGCTTTTATTGTGTGCTATTGGTGAATTGAACCCAGGGCCTCATGCATTCTAGGAGTGCACCCTACTTCTGAACCACATCCCCAGCCCTATTTTGTATTTGATTTAGAGACAGAGTCCTCACTGAGTTGCTTAGCCATTTGCTTTTGCTGAGGCTGGCTTTGAACTCATGATCCTCCTGCCTCAGCCTCCTGAGCTGCTGGGATTACAGGTGTGTGGCACCGCACTTGGCTCAGTTTTTAATAACCTATATTTTCCATGAGTGATTTCTTCTAAGTGAGGAAACCTTTTGATTTCAAGACCAACACTTTTCCCCTCAATACCATTCTGTTTCCCAGCTTAGTAGCAGTAATAAAACTGCTAGAATTTAATGAGTATTTAATGTATCCAATTCTTTCAGTTCTCTTATCCACATGGCCAAGGTCTCAGTTTGTACTCTAAAAGATAACACTATTTCTTGAAGGCTTTTGCCACCATATGGTGGCAGAGAACATGAACAAAAATCTGTGATTTCAAAGCCTATGCTTGTAAAAACCTGTTATACTGGTGATTGCAAACTCATGTTTATAGGAACCAGAGGCAGCATAAACAAGTGAAATGGTCCTGCTGGGAATTGTGGTCAACAGGAGAGCACATACCTTCTAAAAAAGGGATGCTACTGAGTTTCAGTGGAAGTTTGAGATCACCATTGTACAATTTTCCAATTTTTAAATTAAGCCAGAAGTTTGGATTTTTATGTAAAAGCAAAAAAATGTCTTTTAAATATTGGCATTTTAGATTTTAAAATGTTAAAGCTATGCAAACGAAATGTTCAGCCAATATTTTGTCACCTCTGTACTGTGATTTTTAAATTTTTTTTGTAGTTGTAGATGGACAGAATGCCTTTATTTTATTTGTGATGTGTTACTAAGGGTCAGACCCAGTGCCTCACATGTGCTGGGCAAGCACTCTGCTTACTGAGCCACAACCCCAGCCCCATGTATTGCTTACTCTCGATAGTAGCCATTTATCCTTAAAGAGTGGGGCCTATGATCTTAGGAGCCCCTCTGTATGTCCTTCATGTCAACTGCCTCCCATATGAAATAGCAGACCTTGGGGCTGGAGTTGTAGCTCAGAGGTAGAGCATTTGCCTCATACGTGTGAGGCACTGGGTTCAATTCCCAGCACCACATATAAATAAGCAAATAAATAAAGGTCCATTGATAACTAAAAATATTTTTTTAAAAAATAGCAGATTTCAACATTTTATTTTTCAGAGCCTGAATCACCTGTTGAATCTTCCACTAAATTATCGTTCAAGGGAGCTGAGGTTGTGGCTCAGCAGTAGAGTGCTCGCCTAGCATGTGCAAGGCCCTGGGTTCAATCCTCAGCACCACATTAAAATAAAGATATTGGGTCCAACTACAATTAAAAATAAATATTTTAAAAATATATTGTTCACAGGGATAACTGTTATCATCAGCTCATTTCAGAAGAGTGATAACACAAATTATCATACTTTCCCAATTTAAGTTACCAGCATCCTGGTTCCCACATGGCTTGAGATAAAGTCTCATTAAGTTACCTAGGCCACCCTCAAAATTATGATATGCTTACCTCAGTCTCCCAAATCAATGTTGTTTTTTTGTTGTTGTTGTTGTTGTTGTTAGAGATGGACAGAATGCCTTTATTTTACTTGTGTATGGCAAGCTTGAGGGTGTAAAGGTAACCTAGAGAACTTAGAAGAAAAGATATATTGGGGATTTCAACTATGGTAGTGGTGATAGAAGTAGATAAATTAAAAAGATGGGTGAGAGAGATGTCAAGGATAATGCCTGTCTTGGCGTTAGCTTCTGGATGGATGGTGGTGCTATTTACTGAGTTAAAAAGCACAAGAGGAGGTGCTAATAAGGGGCAGGGAAAGAGGGAAATCACTGAGTTTCGCTTAGATACTAGTGAATTTGGTAATATATCAATAGATAATCAGGAGGCAATTAGATAGGTGGTTTTGGAGCTCAGAAGACTGACCTAAACTGCAGAAAAGTATTTTTGAATTATTGGTGAACAGATAGATATATTTGAAGCCATAGAAGTAGTATCCTTAGGGAAGACAGTATAGAGTGAGAATTGAGTCTAGATATGAACTCTAAGGAGCTTCTACATTTAAATATCAGGTGGAACCCAAAACAGAGCTTCCACAAAGTGTGAGAAACTGTAAAGGTTCTAACATTTTATCTTCCTTAGAAGTTAATAGGTTAGCCTGACAGTTTCATTGATTTTGACAGAAGGCATGCAACTACTGCATCAAAAGACATGTATGGTTTATTACTCATACAGAGCAACATTCTTAGTGTCTTCATTCGTGTTGGTTTCTTAAGCTCCGTTTTCTTCAGGGTGATTTTTTTTTTTTCCCCAAGCCAAACTGTATCCAGCTTTATTAAAGATACTTTTCATAAACAATCATGGTATTTCAGGCAGGACATGGGCAGACAATCCTTAATAGTATACAACAACTTTCAAACTCCCTTCTTGAATGGACTACCAAAATCAGAAAGCCACTATAAGACCCAGTGAAGTCTTCATTTGATGCTCTGAATAGGGAAAGTTTAGAGTGAGGGTTGACATTTCACATTTAGCATGTTGTTTAACAACTTTTTACAAGCCGACCCTGACTTTCAGGAAATGAAAGGAAAATGGCAAAAATTATTAATCTGAAGATCCACAATCTAGAAAAGGAACTGCTGCTCTTCTGAGGGACACTATTCTCAATGATGTCACTGGAAAGTCCAGATTGCCCCCCACACACACCAATTGTTGGGAATCAGGTTCCAATAGGTCTGAGTTTAGGGGAATTAAGTCTATGCTGATGGCAGAGAGGGACAGGAGGACATACAGATGAGTTGATTTTTTTCCATACCACAAGGCATTTGTGCCAAGGTGGCTATGTGTGCCAACATCAGGGAATCCCTTCCTCTTGGGAACAAAGAGGAGGTCTCTCAAAACTAGAAGGGAAAGGTGTCTTCCCCCATAGCAATCCAGCTTTGGAGACATTCTACTAGTGACATATGCTCCTTCCCCCCCAAAAAAACAATGAAGTGTTCTGTGTGCTAACAACAGCTTAAAAAAAAAAAAAAAGTAAAACAAAATTCTGCATTTTTATAAAACTTGATAAAAAATAGTATTTCAAACTGTACAGTCACCAGAAGTACACAGTTATCAAAAACGCACACACTTCACTTGGCATCTCCAGCACCTTCAGCTTTCTGTGCCTGGTCTGTTTTGGCATCTCCATTTTCTGCAGGGTTATTCCCATCCTTGCCAGTGTCAGCTTTTCCCTTTGGGTACCTTCTCTCCCTTCTTTGCAGGCGCCTTTTTAGGCTTGGGCTCTGGCTTTGGAGGAGCAGGTTTGGCAGACAACCTTGCAGATCTTCTCTGTGGTTCGTCTTTCACCTTACTTTTATCTCCTTTAGCATCCCCTTCAGCCTTTCTCTTGGGCATGGTGGCGACGGCGGCTGGACGCGGGGATGCAGCGGCGCGCGGCTTTGGTCGGTCCGGGGGTCGTTCTCGCCTCTTCTTCTTCACACTGCTCCCAGGGTGATGTTGAAGACAGCCAGGCAACACCTGTACATGCAGTAGTTACAGAAAAGGAACTGTGACTTAGGGAACCCAAATATTTTATAATGGACAGTAATCTTATCTGCCCTTTGCTGCAGAGGGAGACACTATCTTCTGAAGTTAATCACTGCAGAAAGCTTTGAGAATACAGTCTGAAACAAAGGCAGTTATTGTCTCTATTTGCAAGTCATGCAGAAATGTAAGATGAGACATGTAAAAATTGTCTTCAAAGAAGGGTGTTGTAGAAGCCAGTAGAAAAAGTCCACTTTAAGGAGGAAATTGTTAGCCTTGTTGAATATTATGGAAAGGATATTAGGACTCTACTGAGACCCTCCTTTGTTGGTGTTTTAAGGATGTAAATCAGATTGATGTGGGCTGAGGAATGAATGGAAGGTAGAACAGTACACTTGGGAATATGGATAATTCTTTCAAAAAACTTGGTTCAAAATTTGAAGATGGCATTTCTGGAATCTTTTTTGTTAAACTAGGGCTACAGACTATAAATCTTGATGGGAAGAATCCAGTTAAGCAGTAAATGGCAAAAAGAGAAGGTGATGATTGATGACTGTGGTCTTAAAATGGTCAGTGGGAATGGGATGCAGAGCTTCTAGAGAGAAGTTGGCATTTAATAGGAGGATTTCTGTAGCTCCCTTCTTAACTAGGGAAAGGGTAAATCCACAGACAGCAAGATTTGTGGGTATATAGGAGGAAGCCCAAGTAGGAACTATTGGTTTCTGTTAATACGAGATAGGAAGTACTCTAGTTCCTATAGAAGGTAAGTAGAGACTGTTTTAAGGAGAGTGAATGAAGATAGGAAATAATTGTTGTGGAGTGTTGGAAAATAAGTAGATCAGAAAAAGTAGGATTCTGGGTGAATAGTGAGGACTCAACTCAGGTTATAGTTATGCATTTTTTAGAGTTTCCCCATCCCCCTTTCTCCTCCTTTACATGGTACTACTATATTGAGTTGCCATTTCATAACTCTCTAGAATGAGTATTATATAAAAGATAGTAACAAATTTGGAGAGGATATGGAAAAATGTAAACTCTCATACTACATTGCTGGTGGAAATATAAAATGGTGCTTCCACTTTTGAAAACAATTTAGCAGTTTCTTAAAAATTTAAGGGATGGCTCAGTGGTCAAGCACTTGTCTAGCCTGGGCAAGACCCTGAGTTTGGCTCCCAGCACCATGAAAAAGGAAAACAAACAAATGTTACATATAAATTTGCCATATAACTCAGCAATTTCATTCTAAGGTACTTATTCAAGAGAAGGGAAAACATCAATCTACACAAATTTGCAAGCTAATGGTTTTAGCAGCATTATTCCTAATAACTGAAAATTGGAAACACCTAAATATCTTTTTAGTAGGTGCATGGATATACAGAATTGGTATGTGATGGAATACTTTCATAACGAAGAGAAATTAATTATAGTCATGCAACAGTATGAATGAACCTTAAAAGCACACTCAATGAGAAAAGCCAGATACAGGAGTCCTTATTATATGATTCCATTTATATGAAATGTCCAAAAAGGCAGATGGAGCAGATTAGTGGTTCCTGGGATTGGAGAGGAGAGGACGAGGATTACCAGTAAATGGATGTAAGGGAACTGCTGGCTTGATGAAAATGCTTTAAAACTGATTCATGATGCTGGTTGCACAACTTGGCAAATTTACTAAAAATCATTAAATTGTAAACTTGGAAAGGGTGAATTACAAGATGATAGTATTTCAATACAAGATAATAATTACCTCAATAAAGGTATTGTTTTCCTTTTTCCCCCCATGCTAAAGCATGCTCTATTACTGAGCTCCATCTCCCCCCCACCTTTTTTTTTTGTTGTTGTTTTAATAATTTTTAAATTTTGAGACAGGGTCTCCTTAAGTTGCCAAGGCTGGCCTCTAACTTGGGATCCTATCTCAGCTTTCTGCGTTGCTGAGATTACAGGCATGCACTATACCACCTGGCTTAGTAAAGTCTTTTTTTTTTTTTTTTTTTAAAGAACAGTTCTTGAATAGGGAAGTGATATGGAGTGGACCAACTGGAAAAAAAAACAAAAAAAACCTGGGTTTGATTCCCACCCCCCCCTCCCTCCTTGGGCAGATAGGTTGAAACAAAGAGGCAAGTTAAATAGGATTTGGGGAACTAAGAAATTGAGCCATATAGAACTATATACATATGGAAAGTACATACAAGCAGGCGTTGACTGAAAGAGGAAATTTAAGTCCTTGTGGTATTGAAGAACAGATATGAGAATGGGAATTGGGAAGGTTTAGAAGATTAGGGAACTTTAAGATGGTATATTGGAACAGGAGAGTATATGGGGTGGTGTGGGGAGAATGAGGAGGAAGAAAGGGATTAAGGGCCTTCCGTGAACTTTATAGCTGTTCCAGAATCGGGGGTGGGGGATTAATATTGCTAAAAAACAAACCAGAGCATCTGTGTCCATTCTCTCACATCTGCTAGTTTTCTCTTTACTATATAGCTCTTCTACTGAAAAATCCTATGGGTTTACTCTAAGAATTACATGAGATTGCTGCGGATGGTGGCATATGCCTGTAATCCCAGCTACTCAGGAGGCTGAGGCAGGAGGATCACAAATTCAAAACCAGCCTCAGCAATTTAGCAAGGCCCTAAGAAACTCAGCAAGACCCTGTCTCAATAAATAAATAAATAAATCTAGCTGGGAATGTGGCTCAGTGGTTAAGCACCCCTGGGTCCCCTGAGTTTAATTCTCAGTACCAAAAAAAAAAAAAAACCTACGTGAGCTGATATAAAGCACCTGTTTCTTAGTAGGTCCTAAATAAATAACAGCAGAAGAAGAAGATAACAAACCAAAAGCTTTGTAGTTTAATGCAATAATAGGCATTTATTATCTCTCATAGTCTCTATACATTAGGGATTTCAGAATGACTTAGTTGAGGAGTTCTGGCTCAGGGTCTTTAATGAGGTTACAGCCAAATGTTCTGAGGATGCATTCACCTGAAGGCTAGACAAAGGTAGAGAACCTGCTTCTGAGGGTTCAAGCACATGGCTGGCAGGTGTTGGTGTTCACTGATGATGGAGAGGCCTCAATTCTTCCCCATATGGGTGTCTCCTAAGGACTACTTGATTGTTTGAAAACAGGCATCTGCTGGCTTCCCCAGAGTGAGTGAGAGAGGAAGACTGAAGTGGAAAAAATGTCCTGGTCTTGAAAATCATACACTCTCATCTCTGCCATACATTGTTGGTCACACTAGCAGAACTGATTCAGAACAGATTTCATGGCAGCATGAATATCAGAAGGCCAACATTAATGATATCATAATATCAGAGACTGACTTCCACGGGATGAAATATGAAATTTTGTTTGGTTGCATCTTTCCTTGCAATAAGTCTCTGTCATGATTTTGAAATTAGACAAATTTGTGGCAGTGCTTCTTTGTGAAAAAGTGTCTAGTTAACATTTGTGGTTCATTTTTCTCATAGCACTATTTGGTAATTGCTTTTTAATCTTCAAATAATATAATTTAAAACCCTCACAAAGATTATACCCAAAATAGCAGTCCCTTTTCTTATCTCCCACTCCCTGTGTCTGCTCCCCAGAAAAATTTCAGTTCTCGTGGCTGCTTTTTTCTGGTAATTTCCTGCACATAATTAAATAGTCTTTGCTTATGCTGCTGATTCTTTTATTTTTCTATTTCAGATTTTAGTGAATTTCTGCTATGGAAAATGAGGATTTGATACTTCTACATATATTCATGCATCTCATTGTAATTTATTATCACTATAAATAATTCTCAGCCAGTCCATGTAGTCATTGTTGCACATTTCTCATACAATTTTGTATTTTCCCTGTAATTAATGATTTTTTTTTGTTTGCTTAGTTTTTAGTATTCTTATCAATAATTTATTTCCAAACTGTTCAAGAGAACTGAACTCCTGTTGGTTATAATCAGGAAATCAATCATTTTTTTTTCCGTTTTATTGGCAGCATCCCCTCTGGACTTTTTTATCTTTTGCTCCATTTGAAACTGATTACACTGTGACTTGCACAGCAATTGGGTCTTTAAAGAGTCTTTGCTCTTGGTCCTATGTTGGAGACTTTTTCCTAGATTTCATGATTTTTCTAATTTTGTTTACTGTTTTGTTTTATAGAGCATATCCTCCAGAAGTTTCCTTAGAAGGGTTGCCTGGGAAGTAGATTTTTGAGACCTTACCTGATTATTTAGTAGTTTGCCAGTGTGTAAACTTCTGGTCTGGAAATTGTTTTCTATTGGAATTTTAAAGGCATTGCGTCATTGTATTCTAACTTCCCTAAGAAAGCTTAGGCAATCCAGATACCTAGTCTTTGTTTTGGATTGCCTGTCCCCATGTAGACATTTAAGTTATAGCTTTCTCTGTTCTGTTTATTCTGTTACCACTCATCCATGTACTTTGTTTTCCAAAATTGTGTTGGTTTTGCTTTTTCCTCTTTGTTCTTGTGTGTTTACAACATTGCTGTAACTACTTAGTGGGTTTCAGAAGAAAGTAGTGATAATTTGCCATGTTAAACTAGAAATCTGATGACATGCTTTCTGTAAAATACTTTCTTTTTTGTGGTGCTAGGGATTGAACCCTGAGGTGCTCTACAACTGAGCTACATCCCTACCCCACCCCCTTTTTAAAATTTTCAAACAGGATCTCACTAAGTTGCTAAGGCTGGCCAGGAACTTGCCATTCTCTTGCCTCAGCCTCCCAGGTTTGGGATTACAGGTGTATGCCATATAAAGAAAAATATTCCTGAGACTCTCAGTATAATTAACCAAATTAAAAAGTTAATCATGTATTAATTTCTTTGATAATATTTTTCTTATTTTCTCAGAATGTTTTATTAAAAATATTTTCCCCTCTAATTCCCTCTGTTTTGAGGGATATTACTATTTCTGATTTGAGAAAAGGATCAAAATTAATATTTGTACTTACTGTTTGTCATAATTTGGGTATTTTAGACATATTAGATCTGTTAGCTGGGTGCAGCTAACCCATACACCTGTAATTCCAGCAACTCAGGAGGCTAAGGCAGGAGGATAGCAAGTTCATGTCCAGCCTTGGCAACTTAGTGAGACTTAAATGTGGCTCAGTAGTAGAGTGCCCTGGGATTATTCCCCAGTACCACAAAAAATGGATGGATGGATGGGTGGGTAGGTAGGTATGTGGCTAAGTAAATAGATGAGGTAAGATAGTTCTTCACATCTCTGTTAAGTAGGTAGCATTCCCAATTTGAGAAAATGCATCAACTTAGTCATTTTCTAAAGATCACTTCTATGTAGTAAATAGCAAATGCAGGCTTTGCATCTAGTGTTTCTGATTCTGTAGTTTTATTTTTCTCTTCAATTACAACTTTAATAGTCTTTCATTTATGTGTAAGAATATTTTCAAACATAAAAGCAGGGAGATATAACACTTAAGTGTGAACCCTAATATAAACCGTGGGTTTTGGTCACTGATATATTCATGCAGGTTCATCACTTGTAACAAATGTAGCATTGTAGTGAGGAATATTGGTATTGGGTAAAATCCCCTCTGCTATCTTCTATTACTGAATCCTACTCACTTCCCTTATAAGACCTGCTACTGTTTGTATTTACTTTGTTTACTTATTTATGGTCTGAATTTTTTAATAGCTCGATAACTTCCTAAGTTCGTTAACCATGTCTGATTTGTGCACGTAATGTTAAAACATAGCAGAAAAGTCAAATATTTTCTGATTTTTTTGGTACTGGAGATTGAACCCAGGAGTGCCTTACCTTGAGCTACATTCCCAGCCCTTTTTTAAATTTTGAGAGAGGACATTGCTAAGTTGCTGAGGCTGGCCTCGAACTGTCTCAGCTCCAAGTTGTTGATTACAGGTGTATGCCACTGCACTGGCAATAAATTTTTTCTTAATGGGGAAAAAAAAGCAAGGAGAGACTCATTAGTAACCCACCATGTATTTATCAGCCAGGTATCAACATTTCACCCAATTTTTTTTTCAAATATTATGCCATTTTCTTAACCTGTCAGTATGCATATCTGATATGCATTGAAAAAATAAATTGTGTCATTATCATGCATAACAAGATTAAGTAATTTCTTAATATAATCTACATCTAGTAAGCAAGAACTTTTCTCTGGTTGTCTTGATATATTTTTACATTTGGTTTGTGCAAGCCGGGCATGGTGGCTTGCACAAATCAAATTGTAATTGAGGTAGGAGGATCATGAGTTTAAAGCCAGCCTCAGCAACTTAGAGAAGCTCTAAGCAATTTAAGGAGATTCTGTCTCAAAATAAAATATTAAAAAAAGAAGGGGCTGCTTGGGCTGGGGATGTGGCTCAAGCGGTAGCGCGCTCGCCTGGCATGCGTGCAGCCCGGGTTGGATCCTCAGCACCACATACAAACAAAGATGTTGTATCCACCGAAAACTAAAGAATAAATATTAAAAAAAAAAAAAAAAAGAAGGGCAGGGCGACAGCGGGGCAGCGCCCACCCGCTTAAAAAAAAAGTGGGGGGGGGCTAGGAATGTGGCTCAGCAGTTAAGCACCCCTGGGTTCGATTCCTGGTATCAAAAACATTTGGTTTGTGCAGACAGTGTCCAAATAGTGTCCACACATAACACTTAATTGCTATGTCTCTAAAGTCTTTTTTAGTTTGTAATAGTCTTCTTCTCCCCCTTTTCTTTACTACTTTTTTGTTGAAGAAGCCACGTTATTTCCCGTAGAATATACCATGTTCTTGATGTGGCAGATTGCCGCTTTGTAGTTTCATTTTACTGTTCTACTCTCTCCCATATTTCTTACTTTTTTTAATAGGTGGACACAGTATTTTTATGTGGTGCTGAGGATTGAACCCAGTGCCTCACACATGCTAGGCGAGCACTCAACCTCTGAGCCACAACAACCCCCCCCCGCCCATATTTCTTATTAACTGGAAGTTAAAGCTAGAGATTTGATTATATGTGGGCTTATTTATGGACAGTACTTAGTTTTGTAATAATACTTCCTAGTGCCACTTGTATTTTCTGCTTCATCAGGAAGAAATATAATGGGTGATGCTAAGAGAAATAGGTGTTATCAGCTTGATCTGTCCATTATAAGTTCCACTGCCATCTGCATATAACCTAATGATTTTAGCTTTATGATCATTGTCTAGATCTGATATTTCTTTTTTTTTTAAATGTTTATTCTTAAGTTTTAGGTAGACACAATATCTGTATTTTACGTTTATGTGGTGCTGAGGATTGAACCCAGGGCCTCATCCATGCTAGGCGAGCACTCTACTACTGAGCCAAAGCCCCAGCCCCTAGATCTGATATTTTATTAGGTGTTGTTTGTGGTGTATTTTCTAATTATATTATTCCTTCTACATTTATTAGCTGTAACTCTCTAAATGGAGAACTCTCTTTTTTAACTCTTAGTTACTTGAAATCAGAGGAGACAAGATTAATGATTGATTTTTTTTTGTCCCCTTTATCAGTTTTCAGAATAATGAGTTTATGCCTTAGCAATTTCCATTGGTGATTGATGGAAGAGTGTTTTTTGAGAGTCATTGTAAACCAAGGCCTATTTATATAGTTGATATGTTTCAGTGAATAGCAGTCATTATTCATTTTGAATCAAATTGATCCATTAGTATCCCTATTAGTCTTTTATTTCCAACACAAGATGTTCCAGGCTCAGTTTGTACATTTTCTTCTCCAGATAGAATCAGCCATTTTTCTAAGGAACTGTTTTAAAAATGAGAAATAGTCTTTAGAAATAACAGGCTAAGGTACTAGGGATTCATTACTATTGTGTTGTCTTTGTCCTAGGCATTTTCTGTGAATAGAGCTAGGAAAACATTTAGAAAGAGAAAAATAAATCACGAATTCATACATTTCTCATTAAAATGTATGGATATTTGTGTGTTTATTTGGTACTGGGGATTGAACCTAGGGGTGCTTTTATCATTGAGCTATATCCCTCGTCCTTTTTATTTTGAGATAGGTCTCATTATAAGTTGCTGAGGGTCTCACTAAATTGCTCAGACTGGCTTCAAACTTCAGTACTCCTGCCTTAGCCTCCTCCTGCATTGCTGGGGTTACAGGTGTGAGCCACCACGCCCTACAAGAATTTTTATTTTTATTTATGTATTTATATATTAATGCTAGGAATTCAATTTAGGGTTCACACTTGCTAGGCATTTACTTTGCCACTGAGCTATGTTTCAAGCTCAGAGTTTTGTTATGTTTTTTCCTTAACTTCTCTGACTTTAAACTTGTCTATCATTTACTCATACTAAAACAGTTGGGACCAGAAGTGTTTTTCAAGTGTTGGAGTTTTGGAGATTTTGGAATATTTTCATAGACTTTATCAATGGAGGAAAATAAAAAAAATTTCGAAGCATTTAGAATTTCAGATTTTTTAATTAAGGATGCTCAACATGTGTATATATATATATATATATATATATGGCACACATATATATCAATATACATATGTATATATGTTTTTTAAAAATTATTTTTCTATAGTAATTTTTTTTTTTCTGTACTGAGGATTGAACCCAGGGGCACTCTACCACTAAGCTACATCCTTGGCCCCTTTGATTTTTTGAGACAGGGTCTCACTATGTTGTGTATGCTGGCCTCAAACTTGAGGTCCTTCTGTATAACTGGGATTACAGGTGTAATCCTGGCAGTAGTAAATATTTTCAAATTGTATATTTAGTATATGTTATAATGTATATACATATATGTGTGTATATGTATATATTACACATATCTATATTTTTTAACCTTTTGTAAGGATAGGTAGAATGTGTTATAAACACAATTTTGCCCCACATTTTCTCTTAATAGTGTATTCTGGAGATCAATCCTTTAAACAGCTGCAGGATAATCTATTGTGTGGACAGCCACACTTCTGGTCCCAACCACTCACATTCATTCACTCTTCCTTTTAAATTCTAATTGTGTGGCCAAATCTGATGTGAGAATTTAATATGATTGAAAATTTAACAATACTGAATTCTCTATTATATCTTTAGACTGGTAATCAAGAGTGAATGAAAGTTTTCATAAAATGATTTTTTTCTCACCCGGCATCCTGATTTACTTTTAAACTTGGACTGCTTTTGATTTGAAGTATTTTAAATTTATTATAAACTTTCAGACTTTTTTTTTTCTGTAATAGGTATTTAATCTATATTTGGTGCTTTTCTTTTTTTTTTTTTTCTTGTCTTTCCTGAAGAGGAAGTATTTATTTGTCATGATTATAGTGTGATATGCCCAAATCAATGTAAGTCTTACATGAAAATTTTTGTCTTTGCTTTTTCATGGCCTTGGACCTTGGGGTTATGCATAGGAAAGTCATAGTTAACATGAATGATATTAGATTCTATGTTTGTTAGACTAAAAAGTGAATTTTTAAATTGAGAAAACATTGCATTAATGTCTTTATCTTTTTGCTGTTGTAATTTTTACATTATATACATATGATTGTTCTCTTATTAATAGTAATATTTTCTCTTGAATCAGATGTTCTGCCTTACTCAATACGGGTTCTGTTGGAAGCTGCTGTACGAAATTGTGATGGCTTTTTAATGAAAAAAGAAGATGTTATGAACATTTTAGACTGGAAAACCAAACAAAACATTGTTGAAGTGCCCTTTTTCCCTGCCCGTGTTCTTCTTCAAGATTTTACGTGAGTCATTGGTTCATTTTATGTGAATGAATTTTTAGAATGTTCCCTTTTAAAATTCAGATTTCCTGATGTATGGATTTATTTTTAATTATGAAGTTTATAAAAGTTTCCCTTTCCAAGCTGAAGCCATGTAATAAAAATCAGGCACATATTTCTCATGCCATTTATTCCAAAACTGCTTTTCCTTAACTACCTGCTTGTCATCTCTATGTAGCTAGTAGGTTTCTCAAACTTAACATATCCAGAACTTGATTTCTTGACTGTCCATATCACCTATCCCTTTCTACGTCTTCTCTCTCGTAATAAATGCTACCATAGACTCCCAGTTTTTTTAGGCTTCTAATCTAGGATTAGCTCTGATTCCTCTCCTTCCTTGCACCCTATTACCAGTCTTGTCAGCAAATTCTATCATTGCTACCTTAAAATATATCCTGTGTCCAAATATTTTCTACCTCTCCATCACTGTTATCCTGGTTCTAGCCCCATTTTCTTTTACCTGGACTACTAGTACTGTAGTCTCTTACCTGGTATACTTGCCCCCACCCTTGCAGCCTGTAGTTGGTTCTTTACATGGTATATGGAGTGACTTCATTAAAAATGTTAATCAGATTATGTCATTCCTCCAGGTACCACTTGATTTCCATCACACTTAGAATAAAATCTGATGTCTTTAGCCTGAAAGACCTTGCATGGTCTGAGGTGTCCCAAGAATTATTTATTGGAATAATGTACCTGGAGCTAAATTTCAAAGGGCACCTAGGATTTTGCTAGAGCATCCCCTTTGTCCACCCACCTAAGTCTGATCTGTGTTACCTCACACATGCTTCTATTCTGTAATCATTGCTTTTTCTTCCCTATTAATTCTTTAAGAGCCAAAACTATTATTTGACCTCATTCTTATGATATCTATTACAGTGAAGGCATTTAGTACATGCTTGTTACATAGTTGCCTGGATATTATGGATGGATGAATATAAGCAAAAGTTATTGGGGGGGGCAGTTATTGTGGATAGCTTTGAGATTATAAGAGGGAACCACAGGACAAAGGGGCTAGAGCTAGGGAAAAGGGAGGCGCTGTCAAAAAATTGGAGGCAGAAAAGAATTCCACAGGCACCTCCAAAAATCATCTCTTCTCTTATTTTTGCCTCTTTTGTCCCTAAGCACTCAAATTCTCAGATAATAATGTTAATTCTCATTAAACCAGGGGACAGCTAAATTGGATAATGAGTATATTTTCAAAAATAAATACTAATAAAGGATACTTTTTAAAAATAAAAATTAATAAGTACATGTTAATTATTATTAAACTTTTTATTTAAAAAAATTAGAATTGTAATTTGATATTCTTCTTCTTTTTTTTTTTTTTTTTTTTTTTAAGTGGAATACCAGCAATGGTGGATTTTGCTGCTATGAGGGAGGCAGTGAAAACTCTTGGAGGTGATCCTAAAAAAGTCCATCCTGCCTGTCCGACAGATCTCACAGTTGACCATTCTTTACAAATTGACTTCAGTAAATGGTACTTTAATACAGATATTTATAATGACAGTCATGCAAGTTTTGTGGAAGTATAAAATATCTGGGAAGGCAATTTATGCCAGAGTAAAGCATGCTTCATTTAGTATTGACTAGTATATTAAAGGAAAACTTGTGGAAAGTTTATGAATTGGTGAAATTTTCTGTACTCATAGTTTAGAACTATTTTCATGTTTGTGTATTTTTGCTGCCATATTTGATAAAAATATACAAGCTTACAACCATCTTTTTTTTTTTTTTTTTTGAGTGAACATCTGAATTAAGTTTTCACTTTTTGTTTTTTAACCTGTTTACCTTTCAGAGAGAATCTAAAGATTTGTCTTTAATTGGTGATTAAAAGCATTGAGCTTACTAAAGCTCTTTCTTTCCACTGAAATAAGTGGAATAATTACATAATATTTATAAGGCTCCTTTGACCAAGGGCAAACAAGAAACCATATTTCTGTTCTCATGCATTAGTCTTTTACATTCCTTGCAGTAGCAGTATAATATTGCAATTTATTATAACCCGTGAGAGTTTTTACACTCTATTATTAAAACTATTGGCTCTGTGCTTCTCAGTTGTTAGAAGGAACTATATTGGCACTTGCTAGCAAGTTATTTAAATTGGTGTATATAAAAATGACTATATGGGGCACTTAGAATTAGTTTTTATCTCCATAAATATAAATTATAAATGAAAACAATTTATCTGAAATTTGCTTTTAAAACTTGAGTTAAACAATAAGTGTTAGCCTTCAAACATCATTCATTTACTTCAGGTAGCATGCACTTTTTGAAGAGCTAAATTTCTGTTACTTCTAAATGGTTTTGTTTCCTTTTGGGGATAATAGTGCAATACAGAATGCGCCAAATCCTGGAGGTGGTGACCTACAGAAAATAGGAAAGCTTTCTCCACTTAAAATGCAGCCTAAGAAGCTTCCCTGCAGAGGCCAGACTACCTGCCGAGGATCCTGCGATTCTGGAGAACTAGGCCGAAACTCAGGAACATTTTCTTCACAGATTGAGAATACACCCATCCTATGTCCTTTTCATTTGCAACCAGTGCCTGAGTATGAGAATGTTTTTGTTAATATTTATTACTGCCAGTTAATTTTTATTAATAATAATAAATATTGTTAATATTTTTTAGTGCTAGTTATTTTTCAGTTAAGGAAATCACTTTTATTTTCCCACCCAATTGCTGTTATATTGTGTCTGCATTTATGTGCTGTATTTCATTTCTATTGTACTGAAAGAAGCAAAGTTTAAATTAAATTGTTAGTCTCTAGCTAGGTGTGGTAGTGCATTCCTGTAATCCCAGTGACTAGGGAGGCTGAGGCAGGAGGATCGCAAGTTCAAGGAGTTTAAATAATTTTGTAAGATCCTTGATAACTTAGCAAGACACTGTCTCAAAATAAAAAATAAAAGCCAGGTGTGGTGGCCCATGCCTGTCATCCCACTGGCTCAGGAGGTTGAGACAGGAGGTCACAAGTTTGAAGCCCGACTTAACAATTTAGTGAGGGCCTAAAGCAACATAGACCCTGTCTCTAAATAAAATATAAAAAAGGGCTGGGGATATGGCTTAGTGATTAAGTGCCCCTGGGTCCAATCCTGAGTAACCCTCATCCCTCACCCCCCACCCCATCAAAAAAATTTTTTTTCCTGTCCTGGGGATTGAACCTAGGATCCTACAGTATACAAGCATTCTACTACTGAGCTATATCCTCAACACAGGAAGTGACTCCTCAGGAGGTTGAGACAGGAGGTCACAAATTTGAAGCCAGATTGAGCAATTTAGTCAGGGCCAAAAGCAACTTAGACCCTGTCTCTAAATAAAATATAAAAAAGGGCTGGGAATGTGGCTCAGTGGTTAAGCGTCCCTGGGTTCAATCACCAGTACCAAAAAAATAATAATAAGAAGAAGAAGATTCAGCCATTTAGCCATGAATTTGTGTGTCTGTGTGCACATGCGAGTGCTAGAAATTAGATAGGGAAATGCTCTACCACTGAGCTATATCCCCAGCCCTATGTATCACTTTTCTGACTAATGTAGATAGAAAATGGGATCTCATTTTAAACTGAATTTCTTATATTAATGAATTTGTACCATTGATATGTTCATTCATCATTCGTATCTTTTTTATGAATCCTCTATATTTAGCCCCCCCACACACAGAGGATTTCAGGGTTTTTTTTTCATGCTGCATCCAGAGTATTATATTAGAATATGACTATTATCACATATGTTATAAACCTAATGAGCCCTTTTAGGGAAATATTTTCCTGTATGGTATCATTGAAAGTAGTAAACATGCCTAGAAAAGAATCCTGTTCTTAGGATTTAGTTAGTTTCCTAATAATTTTTCAAAATAAGAAGTTCTTTGAGTTGAATTTTTATGTACTAAAAAGTTTCCAAATTTTTATTCTTAGTTTTAAGAGAGAGTTCTACTGTTTATCCCATTATTAATAGGCTATCAGAATTTTTTTAATTTAGTAAAAAATTATACTTCCTGTTTTTAAAAAAAATAACATTTGGAATAACTAAGAAAAATGTCCACTCACACATATTTTAAGTGCCAAATAATATATTAGTTTGTTTGCCCCTGAATTGGATTCTTCAAGTTCTATCCAGTTCAAAAATTTTGGGTTCAACATTTTTATAAAGCCTCAGGTTATAGTGATTTCATGTGCTCTTCCTAAGAAGTCACTATAATCTATGAGTCCTTCCCTATGAAATTATGGTAGTTTTATGTAATCACTCTTTATTCCTGCTACTTACTTGCCCTGATTGTTAAGATCATGTTGACTTTTAAGATTAATGCCAGGGCTGGCGTGTGGCTCAGGGGTAGAGCACTTGCCTAGCCCATGTGAGGCCCTGGGTTTGATCTTCAGCACTTCGTAAAAATAAATAAAAAGGTATTGTGTCCATCTACAACTTAAAAAAAAAAAAGATTAATGCTACATATATAGAAGTTAACTTTCTGAAAAGGAAGATTTATTGATTCAAAATCATTGGTTTTTTGTTTGTTTTGTTGGTGCCAGGGATTGAACCCAGGCTCTGATGCATATTAGGCAAGCATTCTGCTACTGAGCTATATCCCCAGACCTTACTAAAAATCTAACCAGGTGTATCATTTTCCCTCAATTTTGACTCTAAATTGCAAAGTATTATATAGTAGTGGCTGGGTGTGTGGAAATAGTAACTCTTTTGTGTTTTTTTATGCATCAGTGAAGTATTAATTATAGGTTCAACTAAGAAATTGAAGGGTAAAAGGTGAGAATTTAACATTTAGCACTTGAAACCACTTCTCAGTTTGAATTGAGGTTACGAGCTAATAAATGTTTTTATGGCACTTTGTTCCATAGTGCTGTGGAAAGGTGAAATACTTGGAGTAGCCCTAGAAAGCTGTGTTCCCCGAGGTCCTAAGAAAAATCTTAAGATGTAGTGTAGCTTCAGTGATCACTCAGCCACGAATTATTAAAATAATCTTTGCAAAAAAAAAAGTTGACAACTATGGGGCTGGGGTTTTGGCTTAGCGGTAGAGAGTTCAACTAGCATGTGAGAGGTGCTGGGTTTGATCCTCAGCACCACATAAAAATAAACAAATGGAGTAAGGGTATTGTGCCCAACTGTAACTTAAAAAAATACATGTTTTTTTTTTTTAAAAAAAGTTGACAATTAAACAACTCTTTATCATCTGGATCCTGGAGGACATGTATAATTTAAATTATATTGGTATTCTAGTTAACAATTAGCAGCTGATGATCAAAATAAACAAAGCAGCTTGAAATCTTTTAAAATCTATTAGATAAAAATACTTTGCTAAACATTACTACAATTACTCAGAGGTAAATTTTTTTTTGTCTTTTAGTTTAAATAACTTGTGTAAACTATATTTATAATACATGTACATTAAATTGCTACTGAAGAATAGAGCCTTTCATTTTGGATGAGATGAATAAAAGGTTTTTTCTGAAAGCTCTATTTTAAACTATGAAATGATGTTCAGGTGTTGTCATTGTCAACATTTATCTCCCGATTTAACTGGCACAAGAGCCAGGTAGGTGAGAATGTTTGTGTTTATTGTTGAGTAAGCTACTACTCTTCTGTTTGATTGCATTGGAAAACCCAACAGTGCTTACTGTTTTATTTTTATTATGATCTAGACAAGTCTCTCATAATAATGTATTTTAAGTATAGTTTTAAACACTTGACTCCTTTCTATAGCTGTCTAGTGTGTTAGGTAAAGCAGAACTTTGTTGAGAAGAAATTTTGAGAAGTCTAGTAAGTGGTTCTTCCATGGGTAATTTTTAATGTTTGCATAAGTATGCATAAGAATAAAGACTTAGAAACAAAGTAAGTCTTTCTTATAATATATGCACCTAATACCAGCTTTTCTTGCTTTTAGACCTGAAACAGTATTTAAAAATCAAGAAGTAGAATTTGGCAGAAATCGAGAGAGGCTTCAGTTTTTCAAGGTATAAATGATTTGAAGAAGTTTTTGTGTTGACATTTATAAAATATTGATAAGTACAATTTTTATATGTGGGCTAGTGGTTTTAAAAGATTTTATGGTACTAGAATTGTTTTGTTCCTACCAAAACAATAAAATTGTAAAATCCTATTGGATACCCCAGTATATTAAAATGAAGATGGAGCACTGGCTTGGGATTCCTTGTATATACCTTGGGCCTTCCCAAACTCTTTTCCCTAAAATCTTTGGAACACAATTAAATACTACTATATATCTGGAATATTTGAACATTTTCTTTGACTTAATTTGGTTTTAATAATTTACAAAATGAATGTGTTTAGGTTCAGATTTTGCATATTTTTTTTAATATGTACTGTAAACTTTGAATTGGCCTTGTTGAATATTGGTGAGCATATTTTAGTATCTATTTATATCTTGATTATGAATATAAGCTCATATGATATACTAATATTTGTATTTCTTGAATCTAAACAAAACATAGTGGAGTTCAAGAGTTTTTAAGAATGTGGCTGTCATCCCTCCTGGAACTGGAATGGCTCATCAAGTAAACTTAGAATATTTGTCGAGAGTGGTATTTGAAGAAAAGGATCTCCTTTTCCCAGACAGTGTAGTTGGCACAGATTCTCATATAACCATGGTGAATGGTTTGGGGATTCTTGGGTGGGGTAAGTAAATTACCAAATACATTTAATTTCCTTTTGGGAAGGGCTGTTAGTAACATTATCAAAGAACAAATAGCTGGTCTTCATAGCTTGAGGATCTGTTTTTTTTTTTTTTTTTTTAATATCAATTATAGCAGCAGCAACAACAAAAACATCTAAATTCAGGGAGTTTATCAATTGTGTGGTAAAAAGAGGATTTGTGAAAAATTTGCACAGGGCCAGCACAGTACTACCATTTGGGAAGTAATTGCAGTGATGATGCTGAGGAGGTGAAGGGGCAGTGTGGCAATGTTGATGTAGCTAGACTTGTTAATCCTTATTTAAAGTTCTTCAGCAGCTTCTCCTGGTTGCCTTTATAAATCTAGATTCCTTAATGGCATTTTATTCAAGCCCTTCACAACCTGTTGCCCTTTTGACCATTCACCTGCACCCGTCTTAGAGACTATTTATTTTATTTTTATTTTGGGGATACCAAGGTCACTCGACCACTGAACCACATCCCCAGCCCTATTTTGTTATTTTATTTAGAGACGGGGTTTCACTGAGCTGCTTAGCACCTTGCTTTTTTGCTGAGGCTGACTTTGAACTCATGATCCTCCTGCCCCAGCCTCCCAAACTGCTGGGATTACAGATGTGTGCCACCATACCCAGCTGTTTATTTTATGTTTTGAGACTAGTTATTTATTACCCTGAATGGGTTGTGCTGTTTCATACCTAATGACTTTGGTGACCACCCCTTTTATTGCTGAAATATGGCTACTATTAAATCTTACTTTAAGATTGAGCTCTGTTGTTTCCTGAAAGCCTTAACTCCTCTCACTGAATTAAGAATGTCCTACTCTGTACTTATTCTTTTATAGGGTGTTACAATGGTTGATTTTTTTTTTTTCTTTTTCATTAGATTGCTTTTCTTAACATTGACGGGATGGTATGAGTTGTATTCATATCTGTGCCTTGAGCATAGTACAGTTTGCATAGCATAAATACTAAATATTAAATTTAATATAAAGGCAAAAACATCACTTCTTTAAACCACATGCATGGAGTCATTTTTTTGAGACGGTCAAAGGTTCAAGTCCACAGTAACAGCAGTGTAGCAGTATTCTGTAAAGTACTGTGTAAGTCAAGCTTGTGAAACACGTGGAGATTTAAATGTTACAGAGCAAACTTCATCTTTAAATATACTCTACTAATAAACCTATTCTTATCACTAGGAGTTGGAGGCATTGAAACAGAAGCCGTTATGCTTGGTTTGCCTGTTTCTCTTACTTTACCCGAGGTGGTTGGATGTGAGTTAACTGGATCATCCAACCCTTTTGTTACATCCATAGATGTTGTTCTTGGCATTACAAAGGTAAGTTAGAGTTGTAGCACGTTTATGACTTAGGGGACTTTATTTTTTCATAGGTGGAGGAGTCCCACAAGAGCAGAGATTTTGGTTAATCCCTCTAACCTTAGATTTTACATTATTAGCCACATCATGGTAGTTATCATTATAGTAATAAAAGCAGACATGTAACATTTAATCTGTAGTAGTAAGTACAAAAAATAGTCATTATTTATTTGACATACTATCTCATTTAGTCCTCATTATAAGACCAGGAAATAAATATGTTTTTATTTTAAATAAATACTATTTTTATTATAAAGATTAACTCATTAATGATACAGATTAATGGGTTTCACTGTGACATTTCATACCTGCATATTATCATATTCACCTTCCCTTTTCCTCCCCTTTCTTCCTTTCTTCATCTACTAGTTGTTGAGATAGGTACTGTTATATCATCTTAATTCGAGAAAACTAAGACACATGAAGCTCACTTAACAAAGGTTCCTAAGGACAAAAGGGTTAAGTAGTAGAACAAGAATTCTGATCCAGGCAATCGAGTTCTCCAGTCCATGCTCTCAACCATTATTAATTATTGCCTCAATTAAATACTTCTTGACTACATGAATTTTTAAAATATCATATTTAGGAAAAGTCTGTCTGTATCCCCTTAATATTTAATTGAATTATTTGCCCTTCAGAAACCATTACTTTACTAGGTCATGTTTTCAAAAATAAGTCCTGTTACTGGGCTGGTGATATAGTCCTGTAATCCCACCATCTCAGGAGCCTGAGGCAAAAGAATACTAAGTTTGAGGCCAGCCTCAGCAATTTAACAATAATATGTCTCAAAATAAAAATCAGAAAGACTGGAGATGTAGCTCATGGGTAAAAGTGCCCCTGGGTTCAATTCTTTTTTTTTTTTTTTTTTTAATGTATTTATTCAAATTTCTGTTTGGTTTTTTTGTTGTTTTTTAATTGACTTTTTTTTTTAATTTTTTTTATTTTTAAATTTTTATTGTTGGTTGTTCAAAACATTACATAGTTCTTGACATATCATATTTCACACTTTGATTCAAGTGGGTTATGAACTCCCATTTTTACCCTGTATACAGATTGCAGAATCACATCGGTTACACATCCACTGATTTACATATTGCCAAACTAGTTTCTGTTGTATTCTGCTGCCTTTCCTATCCTCTACTATCCCCCCTCCCCTCCCCTCCCCTCTTCTCTCTACCCCATCTACTGTAATTCATTTCTCCCCCTTGTTTTTTTTTTCCCTTTCCTCTTACTTCCTCTTGTATGTAATTTTGTATAACAATGAGGGTCTCCTTCCATTTCCATGCAATTACCCTTCTCTCTCCCTTTCCTCCCACCTCTAGTCCCTGTTTAATGTTAATTTTCTTCTCATGCTCTCCCTCCCTACTCTGTTCTCAGTCGCTCTCCTTATATCAAAGAAGACATTTGGCATTTGTTTTTTAGGGATTGGCTAGCTTCACTTAGCATAATCTGCTCTAATGCCATCCATTTCCCTGCAAATTCCATGGTTCAATTCTTAGTAATCAAAGAAACTGGTTACTAAGAAACTGTTTCTTTGAGCTTTTAAAATATTAGATGCATGATGCTTAAGAGTTTTAGTAAATAAGAAGTTGTAATTCTTCGACCTAAATTTCTAGTTTTCACTAACTTATTAAGTCCCATTTTTTAAAAGTGATTACACCTGGAAAATGTTCCACATAAAATTCTAATATGGATCCCAGCTTCTTAGCATTTCTGGTTAAATTATTGAAGACTTTCAGGAAGCTCCACAGGGTGAGGAGATGATAATGCCTTCCTCTCAACATTTGGTATTGATCCTTCTTCTCTAATTAGGAAAAAAAAAATTGGCATCTTAAGGAAATGATTGATTCAGTGTAGGGTACCAAAGATCAAGATGTTAAATTGAGAATTGCAGGATTATTCCTAAAAGAAAAAAGGAATATCTTACTTTTAGAGAAATTAATTCTTCAGATATCTTGAAAATTAATGTTGTTTTTAGACCATCCTCTGGCTGTTTTTTTCCTTAACAATATTATTATCTGTGTGTCTGACATTTTAGCTTATTGTTAGAGAAATTTAATCTACTTTAATTTTTTGATTTACATTTTTTGATGTATTATATAGAATTTGTTAAGCTGGGATCCATATTAGAATTTTATGTGGAACATTTTCCAGGTGTAATCACTTTTAAAAAATGGGACTTAATAAGTTAGTGAAAACTAGAAATTTAGGTCGAAGAATTACAACTTCTTATTTACTAAAACTCTTAAGCATCATGCATCTAATATTTTAAAAGCTCAAAGAAACAGTTTCTTAGTAACCAGTTTCTTTGATTACTAAGAATTGAACCATGGAATTTGCAGGGAAATGGATGGCATTAGAGCAGATTATGCTAAGTGAAGCTAGCCAATCCCTAAAAAACAAATGCCAAATGTCTTCTTTGATATAAGGAGAG
>NW_026000229.1:5027942-5041202 GCF_001458135.2 Marmota marmota marmota
CTCTCTCTCTCTCTCTCTCTCTCTCTCTCTCTCTCTCTCTCTCTCTCTCTAAAAAAAAGATCAGCCTGGGCAACTTTGCAAGACCCTGACTCAAAATAAAAAATGTCTGGAGAAGTAGCTAAGTGTAGAAGGTTTGCCTAGTATGTGTGACACCCTGGATTCAATACCAAGTACCACATAAAAAGGAAAGAATAAAGGCTCAACAGGCATACATTAGAGTCCATGTTATATCCAGATTTCAAAGGCATTTAACATGTGAATTGTAGCCATCTTGAGTTTTAAGCCCTTTTGGCTGTGACTAACAATGGCATTGGTTTTTTGGGGTACTGAGGAGTGAATCCAGGCCTGCTTAACCACTGAGCCACATCCCCAGCCCTTTTTTGTATTTTTTATTTGGAGACAGGATCTTGCTGAGTTGCTCGGGGTCTCACTAAGTTGTTGAGACTGGCTTTGGACTCAAGATCCTCCTGCCTCAGCCTCCTGAGCCGCTGGGATTACAAGTTTGTGCCTCCATGCCCGGCTGACATTGGACCATTTTTTAATTAATGGTCCAATTAAATCTTAAAATACCTAAAAACCAGAATGAGTTTATGTTTCATATGAACATCAAGGGATCTGGTTCTTTCAATATCAGTAGTATTGGTTAAATATTAGATTTTATAGTTTTCAGGAAATCCTTGCTAATCTTGCCATTTCTGATTTTTTTGTGTGTGTTTGTATTCCTTTTTATAGCACCTCAGGCAAGTAGGAGTAGCTGGAAAGTTTGTTGAGTTTTTTGGAAGTGGAGTTTCACAATTATCGATCGTAGATCGAACTACAATAGCCAACATGTGTCCAGAATATGGTGCTATCCTCAGCTTTTTCCCTGTTGACAATGTGACATTAAAACATTTAGAACATACAGGTAAGAGTATATAAGAATGAACATGTTATATTTCCACTGTATCTTTCTGATAATATTTATATTATTTAATATTTTATATTTAATATTTCTAAAATCGTCTTGAAACAGTGGCTTTTTAACTGTATCATATGTCTATAAGAGTGTTCCGTCCTTAAAAACTAGCCCCCATGATCCATTGACAGCAACTTAAAGGAATTATTCAAACCACTAATTCTCATGTTTCCCCCATGATAATGGATTCCACAGGGATCAGATATTTCACTTTAATGGAAGCCAGGCTTGAGCATATTCACAGCTATTTCATTCTGTAGGCAGAGTAGAAGAGCCACCAGACAAGCGTTTGGGACAGAGTTCTTTCCAGAGAATAGGAAGCACCAGTTTTGCCAAAAGCAACACATAGGGTTACAGGTTCCAAATCTCTTGACTATTCACAACCAGAATATATTGATATTTCATAAGGCTTCTATTCTTTAAAAAGTAGATCTCTTCTTATTTTTCCTTTTATGAGGAAATTATTGCTGAGCTACTTATCTTTAATCGAAGATATGTTTGATTAGAGGGGGATATATACTATATTCTTGAGTTTGAGGGCACATTATTATACATGAGTGAATCAAATGGCAAAGTGAATGACAAACTATATGATATCTTAGCAGGAATGTTCCCTGTAAAATGCAAAACTTTCTCATATCTGGAATTTGGTTGGTAGAAGAACTTCAAGAGAGAAGTGATTAGAGGTGCCTCATTACTTTATATTAATCTGAATTAAGATGTTAGTCATATTTTGTTGTGTATAGCAAATTGCCCTAAAATTCAGTTGCTTAAACTAATAATAATAATTTATTGCCTTACACTTTCAGTAGATCAGTAATTCAGACAGGGCATAGTGAAAGAGCTTTTCTCTGCTTCATATCTGGGGCTTGAACTATGAGATTTGAAAGCTAGGGCCTAGAGTCCTGAAGGCCTGTTTTCTCACACATCTAACAATGAATGGTTGTGTGTTGGGGACTAAGCCAGAGCTTTCAGATGTGCCTACATGTGCCTCTGTGGTATCTTCATATAATCTGGGCTTTCTCAAATGTGGCTTCTCAGAGGTAAAAACAAGAGAAGTGTTACACTGTGTTTGTTTCTTGCTTGCCATTGGAATTTCACATCCTTACTCTTTAAGATTGATTTCCTTACTAGATTTTGTTCTTGTTTCTTCCATTTAGGTTTTGACAAAGCCAAACTCAAGTCAATGGAGACGTACCTTAAAGCTGTGAAATTGTTTCAAAATGACCAGAATTCTTCAGAACCTGAATATTCCCAGGTATATGCAGATAACTCACCCAGTCATTATTAGAAGCATAAATTGTGGTACCTGGCCACTCGGGTTCAGGTCCTAGCTCTAAAACTTATTAGCTGAACAACCATGGACAATTTATTTAGCCTTTTTGTCTCTGTTACCTAATCTCTAAAATATGATGTCTAGCTCATAGAATTTTAGTAATTTTCCATAGATTTTCTATTGCTGGTTTATGACTGACTATTCCTTTGTTATAGAGGAACATTGTTATATGGTCCTAAATGTTAGTTTTAAAGCTATCTTACAATCTAAGCAAGTATTATCTGTTTAAATACATAGAGTTCATATTCAGAAATAAAACTTATTAAAATTTATTTCTAAAGAGTGAATTAAGGAGACTGGGATTGTAACTCAGTTGTAGCTCACTTATGCCTAGCATAAGTGAGGTCCTAGGCTCAATCTAGTAATTCAAAATAAAAATAGAGTGTATTGAGGATCTCTAAAGAGTTGGTGTTATCAAGCATTTTGTTGACTGTTAAGCTTTTATTTATTTTTTTAAACAGGAAAATCCATTTTCTTAGCTTTATTTATCTTAGCATGTCCCCACCCAATATGAACTCTTAATATGTATACTTCTTTGTAGGGCTTTCCATTAGAATACAAATAAATAAGCTCCACAAGGACAGGAACTTTGGTATTGTTTTCTCAGCTTCTAGAATAGTGCTTGGCATAGTAAATATTCTTTTGTGGGGTGAAGGGGCGGGGTGCTGGGATTGAACTCAGAGGAACTCAACTACTAAGCCATATTCCTGGCTCTTTTTAAAAATTTTTATTTAGAGACAGGGTCTTAGTGAGTTACTAAGCAACTAACCATTGCTGAGGCTGGCTTTGAACTCACGATCCTCCTTCCTCAGCCTTCCAAGCCGCTGAGACTACAGGCGTGTGCCACCACACTGGGCTAGTATACATTGGAATTGAATTTGTGTTAACTTCTCTGATTATTTTCTGATTTTCTTGACCTATGTTGAATCTAGTGTTTTGTCCACATTTAAAAAAAAATGGAAAGAATAAGAAAAATTAAATGGAAAACCTGGGACGGTAGAATAAAATGGGAAAAATATGGCAATTAAAAAAACTGACCAGGGGCTGTTGCTGTGGCTCAGTGGTAGAGTACTTGTCTTATACACTGATACTAGGTATTTAACCCAGGGAATTTTACCACTGACCTATAGTTCTAGCTCTTTTATTTTGAGATAGGGCCTCATTAAGTTGCTGAGGCTGGCCTCAAACTTGTAAACCTCCTGACACAGCCTCCTGAGTTGCTGAGTTTATAGGTGTGCACCACCACACCTAACCCCAATAATGATTTTTTAACCAAAGAATAAAAGAAAGACCCTTTGAAACCAGGTGGCGAAAACCCTCTTCTCTGCTGTGTATTCCTACAGCACCCTTTATTGACAAATTTTACCTCATGGAAGCTGATAGAGGAGAAATGTGTTAATAAGCATTACCTACCTCCATGATCTCAGAACAAACCAAGTGTGAATTTAGAGTTCTGAGGCAGTATGGGATAGCGGGCATGGGCTTCTACTTTATCATCAGGCATATGTTACAACAGTGTTTATGTATGAGGAGAGAAAACATTTGGAGTCCCACAGATTTCATGTAGATTACATAATTTGGTGTTGTGGGAGTTTGATTTGCACTGATCTGCTTAATCTTATCAAGTTATGTTTCACAAATTTAAAAAAGTTTGTCTTAAAGTCTTTATTTCTAGGGGAGTGTTTCACCACTAAAGTAAATTATGTTAAATGATAAATGAATGTGAATGTACTCATTCTGCTTCAGAAAGTAATGCTTGAATTGGAATCTGTACTTAGGATTTCTTCTCCTAATTCCTTCTCTTCCTCTTTTGTTTTCCAAGGTGATCCAGATTAATCTGAATTCAATAGTTCCATCTGTCAGTGGTCCAAAAAGACCTCAGGATAGAGTTGCTGTGACAGACATGAAAAGTGATTTTCAAGCTTGCTTAAATGAAAAGGTAAATTACTTAATTGTTGTTATATCCATCAACATTCTTTGTGCTAAGCAGTAAAGAACCAACAAGTTTATGGGATTGATCCATAAAATCACTCTTCTGCTATATTTGTTATATGTATATTATGGCCCATATCAGCAGCACTCTATTTTTCTTTCTGTCCATTGTGCAGGTCTTATTTGGTGAGCTTATTCCTGGTTCCACTGTGAGGATCAGAGGCTATAATTAAATTTTAAGTTAGTTAAAATTTAATGAAGTTTAAAGTTGATTTTCTTAGTCACAATAGTCTCATTTCAAGTGCTAAATAGCTGCATGTGGCTGTGGCTCTTGGCTTGAACTGTAGAGATACTGAATATGTACATCATCAGAGAAAGTTTATTAAACTGTACTGTTCAAGAATTTTGTGACTTCCCAGACTAGGATAACATCACTATACTGTGACATTACTCACATAAAATCTGATAAAATATAACTGAATAACAATTGACTCCTTTGGCTTTGGGCGGGGGGGGGTTGTATTTTCTGAGAATCATGGTGTTAGTCTGGTTTTCTCTGTTCTATTACAAGAACTATGAGTTGGTTTTCTTTTCAGAGACTCTTTTGTTTTTCCTTCTTTCCTTTTTATGGTACTGGGGATCAAACCTAGGGATGGTCTGCCACTGAGCTACATCCCTCAGTCTTTTTATATTTTATATTGAGACAGGGTCTCAGTTGCTAAAACTGGCCTCAAACTTGGGATCCTCCTGCCCCATCCTACCAAATAGCTGGGATTACAGGTATGGAGCACTGTGGCCAGCTTCAGAGCCTTTCTCTTTATGATTTCTTCACTTTTTATTTGGAAAATGTTAAACTTGTACAAAAATAAAATAGTGTAATGAGTTACTATGTATGTGTCACCCACCTTTAACAATTACTGGCTCATAGCCAATCTTGTTTCATCTCTTGCACTCATACACAGGGTCATTTTAGAGCAGATCTTCAGAATAGAAAGAATTTGTACCATTTCTTGAGAATTACTGTAAGAAAGAATGAATAGACAAAAACAAAGCCAATTAAGATCTGGATTTTGGCTGGTGTGGTGGTGGATGCCTGTAATCCCATCGGCTGGGGAGGCTGAGGTAGGAGGATCACAAGTTCAAAGCCAGCCTCAGCAATTTAGCAAGCCCTAAGCAACTTAACTGAGACCCAGTCTCTAAATAAAATACAAAAAAAAGGACTGGGGATGTGGCCCAGTGGTTAAATGCCCCTGGGCTCAATCCCCAGTTTAAAAAAAAAAAAATCTGGGTTCTGGGTAGTTGGATGGATTCGTTTAGTAGATAAGTTTTTTTATTTAATTTTTTTAAATTTCTTTAGTTGTCCTTGGACCTTTTTAATTAATTTGTTTATTTATATGCAGTGCTAAGAGTCACATCCAGTGCCTCACACATGCTACACAAGTGCTCTACCACTGAGCTACAATCCAAGCTCAGTTTTTGCTTATAAAAACCACCAAATTTGTATCATGATTATTCAAATCACACTTCAGCTGAATTATAACTACTGAATGTTATGGACTCTCAGTGTCAGTTATAAATAGAACTTTGAATGTTAAATCATCAGATGTCAAGTGTCTGTACTTTCTGCCAATCTTTTTTTTCTATACAAATCCATTATGTTTAGCTTATATTTATGTGCAAATCCATATAGGTTGGATTTAAAGGCTTCCAAATTGCAGCTGAAAAACAAAATGATACCGTCTCTATTCATTATGAAGGAAGTGAATATAAGCTGTCTCATGGATCAGTGGTTATTGCTGCAGTAATCAGTTGTACCAATAATTGCAATCCATCTGTCATGCTTGCTGCAGGTAGGTTGTGGTTTATAACCATGTTTTCTTGTCCTAAAATTGTTTTTTGTTTTTCTGTTGTAGTCATGGATATCAGTCTCTGTTTGATATTGAGAGTTTCTCAGATCTTAATTAGGTCCTAAGGAGCCTGAGTTTGATTTATACTGTTAATTTTGTTTTATTATAGAAAGGTAATTTTTTTAAAATTATAACTTACTGATCTATTAGTTGTAGTCACAGGTCTGTTTCTTCAGTTAATTTAGAAGTATAATTGGTGTTTCTTGGTTTTCTACAAGAATTTTATTATCCCAGTAAGGAGGATTCCATTGAGAGTTATAAAGGAAGTAAAAGATTATTGACAAGGATTGTAAATGAAATCAATTTGTATATACATTGGAACAGTTCTTTAGTTGTATAAAACCATGTAGAGTAAATATTAAATTACCCTGACTTTATTATGACAGTATTTAAACATGTCTCATTTAGCTGGGTATGGTGGCACAAAACTAATGCCTGCAATTTGGAAGGCTGAGGCAGAAGAATCCAAGTTCAAGGCCATTCTCAGCAATGTAATGAGACCCTCAGCAACTTAGTAAGACCTTGTCTCACAATAAAAAATAAAAAGGGTTGGGGATGTAGCTTAGTGTAAAGCATTCCTGGGTTCGGTCTCCAATACTAAAAACAAAAAGCAATAACAAAAAAAGGTTCATTTTAGGTGGAGGCAGTAGCACATGCCTGTAATCCCAGCAATTCAGGAGGTGGCAAGAGGATTGCATGATTGAAGCCAGCCTCAACAACTTAGCAAGACCCTATCTCGAAATTAATAACTTTTTAAAAAGCTGGGGACATAGCTTAGTAGTAAAGTGTCCCCAGATTTAATCCCCACTTGTTAAAACAACAAAAGATTTTATTTACTCATACCTCTTATATGTATATATCCTTTTATTTTTGTTTGTGTGCATGATACTGTGGTGTTAACCCATAGCTTAATAATTTACAATATAACAGCTAGTATATCTATTATAACTTATCATTTGTTTTAAATGAGCAAGTCAGTAGAATAAAATGAACAAAGTAGTGACAATAAATATGAATTTGTTTGGGTTTTTACTCCAAATAGAATTTGAGTCTAATCGGCTAATTAAATTCTTTCTTGCTTCCTACTCTAATACAAAAGAGAAAACACTCCCATTAATAAATACATCATTGTTTGTTGACTTTGCAGGTCTTTTGGCTAAAAAGGCTGTTGAAGCTGGTCTCTATGTTAAACCTTATATTAGAACAAGTTTATCTCCAGGCAGTGGGATGGTTACACATTACCTCAGTTCAAGTGGAGTATTACCATATCTTAGTAAGCTTGGGTAAGTGACAGTTTTATATTGACATTGGTGTTTAGTAGGTATTGAAGCTGCTTATTAGGGCTTTTCATATACAAAGAGAAGATAGAATATGCTATAGTTCTACTTGTTACTTTGCCATAACTACACAATCTCTGATGCCTTGAAACTCAGCAAACAGGGCATTTCTGATGAGCAGTGAACTGTGCTGGCTATTTAGAAGTAGAACATGTAATCACTCAGCTTCAGGATACTTAGTTGGAAAGAAAAGACAAATAAAAACCAGGTTAATAGTGACAGTATAAGTAGTACCTAGTACTATGTAATTTCCATGATTTGTATACAGTTGAATAAAATCTTAAGAGATTGTGTTTATTAACTCAATAAATAATTGAGGTTTTGTAAGGTTATTTGGTCTACAGAACATAGATTGAATTGTCCCTGAAATTTGGTGAAAATAAACATTTACATTTTTTATCAAAAAACTAATTGATGCTAGTTGTGTTTTCTGTATATTTTAAAACATACTATCTTATATAAATTATCAGTTCCTTTGAAAGCCTGATAAATTTTAGATGTTTTTGCTCTTAGAATAACCAAGTAATTTACAAGTGTTATGCTCATAATCTTTTAGCTATATCATCTTGGAATTATTGACAGGTACCCTTCTCTAGCTTACTTGGTTAAGAATTAAAAGATTTATTCATAACAGAGTGCCTTATTTTATTTCTCTGGGGGGGTCTTTGGTGAAATTGCTGTAGCCAGATTGTCTTGATACAGTTTAAGCAAACATGTTGGATGTAAGTACAAAACAAATATTTTAAAAGGTTATATTATAACAAGTGGTATTTGAGAAATTTTTTCATGTAGCGTGATAGATGCTGTTGACCTGATAGGGAATGCCGGAAGTATCAGGGTCCTTCAAAGGTTTGCATTCACTACAGATAAGCATGAGAATTAAACTTGATTGCTCAAAATGTTGTGAAATTAATATATTGATGAAGTTTAATCTGTGTGTCATGAATATCATTTTGAATAGTCTTATTGCAATAATGGAAATAAGGGGCTGGGACTATAGCTCAGTGGTGGAGCACCTGCCTACCATGTGTAAGGTGTACTGGGTTTGCTTCTCAGCACCACATTTAAATAAATTAATTAAATAAAGGTCCATCGACAACTTAAAAAGATTTAAAAAATAATAATGGAAATGAAAGATAAGACTTGTCCTTTCTTTGCAAATGTGATATGCTATCTACTCATGTTTCATTTTTTTAAAATGCAGATTTGAAATAGTTGGCTATGGTTGTTCGACATGTGTGGGAAATACAGCACCATTATCAGAAGTGGTTTTAAATGCAGTAAAACAGGTAATATATGCGTATTGGCAAGATATCTTAGTGGGTTTTTAAAAAAAATTGTTTTGTTATTAAATTATAGAAAATATATATTGTTATATTTCTGTAACCTTTTGGGAAGAGTAACTTGTGAATTTAAAACAATTCAAAGAACTGTTTCTAGGTTTTTAAAATAGTTCCTATAAAGAATTAGTTTATTTGCAGGATTTATAAAATTTGTGATGTTTTTTATTTTCTTGCTCAGTCTGTAATATTAAAGATTGCTTATATGATTATCCAAGTTTGTATTAGCTCTTGAATGTATTCATTTGTGCAATTCCCCCCCCACCCCCAGGGAGATTTGGTTACCTGTGGAGTTTTATCTGGAAACAAAAATTTTGAAGGTCGACTTTGTGATTGTGTTCGTGCCAATTATCTTGCCTCTCCACCCTTGGTGGTGGCTTATGCCATAGCTGGCACAGTGAATATAGATTTCCAAACAGAGCCTTTAGGTATGTTTTCTTTTCTCTGTGTGTGTGTGTGTGTGTGTGTTTTCCCCCTAGAAGTTATTTTTGAAATGTTTTGTGTACCTCCATTCTTTGATTTCATAAAGACTTAAAACATATAGTTAATAATTTCTGTGTTCATGTGAAGAAATGTAAAATATACAAGTCATTAATCCTTTCAGCTGCTTAAGACTGAAGCACCCTGTTGCTGAGTTATTTCCTCAGTTTCTGTGATAATGTCTTTGAAAAAGACATGAACATTTAAAGTTGTTGTTGTTGTTATTTCCTTAGTTTCTGTGATAATGTCTTTGAAAAGACATGAACATTTAAGGTAGTTGTTGTTTGTTTGTTTGTTTTTTTGTTTTTAAAGAAGAAACATGTTAAAATTTTTTAACCAGGTACTGACCCTACTGGCAAGAACATTTATCTACATGACATCTGGCCTAGTCGAGAAGAAGTTCATCAGGTGGAGGAAGAACATGTTATATTATCCATGTTTAAAGCACTAAAAGAGAAGATAGAGGTAAGAGTCTTGTTTGTTTCTGAAATAGTTTGATAAAGTCACAGTGTTCTTTTATTTCATGCATCTTACTTTCTGGCTAGAATAAAAATTTAAATTAGCCAGATATGGTGGCGAAAGTGTCTGTAATCCCAGCAGCTCGGGAGGCTGAGGCAGGAGGATCGCAAGTTCAAAGCCAACTTTAGAAATTTAGTGAGGCCCTAAGCAACTTAGTGAGATGACTCTGTTTCTAAATAAAACATAAAAATGCTGGGGATGTGGCTCATTGGTTTTTGCCTCTGGGTTCAATTCCTGGCACACACACACACAAAAATAATAATAATAATTATGTTATTTTGAGTGCACAGTTTTTAATGAATTATATGGCCATTTTCTATCTGGAATTATTAATTACAAAGACAGTGCCTGGGATAGAATCGATTTTATTTACTTATTAGAAATATGTGGTGACCACTTAACATTTGGTATCCTGAATGTGGGCACACTTCATAGAAAACTGCCCTTGTTTGTCACTCCCATTCAGATGGCTCAGAAATCAAAAGAAGTAAGAGCAAATCTTGCTTTCACCAATTCCCTAGCCATTTACTTACCTTTCTAGAACACCAGTGATGTCTTTTTAAAGTGCCTTTTCAAGATGTTTTTATCACCTGTAAGCAAATTCAGATACACAAAAATTTATAAACAATATGAAATAAGGCAGAAACAAACAGCAAATATTTGTTGGGGCCTTACTATGTGTCAGGTACTCTTCTAGGTGGTTGGAATACATAGTGAATAAAGCAAAATTCTCATGAGGCAGACAGTGAACTGTAAAGAAAATAATTAGGTAAATTGTACATTGTGTTAAAAATGAGATCTATTAGAAAAACATCAAAGAGAATCAGTTCTTCAAATTTGGGAAATAGAATGCAGTGTTATATAGGATGACTGTAAAGCTAACATTTAAGCAAAGCTTTGAAGAAAGAAAATGAATCTGCCACATAACTGAACAAAGATAAAGACTTTTCAGGTAGAGGAAAAGTGTAAAAGCCTTACAAAGGGAACTGTGGTGAGTACAGTGTGACTAGGGCATAAAGAATAGGAAGGATGGTATAGGATATGATGTCAGTGGGAAGATGAAGCTCCAGATCACCTAAGAAATTTTAGGTCATTAGAAGAAGAGCCTTTGACCCTAAGAAGGAGAGCAATGGGGGAGGTTTTGAACAGAGGATCACTTTGATAGCAGAGTGAAAATATTTTGTGGGGAGAGTTGGGTAAGGAGGATAGAATCAGAAAGACCAGATGAAGGTAGTACAAGGTATAAAAAGTGTTGATGGAATGGATCTTTGAGGTAGCAGTAGAAGTGGTAAGAAATGGTGAAATTTTGGATATAGTTTAAAGGCAAGACCAGTAGGCGGTGATAGGGGACAAATATATTCTAAAAATGTGGAAGTTTTTCTTTGTGATAACATTCCTAGAGATTAATAGCATATTTAATCTCTCTTTTGCAACATGTGTAGATCTTTATTAATTCTTAAGCTTTGGGGGACTCTATAAAGTCTTTTTGTTCAGTTTAAGTTGAAACTTAATTATTAATGTATTCCGGAGAACCTGGTGGGTTGGAATTTAACAGTCTTTATTCATTCTGTCAAAAATGTCATGATTTTATAAAATGTACTATGTTAGCTTTCTAAATAGATAAGGCTTTTTTCCCCCCCTCTTTTTCAACTGACCTAAGTATTACATTAATCCCTTGAACATTTTCCTAAGTCACTTTCTGACTTTTATCTTTGTTTTGTTAATCAACCCAAACTATATTCACAGATAGGAAATAAGCGGTGGAATTTTTTAGAAGCACCAGACTCAGTTTTGTTTCCATGGGACTTAAAGTCTACCTATATCAGATGTCCTTCATTTTTTGATAAACTTGTAAGTACTGTTTTTGTTTGATCTTTTTAAAGATTGTTATAGACTAAAAAAACCTTGTGAAATATTAAATGCTTTGAACTTTTATACCTTGTAGACCAAAGAACCAGTTGCACTGCAGCCTATTGAAAATGCCCATGTCTTATTATATTTGGGAGATGCTGTTACAACAGATCATATATCACCTGCTGGGAGTATTGCTAGGAGTAGTGCTGCCGCTAAGTATTTGACAAATAGAGGGTATGTATACATGGTTTTGGGTGTTTTTGTTTACCTTCTTTTTACTGATAAAGAGGCTTATGCTGTGTTCTTTTATCCAGTAAGTAAATATTTTCTTAGGTAATTGTTAGTATCTGTGACTTAAGAACTGGGGGAAACCTTTACACCAGTCTTTGCTTATAATTTTAGAAATTGAAATTGCTATTTTAAATTAGGTCCATACAGTCTAAATAAACAACTGATAAACAAGATATTTCTTTTTCAGAGCTACTTTGTTGAAGTGTCACCTTCATTTAACCTACCAGATGAGGCCTAATCATTTGGTTCTAACCAGCTTCCCATTATTGCAGTACAATAAATGTGTGTTTTATGAGCTATAAAATGTACATTCATGAGGCTAGGGTTGATGGTTATTAAATCAAAAGATAACTTCTTTATCTATTTATTTATTTATTTTTAGTTGTAGTTGGACACAATACCTTTATTTTATTTATTTTTATGTGGTGCTGAGGATTGAACCCAGGGCCTTGCACCTGCTAGGGGAGTGTTCTACTGCTGAGCCATAACCCCAGCCCCAAAAGATAACTTCTTGATCCTAAAATTTTATAGAAACAATACATTTGAATGTAAAGGCCATTTATACAGGAAATACAGATCTAAAACTGGAAGATTTTATTTCTATATGATAATGATGTAAGTTACTCTATTATACAACTGTTTTGCCATCAGGGACAGTTTTGCTAAAAGTAAACTTTGTAATACTGGTTTCTGACTAGCTTTTGGATGCTTGTATGATGCTTGAACAATTCAAATTGTTCAAGTGTTTTTTTTTTAATTGAAATATCTGATAAAAATCAGGGCTATATAACTTGGTTTGACCTGTAATAATAATACATTGCTTTTATTACAGAGTGGTTACAAATTAGTTTTCTTGGCTGGGAAGTAGCTCAGTGGTAGAGTGCTTGCCTACCTAGCATGTGTAAGGCTCTGGGTTTAATCTTCCAGCACTGCAAAAGAAAAGAAAAAAAAATAACTCAGTTTTACACTTTTAAAACGTATTATGAATTCTTGAGTACATTTAATTCAGTAGTTCTCATCAGAATTTTCTAAAAAGACACCCAAATCCCTACCACTCCCATCCTGAACTTAGAAGTTTAAATGTATAATTTTATGTACATAAAAGACCAAATGAGAGGCAGATAAAAGTTGTTGTTGAAGTACTTTTGTCCAGTTATTTATCTTTTAAGAAAAGTCATTTATATAGTTAAAAGTAAACATCCCTAACACCCACATTGTGGGGGTGTTTTTGGTGGTTGATTTTTTAAAATTTTATTTTATTTTTTTTGGTACTGGAGATTGAGCTCAAGAGTGCTTTATTCTTTCTTTC
>NW_026000229.1:5042642-5149132 GCF_001458135.2 Marmota marmota marmota
TTTTTTTTTTTTTTTTTTTTTTTTGGTGCTGGGGATTAGAACCCAGGGCCTTACGCATGCAAGGCAAGCACACTACCAACTGAGCTATATCCCCAGCCCAACAAGTAACTTTGATACAACAACACTGACCTCAGTATAGGGTATTAGGTCAAAAGTATTTACAAAAAGTTCCAAGAAGATATTTTTATTTTAAAATGCTCAATAAATCACCTTTTAGAAATGATTGGAGGAAATAACAATGTACATTTGTTACAGGGTGTGAAAGCTGTTTTGGCTGAAAGTTATGAAAAAATACACAAAGATCATTTGATTGGAATTGGCATAGTTCCACTTCAGTTCCTTCCAGGAGAAAATGCAGATTCCTTGGGTCTCTCTGGCAGAGAAACATTTTCTTTAACATTTCCTGAAGAACTGTCTCCTGGAATTACATTAAACATAAAGGTATTTCTAAAATTTTCAAATATATTATTGCACCGTATACTCAAGTAAATGGTTGTAAATTTAATATGGAAAGAGTTATAAATAAGGTACTGTCAGTTAGTGTATATAAGTCCTAGTTTAAGATGACTGTTTCCTACATTCTTAAACTGGGTAAATACAGTTTATGTTCTCTGAAGAAAAGTAGAAAGGAACTGAGTGCTTAGTCTAGATAAAAGACATGGAGGGAAATCTTGACTTCCAGTTACATGTGCCAACTTCTTCCTATTTTTTCAGCTTTCTCTCTTGATCTAACTTTAACCCAAAATGAAGGCAGAAGTTCAGGGTTAGAATAGAATTTTACCTCTAAAGGGAAAAAGGCAGAGTAGTAGACATTACATGCAATGAATAACTTGGTGTAAAATGAATATTGATAATGAGTAGGAATTTTCACAAGTTAAAATCTAAATCATTTGATTTAGTGTTCTTGGTAGTGTGATACTTGTCATTTAGAATTAGTAATGAAAATACCTGTTTGTCTACTTAACTGTGAAGCCTGTAGTCAGATAGTCAGGTGTTTTTCAAGCAACAAAAGGGTTTTAGGCAGTCTGAATTTATGAAATTAGAACCAGGACAGTCAGACAAAATGTGCCAAGTAGTCATTGAACCTGAAGACAAATGATCTTAACTACTACTAAGTAACACTTTGAAGATTTTACCACTCACATTAGATGTTTTTCTTTGTTTAAAGGCAAGTACTGGAAAAGTATTCAGCGTGATTGCTTCCTTTGAAAATGACGTGGAAATAACATTGTACAAACATGGAGGATTATTAAACTTTGTGGCACGAAAATTCTCATAGTATCTACTCACCGTGGATGTCTTTGATAACTGGTAACTGCAAACCTTTTGTGCTGGACCCAGGAATCCTTGCCATGGAGCTGCAGATAGTCCCAGTATACTCACTTATTTCATCCATGGATGTAAATGATTATGAATCAACGTAGTGACTGAAATGAAATCTTCTTGATTTTAAATAATATACGAATGGTGCTATTAACATTGCTAAAATCAATGTGTGGAGTGTGTTGTGGAAGAGACCTGTAAGTATGGGTTGGGGGGGGGGGTGCGAATATTTTATCTCAGACCATTTTGTAAATAAAGGCAGAATTTGAACTTGTGTTAAAAGATTCTTATATGAGTAATTTCCTGAAGTTGTTTGTTTAGTTTTGCACCTATAAAACTGTACTACTGTTTGTTGGTTTAAGAGTAGCAGATTGAAATGAGAGAAACCAAAGTAGACTCTAAAATAGTGGATATTGGAAATCTGATTTATTAATGGACTTTTTAAGTATAATAATTCCTTTTCAGAATTGAGCTGGACACAATTGGCATTCCTACTTTGTAATATAAGCCAGGTTTATCCTTTGTCTCAGTCTAACAACAAGGAATAGAACCTACCCCACATGAAATCATTCTGTCCAGCCAAAGTTTCCTCCACATCTGAAGATGGACCATTGCAGAATATAAATGATTATGTGGCACACTGTATTTACAGTGAAAATATGAATTGTCTTGATGCAGCCCTTAATTTTTCAGTAATTTGCCACTGTGCCCCTCCGGCAAGCCTCAGATGACATTACATTAATTGGATGAGATCATTTTGCTCATCTTATGTGATACTCTTACTTCTGTTACCTACTGTAGATATCACCAACTGACATTCCACATTCATTTTATGGATGCTAAAGAGAACTTGAATCATTAAACTCTAGCTTGATTTCCTCTAGACTTTTAAATTATCCACCCTAAATTATATGGGTGCTCACCCCTAAGCATTTTTTAAATGTTAATACTTCTTAATTTTTTAAGTTGACTTTCTGTCATTTCAAATCATTATTTACTTGGGATGTATGATTCTATTAATTTTGTTATGGTTTGTTTGGTTTTAACCAAAGTGGACCATGAGGATAAAACACTTAAGTTGTTGCTGTCTGAGTATTAAATATTCTCAGTATGCACGTTTACCATATCACATCAAATATTCTGTCAACAAGGTTATTTGGTAACTTTTAAAAAAAGGTTGTATAATTATTTTCAGAAAATCCTGCACCATTTTTTAAATTAAGAAATTAAGCTTAGCAAAAAGTTAATTGTAATGTTTTTTTTTCACATGAAGATCTTTATATGACCTAGTTAAGTTGCATTTCAGAATTAGCTTATGTTGCACAGAATAAAACGTTACTGATTTTAAGCTATAATGCTCAAACGAGTAGGTGAAGACCACTGAGAACTTTGCACAGAATCAATCATAACAGTCTTTTGAAAATATTTTGCAAATATATATTTAGTCAATAAGTTGAGCTAGATTTTGACAAAACAACTTCCCTTGTTTATTTAATTTTTTATAAACATTTTTCTTGGTATTTTCAAATCATATTGTGTTCTTGATATATGCTATGTATGTCAGTGCATGTGTTTTCGATTTACCTAAAAACATGAGTTAAGAATGGAGAATTTACAAGTTGAATGTTAAAATATCTGTTACATGCTTTGAACTAGTAATTCCAGATTGTGTGAGAGGGAAAATATAAATTTTTAAGGCATACTCTATGGTCAATGGGCAGAGTTATGTACATCATCAACAGCTGATCCAAGAGTTGATGATAAAGCTAGCTGGCTATTAATTAAAACATTGGCATATCCAGTCTACCTAGTCCAGTAATGATACAAGCATATCTTGTATTTCAGGAACAAAATCAAGCTTAACTCTTGCTTATATTCAATAAACCATAGGGCTTGATAAGCATGGTTTTAAGTTGGGGAGGAGTCAGAAATACTAGCGTGGATATCTTATAATTCTGCCATTAGCCAAATGCTGCAAAAATGTGGCATCTATTGGTTTTTATTATTTTATGTACCTCTTTTGTTGACTATATAAGTAATTTCATGTTACCAAAAAAATATTGTGTAAAAGAAGTGTAATAGGTGTACAAGAAAGCAAATCAGTATTACGTAAACTTAAGTACAATTTCAAAAGTTATTAACCAACAGCAGCATTTTTTTTTTTAATCTTTAAAAACTTTATGCTACATACTATCGCCATTTTCATACCTTTGGGTTTTGCTAGTCCTATTAAATGAGTGAAAGTGTCATCCAGCCACTGAATTGCCATTGTTATTTATACTTAAAAGGTTCCCAGGGTGACAGTTGTTATTATATCCTGTTTTATCTTTATGCTGACACTTGAATGAGAGGTAGCAGAAACCCTTTCACCAAGTTACTTGGATTTTCACTGGTAATTGTACTAAACTCTATAAAGCTAAGAGCTAAATTGGAGTCATGGGTAACAATGTGTGCATTTTGTCTTCACAGTGATGAGTGACAGGATGAGGAGAAATTATTTGACTGCCATTTTTCTATGGTTGAATTAAAGGACACCCTTTTTTTTTTTTTTTTTTTTTTTTGCCTTTAGGTTTAGGAAAAGATACTAGGATACTGTATGTTGTTGGCCTTATCTTAGTTTGATTTGGAGTATAAAAAGTGGGGGGGGAAGGGGATGGACTTTGGCTTTCTTAGTGTTTTTTTGTTTTGATTTTTTTTCCCCCTAAAGGGTGACAGTGCTGATGTTTCTATCAATTTTACACACAATATGTGGCTATGGAACCATATATCTCATGTATCTATAAATCATTGTCTATTATTTAAAAGCCAACAAAACAGTATAACAGTTTTAAGTTCAATAATGTTAAGTATTGTATAGAAATATATTGGAGGCAAAGTTCAGTTGATGACAATTGTGTATATGTTACTGATGCTGTAAATTATTTTTAATAAAGAAAATTGTATTATCACATTTGACTCATTATAAAGTAATTTTGTAGTAATTGAAAATAAAACACTATGCAAAAAAAAAAAAGACATGCTAGGCATGATCGTGCATATGTATATCTCAGTTACTCCAGAGGCTGAGGCAGAGGATCACAAATTTGAGGTCAGCCTCAACAACTTGAGACCCTGCCTCAGAATTTTTAAACAATTTTTTAAAAGGCATGGGGATGTAGATCAGTAGTAGAACACCCCTGGGTTCAATCTCCGGTATCCAAAAAAGAAAAGAAAAAGAAATTGGTTGCAGTCTAAAAATTTCTCTTCAAATATGTTATCTAAATGTTGAAACAGCTATTCCCAACACAACTGCCAGATGTAAAGCACAGTCATTCTCATCCTTATCTCTAGTTGTCCCTTCCACTCTAGGGCAAATATGAATGAAAATCAAGGTAAACATTTGAAAATAGGGGTAGGCTAGTCTTAAGTTGAATTTGATTCCAGGAGTGTTCTAACAGATACATGGATATTTTTGAATTAGTGTAGAGCTGAAAAGACTAATCTCGGTATCCTTTATACAAATAACATCTCTTAATTGGGAACAGTCAAGAAGTGGAGACTGCCTACTGTGCTAGGCAATCCATGCTATTCTCTGAAGTTTTGATGGTTAAAAAACCTTTGTTTAGAGTTGAAGTCTCCTTGTAGTTCATACCCACTGATTCTACTTCTCCCTGATGTGCCTGTGCATCTTTTGTACAACTAAAAATGAAATCTATATTTAGGTAGACTGAACACTTAATAAATTGCACTATATAATTTCCATACCATGGATCTTTTATTATGGAGTTAATTTAAGTTAACATTCAGGACAAATTTGGAGGTCTCATGCTATGAATTATGTATTCTAGGAGAAACTAGGTTGGTTTTGTTTTGCCAAAACAGGATTTTTGACCCAGGGCCTCAGTCATGCTAGGCATGACTATTGAACAATATACCCAGCTCAGAGAGAACCTTTTCTGGATGCAGGATAGAGGAATGGTATTTTGGGGCCCTGTTACTTTAGGACCAGCTAATGATGCCACTTACTCCCTCTGCCACAAGTCAGCAGCTCAGAGCCAGAACTACGTCTCTACCCTAAAATAATATTTTGTAAATATGGCCAGCTCCCCGCTGATCTAAAAGAATAGGTCCTTTCTCACACTCTTACCAGCAACCTAAATGAGTGATTAAAGCTTATTTATCAAAATTTGGCATTCATAAACCAAAATGGTCAAATTCAAGTTTTCTAAGGATTCTAACAAATTTTCTAAGATGTTTGCAATACAAAGGCTACGGCCAGCCTGGGTGTACGCTGATAGTTTGAATATCCAGTCTTGGAAGGAGACTTACAGTATCATTAGTGTTGTATGTATTTGACTTAGTTTTCACTTGATATTAATTTTGCTTTTAAATTAATTTAGTTTTCATGCAGATTTATTGTTTTGATATGAGCTGTTTGGCTTAAGTTCTCCAAAATATTAGACCATAAAGCTTGTGTTTAGTCGAGTGTTGTGGCATATACCTGTAATCCCAGCAATTTGGGAGTCTGAGGAGATCACAAGTTTGAGGCCAGCCTCAGCAACTTAGCAAGGCCCTGTCTCAAAGTAAAAAGAGCCGGGAATGTAGCTTAGTGGTACAGCACCCTTGGGTTCAGTCCCCAGCCTGCATTCAGATATAGATATATGCCACAAAAGGAGATTTCCATCAACAGTAAGCTATGTAAATGACAGTGGTCCTGTGAGATTGTATCACCTAGTGACTTAGCTATTTTAATTTGTGTAAGTACATTGATGTTCACACAATGAACCTGCCTAAGGATGCATTTTTTTAGACGTCCCCATCAAATAAGCACCTCATGACCATATTTGAAAAATGAACCATCTATTGCAAAAGCAGGTGTAGATGTAATAGAAAAGTGGCTCTATAAATGTGAAATGTGTTGTTACTGAATTTTGTGTTTGCATGGTGAACATCTTGCAATATATAATGGAAATGGAAAGCTACACAACTATTGTATAGAAATTGTTTTATTTTGGTGCTGGGAATTGAACCAGAGAGACTCACATATGCTAAACATTCACTCTACCACTGAGCTATAGCCCCCATTATTTTATAATATAAAATTGTTTTGTAATATAAAATCATTTCTATAATCTTGCTACAAATTGTTTACTTCTTTTCATCCCCCCCGCCCCACCTTTTTTTTCTTCAATACTGAGAATTGAATCCAGGGGTGCTCTACCACTGAGCTATATCCTCAGCCCTTTTTATTTATTATTTTGGGTCTCACTAAGTTGCTTAGGCTGGCATCAATGTTGTGGTTCTCCTACCTCAGCCTCCTCAGTTATGAATGTGCACCACAGTGCCTGGCTTCACTCCAAGTATTGATTACTGAACTCACTGAGAACCTCTACTTGAAGTGACCCTGTGGTTAGAGTAGAGGAAAAATGTTAATACAATGTCTTAGATTGGTGGAACTTTTTAATCATGATACCCAATGTTGATATTATTGAGGCAAAACATGATTTTGCTGCATAAGAGCCTTGAGGGCTGTGGTTTGGCTTAGTGATGGAGTGCTTCCCTAGCATGTGTGAGGCACTGGGTTCCATCCTCAGCACCACATAAAATTAAATAAATAAAGGTATTGTGCCCATCTATAACTAAAATAATAATTTTTTTTAAAAAAGGGTTGAAAGTGTTCTCTTAGAATTCTCTTAGAATCCCATTGAAGCCTAACAGCTTTAAGACAATTAAAAATGCACAAAAGATTTATGTATGAGGATATTCTTTAAAATGAGAATGTTAACAAAGTGAAAAGGGCAAGTTACAAAGAACATATTTCTAAAGAAGGTCCAGAGAATGGAAATGGGCTCATACCAAAGAAGGCAACTGTAGATCTAGAAGTCCTGTCTCTCAGATTCTCAATTTCCCAATTAAATCCTCATTGCCATTCTTCCATCCCAAAAGGAGTACAGAAAGAAAACAGACCAATAGAAATAGCAAGAGAAGGTGGACAGAGTTCAGGTGCTCCAAGTGTTGAGCATGCAGAGTGGTTTAAGAGGGCCAATAGGATTTTTTTTTTTTTAAGTTGTCAAATTTTTTTTTATGTATATGTGGTGCTGAGGATCAAACCCAGTGCCTCAGACATGCTAGGCGGGTGCTCTACCACTTAGCTACAACCCCAGCTGGCCAATAGGATTTTTTTTTAATATTTATTTTTTTAGTTTTAGGTGGACACTATATTTTATTTTTATGTGGTGCCGAGGATCGAACCCAGTGCCTCATCCATGCTAGGCGAGCACTCTACCACTGAGCCACAACCCCAGCCCCTAGGATTTTAATTCTGATAATCCGAAAAATTACTTTTTGACAATTGGAAGGAGTGGGACTTAAAAAGTATGTCTCCCCCTGAGGCTGCAAAAAGCCTTGCTACTTGAAGATTAGAAGTGAAGCAGATAAGGAACTATATCTAAAGGGAAAAGAGTCATCATTCAACAGTTGATAGAAGTCTGGGAAACATCCAAATCAATCAGGGTGGCTATAGGTAACCTGAGCACGCTAAATCCTGACCCAAAGTGTGTGGGAGTGGGGGAGATAGGGTGAGGAGGGCGGGTACAAAACAAAATAGAGACCCACGTGCAGGCAAGGGTGGACAGACATCCAGAGCGCTTCCACTAGAAAGTTCTGACCTATCAGAGAAGTCCTGCTTGGCTGGAGAAAGACATCAAGCTATCAGAGCCTTATGTGCTTCGCAGTTAGGATCATCCCACTAACCTGTTATCCCATGAGTCTCAGGCAGCCTCCTGAAAATCTTGTAGTCTCTGCAGACTTTCACTGATTGCACTACATAAATAAGGATTCTGACCCAATTACCAGTTCTATTTCTCAATGTAAACGAGTCGTTCATCACATCCTGAGTTATTGTGATGTTGATCCCCTAGGAAGCTTATTAAGGAGGCTTTCCTTCTCCCTCACCATCTACTATACTGAGTTAAATGGCTTGGGAGGAGAGCAGAAAATTCTTGCTGTGGCAAGAGCCGAAACTGGAAGTTGGATGACCAAAATCCTTTGAGGCTCTGTGCCCCTGAGAGGCTTAGTGTGTAGGCTTATTCAATAAATAAGACCATTTGGTTCGAAAATTTCAGTATCCGGAGAAAGTCAAGAGACCTAGTGGAATGCAGTCAGGCTCAACTCTCCGGACCTCCTATAGGGACCCCTGCAGTTCCTGAGGCCAGGATGGACTCGAGTCTACCTCGGGCCTTGTTTTCGGAAGGTGGCCTCCAAGATACTTGCTTCCAGTGAGAACGGGAAGGGGTGTGAGGAAAATAAACGAGTACAGAGCTCTATCCAAACATTTGGAACGCTGATGGTTGAAGTTCACGCAAATACTCCACCGACAGGGCGGAACTGAAAAGTGCATTCAAGGACCAAAAGCCTGGTAAATGGCTGACACACTGGCGGGTGGAACCTCAGGGGGCCAATCAGAAACAAGGTTCCAATTACGTAATAAGATAGCCAGATTCTGATTGGGGTACTCACCAAGAGAAGGCGAGGCAGATTTCAATGAGCCAATCAGAAGCCAGATATCTGAATTTCTGGCTCGCCTCCTCAGGGGCGGGGCCAAGCCAAGTCCTGGCGCGCCCATCCAACCTTTGCCTTCTAGTAGTCTGCACTGACTGCGCGGCGAGGGTTGGAGGGAGGAGCCAATCAAAAGTCAGGGCTTACTGGGCTTAGAAGAGGGGTGGGCCGAAACGCTGCAACTTGGACCTCACCTGGTCTTGCTGCAGCAGCTGGAGCACTGGGCTGCGGAGAGTGGGTCCACCTCTGGACGTCGAATCGTGGTGGTGAGCAGAGGTGGGGAAAGCAAAGGTGAACCCCGGGTACTCCTGGGGAGGGTATCTCCGAGAACAGGCCGGCTCGCTGAGAGTCTGGGGCGGGGAGTCCTGTTCCTGGGACTCCTCCAGCCCCCTGCTCCACCTCATACTCGCTACATGACTGGTGGCAAGTCACGGTGCTCTATGGCTGGACCTCTTGGGAACGCAGAGGCAGAGCTGATATCCCAGAACCAAAGCGTGGCACCTGAGAAGCCCCCGCGGGGCCATCCCTCTTGAGACCCGTGTGGTGATTCCAGCACAGGGAAGGTGCACGCTGGAAACCATTTCTAATGCTCCCGTGGACCTTGCTTATATATTAACGCTGTGAACCTAACTTTTATTACCTCCTCCTCACCTAGTTTCCTGCCTCTTGGGTCAGCAGCCCCTCTGTATCCCGGTGAGCCACTGCTCTTTGTCTTACTTAGCAGCGAGACCCCCCAGAGCACCCAGTAGCGCATTATTATTATCTTTGAAAAAATTAAAAGTCTATAGAATCCCTGCTTTACTGTTTCTTGATTCCCTTGAAGGTATACAGCCTGTGAGCCTGTGGAGTAAAGGCAACCCCTGGTTCATTATTTAATATTAAATAAGGCACCCAGCTAGATGTTTGGGATACAATCCATGCTCTCCAATGATAGCAGGACACAGCAGAAGGGGTTGCAGAAGAAAGGTATTCGTAAGACGTGTTAAAGTAGAGTTCATTGGACTTTGTATCACTTTGGAAGGGAGGGAGAGAAAAGAATCGAAGATTGACTTTTGTTTTTTGTGTGGTATACCTTGCACAAAGTAGAGAGATTAAGGTCCAGATCCTCTGGTTGTAGGTCAAAGATTGTGAGATTCTGGCGCAAACCTTGGGACTGGAAAACACTTGCTTCCTAAGATTTTTCAGGAGCTAAGCAAAAGTATTGTTGGTAGGAAATAAAGACCAACAACTTATAGGATTGGAAACCCCTTCCTTCTTCTCCACACATAGGACACATTTGGTTAAGACAGACAGTCCTGGTGTTACATACCTGTAATTCCAGCTACTTGGGCAGCTGAGGCAGGAGAACCAGAAGTTCAAGGCCAGCATCAGCAACTTAGCAAGACCCTGTCTCAAATAAAAAGAACTGGAGAAGCAGACTTGATCTGTGCCATTGGTTCCATGATTTTGAAGTCTTTTGCATACAAGAAAAAGGGGAAATTTAATCTCAGGAAGAATTTTAGCAGCATAAGAATGTTAAAGCTAGAAAGGACCTTGAGAAAATTTGTGGCTAGTCCAAAGTTTCAAAGGTTAGGTAGCAGAGCTAGAGATAAAATATGACTTTTTAAAAATATTTTTTGGTTGTAGATGGACACACTATCTTTATTTTATTATGTTGTGCTGAGAATCCAACCTAGTGTTTCACACATGCTAGGTAAGTGCTCTGTCACTGACCTAAAATATGACTTATTTTTTCAACTCAACAACTTTTTAGTACACAGACGTGCGCGGCGCTGAGTTTGATCCTCAGCACCACATACAAAGATGTTGTGTCCGCCGAAAACTAAAAAATAAATATTTTTAAAAAATTCTCTCTCTCTCTCTCTCTAAAAAAAAAAAAAAAAAAGAAAGAAAGAAAAGTAAGCACAGAAGTGATTGTCAAGAATGCAATAACAGGAAAAGAAAATCAACCAGTGCTACAGGGGGAATGCAGGTTTAGAGGAGGGAGAAATTTCTTTGCTGAAGGCCATTGCTGGGTGGTTAGCATTTGAGGTTTATACCCATCTTATCACTTCAATGTCAGGCTATAGTCTTGGTCCTGAGGTTAGGAGAGAGTTATGTACAAGAACCCTAGGACACATCCCTGAGTTTTATCTCCTTCCCCTCAGTAGAGTAAGCTGTGATAGAGCTGAAGTGATTAGACATTAATGGACATATGGTTTGTGTTGGGTAAACATATAACAGCAGCAGCACCCCAGAGAAAAACCCCAACATGGCGCCTAACGACCCTCTTTCTCCTCTTTTTTCTTTCACTGGCGCAAAACGTTCCCGCCGCGCCAATGTTCAAGTCCTGCGGGTGGGAAACCTTAGCCCCAATAAGAATTAACTTCTTGGGCTCCGGAACTGACATATGGAAGAGCTTGCCAATAAACGGGTGACCCATTATCTACCTCATCCCTGCCACGTCTCCTTAGGTCTATATAAACCCACAGCCTTTTGTAATAAAGCCGAACATCTCTGGTGATTTGCGTCGTGTGGTATCTTCCATTCCTAGTGCGGTGTGGCGTCTTACAGTTTGATTTTGGAAGTTCTCAGGAAGTCCTAAGATACACCCTTCCTTGTCCTAACCTATCTCTCACAAGGGCTAACCTTTTTTTTTTTTTTTAAGGTAAAGCTTTCATTGACAGTTTACATTTACTTAAGCTTACATTAACTTAACAGAGCTTACATTTATTTAAGCTTTAAGTGGAGGTTTGACAAATATATTCACTCATGTAATGAAAGTCTAGTCAAGATATAGGGCTGGGGGTGTAGTTCAGTGGTAGAACACTTGCCTACCATTGTGGATTTGGTCCCCAGTGATGTTAAAAATTAAAAAAATTTAAAAAGTAAGATATAGAGGGGCTGGGATTGTAGCTCAGAAGTAGAGCGCCTGCCTGGCACGTGCAAGGCACTGGGTTCTATCCTCAGCACCACATAAAAATAAATGAATAAAATAAAGGTATTGTGTCCAACTACAACTAAAAAAAAATTTTTTAAGTAAGATATAGAACATTTTCTTCACAAAAAATTCCCTATAGCCAGGCACGATAACACATGCCTGTATTCCTAGCTACTTGGGAGGCTGAAGCAGATGGATAGCAAGTTGGAGACCCAGCCTCAACAACTTAGTGAGACCCTGTCTCAAATAATAAAAAAGGCTGGGCATGTAGCTCAGTGGTACCCCTGGGTTCAATCCCCAGTACCACATATACATGCACACACAAACTATATCCTAAAATGCAACTCACCCCAAGATGTTATCAATCATTGGCAACTTAGTAGGAAGGAAAGATTGGAATTGAACTATTTTGGGAAAAAAGGAAGGTAAAATTGTAAGAACCTTAAATATTTTGTTCCTAAGGATTTTCAGAAGTCCTACACTGCCCTTCACATATATCTGATTGCTCAGGAAAGATGCCAGGTATGTGTAGCTGAGGATGGAATTGCCAACACTGAGAAAATAGTCTTCCCCACCCTATCTCAAATCATATTAAAAAACTCAATTGAAATCCATCTTCACAACGATATCTTCCTTAGATCATAGTAATTTCTCTTCCCTCTCAGTTTTTCCACCATACTTTTGACAGATACTCACTTCATAGATCATAAATTCAGACATAAATTTATTTTCTGTAATTGGCCTTAATTTTTATCTTAAGTCCTTATTCCTCTTGGCCATAGAAAACGTTTTCTTTACAATTTAAGGTAACCTCAACCACTCAGTCATCTGGGTTTGTACTTGGTTAATTCAAGTTTTTTCCTTTGACATTCTATTCTTTTGTTACTTAACTGCCAATCTAACTTATTCAGAGTTGTGTTTACACTTTTTGTTTAGTAAATCTGTGACTCCATAAATAGATGTTACAAAGCCCCTTACTCTCATCTTTCAGAAGGCCTTACATAATGCACATTGGTCCATATTTTTTTTTTATATTTGAAGTATGTGAAATAAGTCAGATGGTGACTCTTATAACAAACTGTGACTAGAAAAGATTGCTGTGCTTCAATTTAACTTTTAGCCCAAGACTGGTGGTAATGTAGTAAAGATTTCATGATCATGGGTCAACAGTCTGGAGAGTTGACTTCTTACTGAAATTGACTGTGTAACTTGGGCAAGTCATTTAATCTCTTAGGACCTAAATTTCTCCTGTAAAGTTGGTGAGAGGAGAGAGATTGAACTGGATGATATCAAGGGGCTTTCCTGTCTTGTGTTCTGTCCTTATTCAGTTTAGAAGGTAAGTTTGAAAATAATTTATGGTACCATGGTTTTAATCAACTGCCAAAACATCTACTTTTTGATGTCATGCACTGATATGATTTTTAAACTTTAATTAATAATCAAAAGAAGTAATCATTTAAATAAATATCCTTATGTTTATATCCCCTTTCTGGTTCTTGTTTTTACCCCAGACATAATGTCAAGTGGAGATGATGAGCAATCACAGGCTCTTGCCAAACCAACTTTCACTGAGGTACAAGCTTCTGCAGTAGTTGAATCGGTATTTGGGTTAAAAGTTTCTAAGATCCAACCACTTCCCAGTTATGATGACCAAAACTTTCACGTTCACATTTCAAAAATTAAAGATACTACAGATGGCCCAATTGAATATGTTCTCAAAATAAGCAACACAGAAGCCAGCAAAAATCCAGACCTGATTGAAGTGCAGAATCACATCATCATGTTTCTGAAAGCAGCTGGATTTCCAACGGCCTCCGTGTGTCGCACTAAAGGAGACAACACAACCTCTCTTATGTCTGTAGGTAAGAGATGACTAACTTGTCAGCATGTCCCCTGTCCAGGCCCATTACATCATTTTGGCTACAGGTAGAAATACAGTATCAAAATCAGGATCATAATTCTAAGCATAGATGTGGTTATTTTTTCTAGTGGTTGGGGGAAGCTGCACAGTGGAAATTGGGTCTCCCAGTGGTAAGAGCTGGGATCTGGTATAGCATTTCTGCTTAGAAAGGCCCTGATGAATGATAACTACAGGGAAATCAGTAGAACATTTTAAAAATTGTATTCCACAAGATTTGTTTGTTTGTTTGTTTGTTTCAGTGCTGGGGATCAAATTCAGGGCCTCAGGCATACTAGGCAAGCCTTCTACCACTGAGTTACTCCCCTCATCCCAATTAAATATTTTTATTCATTAGACTAGCTGCATATTTTGGTGCTATGGTATAGTAGAAAAAACAGAAGATTAGAAATCAGCATGTTGCCAGTTATGTCTTTACTGTATATGTGACATGGGCAGATGACTTACATTCCCAGGGCTTCAAGTCCTCATCTGTGAGACATAGTCCCTTTCATCTCTCAATGCTGAATGCGAAGAAGTATCTAATTCAACAAGCAGTACCTTGAAATCAATTTCTTGGAACTTTTTAAGGTTGGAAATCTTGACTATCTTTTTCTCTCTTGATTGTTCATTTATTCTTTCTTAATTTGCATTGCTCCAAACAACTGAGGACCAGTAGGGCCCCTGAGGATTAGAAGTTGTCCTGTATTACAAACAGGCTATACTGCAATTTGCCCCTGAAAAAGCCTGTGATTCTGGAATAGTCTTTTTTTTTTTTTTCTTTTTTGGGGGTGGGGGAGTACCAGGGATTGAACTCAGGGGCACCCTACCACTGAGCCACATACCCAGCCCTATTTTGTATTTTATTTAGAGACAGGGTTTCACTGAGTTGCTAAGCACCTTGCTTATGCTGAGGCTGGCTTTGAACTCGCAATCCTCCTACTTCAGCCTCCCAAGCAGCTGGGATTATAGACATGCGCCACTGTGCCCAGGAGGAATAGTCATTTGTTTATATTTCAGTTGTAAATTTATGAATGAGTGTGGTTTGGGGGCATGTGTTTACCAAACTAGGTAATTTCTGTTTAGAGCTAAGACTAGCAGAGTTAGAGCTATGCTTGTTGGTATGTGAATGGCCAATTCCAGTGTTAAGATTTGTCTTTCTACCTGCTTACTTTAATCCACTCAGCTCTGCCTCAGAATGCTGTGTTCAGTTAGCACATTTTTTTTTTTATTACGCAGTTTTATTTCAGTAATAATTGCCAATGCAAACAACTTCTAATTAACTTTTTCAAAAAGAGTTGATAGGTTATATCATTCTATCCATCTAGATAGTGGCACTGAAATCAAAAGCTACTTGGTGAGGCTACTGACTTACCTCCCGGGAAAACCTATTGCTAAGATTCCTGTCAGCTCCCAGCTGTTATATGAAATTGGAAGGCTAGCTGCCAAATTGGACAAGGCTTTGGAGGTAAGATTTGGGGTTTTATTTTGTTTGTAAAGGATTTCTGTTTATTTATCTCACTTTCAAAATGAACTCAGGATCAGATTCTCTTTATATATGGGGCTCCTGAGGTGTCTTATGTAGGATCAGGGTCTTAGATGAATTAATCTTATATGAGCAAGGATACCTCCTTCCACCCAGATTCTCACTTTAATGACATATTGGCATCTAAATTTTTAGGAAGTCATGATATTCTTTATACTGCTCACTGAAAATAGTCTATACTAACAAAATGAAGCCTGAACTTTTCATCTAACTAAGCTATAATCTGCTGGAGCTCTGTGTGAAGCAGTAGCTAAGTTGTAAATGGATTAGAATGATAGTTTTGTCCTATAGAAACAATATGTTAGACAAATATTTTTCAGACCCAACCACAGAATGTCTTCATTTATTCAACAAACATTCACTAAGTTCTGGTTATACTGTAAAAAACCATCCCCGATCTTATTGACTTAAAACAATAATTATTTATTTCTCATGATTCTGTGGGTTGACCAGGCAGCTCTTCTCTGCTTAGTGTGATTGGGGGGTTACTCGTGTAGCTAGATTCCACTGGGAGCACAATTGGGGAGCTTTAGTTCTTCTCCATGTGTCCTCTTCTTGTCATATGATGTCTCATCCTTCAGGATGGCTGGAACATCCTTATGGCATGGCTACTGGCTTCTAAAAGAGAAAGTTCCAAGAGGGCATGCACCAGTTTACACATGCTTATCAAGTCTCTGCTTCTGTCATGCTAGCTTATGTCCCATTGCCCAAGCAGGTGACATGGCTGATACTAACGTCAACTGGAGAAACTATATAAGGGCATGAACCAGGAGGCATGGTTCATAGGGGACCACTCGGATAATAGTCTTCCACATATGGTATTATAATTACTTGTTTCATTTCTGTGCTTCCTGTACATATGCTTCATAAGAAGCAGTGAACTTCGGTGAACTTCTTAAGAAAAGTGTGTGTGTGTTTTATTTATGTATCTTTTATCCATTGTGTCTAGCAGTGTCAAATACATACATAGCAGGAATTCAAGAAAAAATAAAAAGAAAAGTAACATCTGAACTGGTGATGTGAATCAGTCAGGTAGAGAAAAGGAAGATGGACATGCTGGCAGAAGGAAAGAGTCCATGACAAATCATGGCATACAATGACACCACATCTCTTTTAACATTTCTTTTTCTTTCCTTTTTTTTGGTATCAGGGATTGAACTGAGCCTCATCCCAGCCCTTTTTTGTATTTTATTTATTTATTTAGAGGCAAGGTCTCATTAAGTTGCTTAGCGCCTCACTAAATTTCTGAGGCTGACTTTGAACTTGCGATCCTCCTGCCTCAGACTCCAGAGCTGCTGGGATTACAGGCCTGCACCACTAAATCCAGCCTAACATTTCTTATAGTGTAGGTCTGAGGTAATGAACTTCTTTAGTTAAATTATTTTTTATATGCGGTGCTAGGGATCAAACTTAGGTCTTGAGCATGCGCGGCAAGTACTCTACCACTGAGCTAAACTCAGCCCCACTTATAATTTTGAAAGATATTTTTATTAGGTATACACTTTAAGGTTGAGAATCTTTTTGTATTCTGGTTTTGCTTTTTGTTTTTTGGGGGTTTTTTTGAGATGGGGAGCAATTACCAGGGATTGAACCCAGAGGCACTTAACCACTGAGCTGCATCCTCAGCACCTTTTATTTTTTTATTTTGAAACAGGATTTTGCCAGGTTGCTTAGGACCTCATTAAGTTGCTGAGACTGGCTTTGAGCTTGTGATTCTCCTGCCTCCTTGTGATCCTCTCAAGCTGCTGACATTATAGGTGTGCACCACCATGCCCATCTTTCTTTCAGTATTTTAAAGACATTGCTCTACTTTTTTCTTACTTGCATTATTTTCAACAAGAAATTTGCTGTCAGATTTTTCCTCTGAACATAATGTGTCTCGTGTGTTTGTGTGTGCGTGTGTGTGACTGCTTTTAAAACTTTTTTTTAATATTTATTTTTTAGTTTTAGGTGGACACAATATCTTTATTTTTTATTTTCATGTGGTGTTGAGGATCAAACCCAGTGCCTCACACATGCCAGATGGGCGTGCTACCACTTGAGCCACATCCCCAGCCCTGCTTTTAAAATTTTATCTTTAGTTTTGAGCATTTGGTTAGGATTAGATTTTGTGTAGCTTTCTTTGTGTTTCTTATGCTTGATGTTCACTGAACAACCTTGAGTAGATTCAGTAAGTTGTTTGAAAGCAGTTTGATCTTCTTGAGTCTTGCTTACATACCTTATAGGTGGGACCAGGGTTGGGTTTATTCTAGGAATGGTTATCCCCACTGTAATACAAGACCTTTCTCAGTCCTCTACCATTGTCCTTTGGACTGTGATGTTTTCTTTTCCAGTTGGGAGGTTTCCAGCCCTGCGTGTATGTCAAGCCTTATCCCTTCTATTTCTTTCAGGTGGTTCTTTCCCTGATCTTGAGCAGTTTCCTCATACTCATATGTGGATCATACACCAATTGCCAAATTCTCCAAGGAGACCTGCTACAGATCTCTGGAGTTCTCTCTCTGCGCTTTCTGATCTCTGGTAAACTGTCCTGCATTCTCTAGCCATCTTGTTCTTCCTGGACTCTGAGTTCTACCTCCTCAAACCAGTGAGCTCTCGGAACTCCACCTGGCTCTCACTTCTCTGCACCATGTCCTCTGCAGGAAAGGAGCAGGGTCAGACTCAGCTCATTTGTCTTTCATCTCTCAAGTATCCGAGTACTTCATTGCCTAATGTCAAATGACTTAAAAGCTAGTATTTCAGATATTTTGTTCAGGGTTTAGACTCAGTCCCTGTTACTCCTCTTGATGAGACATCGAAGTCCATGTTATGTAGTCTAAATAGTATTCTTTTATTCAATTACCTCAAAATAGAAATAACCTTTATTTCCTCTGGTTAAAAAAACCCTTTAGTGATTCATTGCTTAAAGAAAACAAATAAAAATACAAAGAAAACTCAAGTTACCAGCTGGGCACGGTGGCACACTCTTAAAATCCCAGCGGCTTGGGAGGTTGAGGTAGGAGGATTACAAGTTCAAAGCCAGCCTGAGCAAAGGTGAAGCACTAAGCAAGTCAGTGAGACCTTGCCTCTAAATAAAATACAAAATATGGCTGGGGATGTGCCGCAGTCTGGCTGGGCACAATTCAGGAGCCACTTGTCAAAAGAAACTAACTTTATTTTTAGAACCACACACACCAAACAAAACAGCTCCTCAGGAAAAACCCTCAGAGCCCAACTGCCACCACTGGCTTCCCACAAGCCTCTCAACCTCCCCCACTCCTCCTGCTCTTGATGCCGATTGGCTGGGTTGCGTGGGCGGAGCCAAAAAAGTCCCCCAGTGAGCAGCTCCGTGGTCTGAAAGGGCAGGGAAACAGCCCAATGAGCATCACTGCAGAGGAGCCAATCAGCTAGAAGTTGCTGGGGCCGCTGTGAGCCAATCATCAGCTGGCAGTCTGAAAGGGTGGGGAAACAGCTCAATGAGCATCACCGCAGAGGAGCCAATCAGCTAGAAGTTGCTGGGGCTGCTGTGAGCCAATCATCAGCTGGCAGTCTGAAAGTTTGCTGGGGCCCCTTCGGCTGTGGCTCTCAACAGGGATGTGGCTCAGTGGTCAAGTGCCCCCAAGTTCAATATCCGGTATCCCCAGCCCCCCAAAAATCAAGTTACCAGTAATCTCATCATACAGAGATATACTCAGTGGACCATTTATTCCATAATCTAGGAACACTTAGCCCACAATTTAGTAAATGTTTGTAAGCTGACAGACCTTTTTTTGTTGCCCTCTGTTCATTTATTCAATGAAGCTTTACTGAGCCATGCATAGCTTTGGGTGGTAAACACATTAAGCATTTTAATTGAAGTAGTTTCGGTTAAGTTTGAGTAAATCCATTTGTAAATATTCATTAAAATGTCCATTTGAGGGGCTGGGAATGTGGCTCTGTGGTAGAGTACTTGCCTAGCATGCCTAAGTTCCTGGGTTCAATCCTCAGCACCATCAAAAAAAAAAAAAAAAAAGTCCATTTGGGAATATTAGTATAATTTAGATATTAATATCCAGTTCTATTTGAATGTATTTTAGGAGATTTTCTGCATTTATTAATGGTATTTAGAAAAACCTTTGAAATGCTTATAATGCTCAGTAAATTCTATTATCTTCAGATATTTGAGCTACTAAATGAACTATTTAAAATGAATATCTAAACAGATTTTTTTTCTTTTGTACCAGGGATTGAACCCAGGGGTGCTTAACCACTGGGCCCCATCCTCAGCCCTTTTTGTTTTTTATTTAGAGACAGGGTCTTGTTGAGTTGCTTAGGGCCTTGTTAAGTTGCTGAGGCTGGCTTTGAACTTGCAATCCTCCTGCCTCGGGCTCCTGAGCTGATAGGACTATAGGCATGTGCCACACAGCCTGCCGGGTTTCTTATCATTTAAAATAAATAAATTTTATTGTGTATATTTATGTATACAACAAGTTGTAAGATACATGTATGATAAAATGGTTACTGTAATAAAACAAATTAATGTATATGACTCCTCACATAATTATTCCTCCTGCCATGACAAGAGCAGCTACAATCTACTCAGCAAAAATCCTAAATACAGTACAATGAACATGGAAGCATAGGTGTCCTCACAAGATGGTGGTCTTATTTCCTTTGAGCATATACCCAGGAGAGGGATTGCTGGCTCATAGGGAAGTTCTGTTTTTAATTTCTTTAGGAACCTGTTTTCACAGCTGCATCAATCTACATTCCTACCAGCAGTATGCAAGGGCTCCCTTTTCTCCACAGCTTCCCAATACTTGTTTTCTCTTCTTTTTTTTTTCTTCCCACAGTGTCAGAATCTATTAAGTAAGAGTGAAATCCATTGTTTTTGATAATAGCTATCCTAACAGGTGGAGGAAATGTTTCACAGTGGTTTGATTTGCATTTCCCTGAGGATTAGTGATGGTGAGCACCTTTTCATGTACCTGTTGACCATTTTTATGTCATGTTTGAATAAATATCTATTTGAGTCCTTTGCCCATTTAAAAAAAATGGTTATATGTTTTCTTGCTATGAGTTGTAGGAGTATTTTATAAATCTTGAATATTAACCCCTTATCTGACACATGGTTTGCAAATATTTTTTTCCCAATCTGTAAATTGCCTTTTCAGCTTGTTATCTTTTTCTTTCCTGTGTAGAAACTTTTAAATTTTATATAATCCCATATATTTATTTCTACTTTTGTAGTTTGAGTTTTGGGTATAATATCTAAGAAGTCATTGTCAAGGCTGTTGACAAGGAATTTTTCCCCTGTTTTCTTCCAGGAACTTTATGGGTTCAGGTCTAACATTTACATATATATTTTCATTTTAATTGATTTCTGTATATGATATATGGGCCCAATTCCGTTATTTTGCATGTAGATGTCTAATTTTCCCAGCACCATTTTTTGAAGAGACTATCCTTTCCCTATTATATCTTTTTTGGTGTTGAAAATTAGTTAGCCATATATCCTTGGATTTATCTTTAGGTTTTTATTCTTTTCCACTGGTCTTTCTGCTTGTATGCCAGTGTCATACTATTTTGATTATTGTAACTTTGTAATATAACTTTAAATGAGGAAGTGGGAGGCCTTCAACTTTGATTTTTTTTCTCCCAAAATTCCTTTGGCTACTTGAATTTTTTTTGTGTGTGTGTGGTTCGATACAAGTTTTAGGATTGATTTTTCTACTTCTGTAAAGAATGTCATTGGTAGTTCAAGAAGGATTACACAGACTCCTTTAGCATCGATCTTTTTACCCTGTTGGTGGGCTTCATTTATATGCCTTTGCTACTGAAGTTTCAACTTTCTCTGCTGAATCCTAAAATGACTAATACAGTTTTCAGAGGCAGACAGCACCATATCTCATTGCTGACATGAGTTCTGCTGTGCAGTCAGCCACCTACTACACTGTTGTGCAACTTAAAAATTTTAAGTTGTCTTATATGGAACAGGGAAACTTTAGAGGGAATGAAGGAAAGCATTCTTTGCTTGGTATTGCTGTTCATTTTATGATACTTTATTCCCATTGCTCATCCCCTCACCAGCCTCTCCCCATGCATTTGCAGGTGGTAAATTCTCAGTTTTCCTATAAGTACTAGGAACTACAGTGTCAGTGAAAAATAATACTGCACAGGTGCAGTGGTTCAGTCCAGTAGGTGTGGCAGAGGCTGTGACTACTCTGCTAGGGATATGGGTGAGCCATTGAAGCTTCTAGCAGCTGGGCAGACCCACAGGATCCAGAGTAGAAAGGAGCTCTGCAGATTACAGGAATCAGAACTGAAGCATTTATAAGTCAAGGGACCAAATGGGAGCTGAGGTAAGGGGAGAGAGTAAGGAAACTAATGAAGGGGAGGAGATAGACTAATAGAATTCTGATTAAACTGTCAGGAATTCAGGTTGCTGTACAAGGAACAGAGGAAAAACAGGCCAGCTCAGATGCAAAATTCATATTCAACAAACATTTATTGAGCACCTATATGTATTAGGTCTTTATTTCTTATCTTAGTTCACAAATGACAGATATCTTGATTTTATTGTTAAGAAAACTGAGATTCAGGGCTGGGATTGTGGCTCAGCGGTAGAGTGCTCACCTAGCTCGAGCGGGATCCTGGTTCGATCCTTATCACCACATAAAAATAAAGGCATTATATTGAGTCCATCTACACCTAAAAAAAATATTAAAAAAAAGAAAGAAAACTGATATTCAATATCTAAGTGGTAGAGCCTGTTGAAACCTGTATCTGTCTGACTCAAGCCCGGTGTTCTTTGCACTACTTCATTTAATTTATTTTTTCATATGGTGTTGAAAATCGAACGTAGTGCCTCACACGTGCTACACAAGCAATGTACCACTGAGCCACAACCCCAGCCCCTGCACTACTTTATAATATCAGAACTGAGAGGCTCTCCTGTGGATGCCTGGGACAATAGTGCCACCACTGTAGAAGCTGACTCCAAGCCTTCTCTGAGTAAAGTGGTGCTCCACTGGAAACTCAAAAGTGTTATATTTTATTTTATTTAAAAATAAAAGTAACAGCTAGGTGCAGTGGCACACAGGAGTGAGACCCTGTCTCTAAATAAAATACAAAATAGGGCTGGGAATGTGGCTCAGTGGTTGAGTGCCCCAGAGTTCAATCCCTGATAACCAAAAAATAAAATAAATAAAAGTAATGTAGGTGCATGGCAAAATATCAAATAGTACTGAATAACATAACATGAATATTTATCCTCTCTCCCATCATCTCCATTCCTAATTATAATCCCACTCCTCAGATGAAACAACTCACAATAGTGTTTTCAGTGCTTACTCTGTAGAGTACTTTTGTGATGCAAAGTAGCATTTAACACACCAGATGGTAAAACCATATCCTATGAGAAATAGTTGAAGGATCCAGATAGGTTTGATCTGTAAAAGAGAAGACTCCAAAGGGGCAGGGATGCTATCTTCAAAGATCTGGAGGACAGTTTTGTGGAAGAAGAACTAATCCTGTTGCAAATGGCCCCAGAGATTGCAGTTGGAACCAGTAGCATGGACAGTATTGGAGAATCAGATTTTAATTCAGCAAAAGGAAGAACACAGTCAGAGCCATCTGAATAAGGGCCAAAAGTGCCTCCCGTAGGAGATGTTCCATAGAAGAAGGCTACAGAATATTGGAGAGATGGTTGAAATTTTAAATGGAGGGGTCAAGAAGAGAAGGTGTTTTCTGAGTAAACATCCCGTAGGAATGATAATACTAATGATGTGGATATGTGAAGAAGGCATCCCAGGAAGAGGAAACAGCAAATGCAAAGGCTGTGAGGTTCCCTGAGCAGCAATTAGGCCAGTGTGGTTGGAGTCCAGTGAATAAAAGTAGTGAAAGATGAAATCAAGAGTGGTAACAAGGGACCAGGGTCAGCTCATGTGGGTGAAAATAGAGTTGAGAGCTGTCTCCAATGTGAATATCTATCTTCACACAGTGGTGAGGATCAAGTGAGATAGAAATGTGCTCCCAAAACTTTGAGATTTTGTATGAATATGAATTTTGTGGATTAATGTCAATAAGCAGGTCAAAGACCATGAGAGAATACAATGGTGTAGTCCTCTTGCATAGTGGAGCTCTCAGTAGTGGTTGCTCTATCAAGAGGCTGTTTCTTACTTTTGATTTAGAAATTCCATCACCCAAAGTTAAGTAATCTTCATCGGGAGAACTTCATCTGGAATCTGAAAAACATTCCTCTTCTGGAGAAATATGTGGATGCCTTGGGCCAGAATCGAAATCGGGAGATTGTTGAGCAGGTCATTCAGCTGTTCAAGAAAGAAGTAATGACCAAATTAAGTCATTTTCGAGAATGTGAGTATTTCCCCAATCAAGTACATATTTTTCTCAGTATTTATATTGTCAGATTTATTTTTTGAGGTGACAGGGATCAAATACAGGGCCTCATGCATGTTAGGCACATGCTCTACCACTGAACTACATACCCATCCCTTTTAAATTTTGAGACAGGGTCTTGCTGTGTTGCCTAAGCAGGCTTTGACCTCTTCTTGAACTTGTGAATCTCTCAACTCAGTCTCCTGAGTAGCTAGTTACAGGCATGTGCCATTGTGCCTAAAGATCAAACTATCTTAATTTTTTAAAAAATATTTTTTAGATGTTGATGGACCTTTATTTTGTTCATTTATTTATATGAAGTGCTGAGAATTGAACCCAGCACCTCACACATGCAAGGTAAGTGCTCTACCACTGAGCCACAACCCCAGCCCCCAACCTATCTTAATTTGTTTAACTTTTTTTTTCCATGAACTAGAACCCTGCCTCATATTTTGAATGAATGTAATTTTTCTAGGTATGTGTATGGCACTGATCATTTTCTGCATGACGCCAGTAATTTGAAATTCCTATATCTTCCTGGCTTTTTAAATTTTTTGCTTTATGTAGTGATTCATATAGTGATAATACTTTTACCTTATTTCTTTTTTATATTAATAATTATATTTAAGTATTAACTTAATGAATATTTATGCATATTATTATAATATTATTTACACTTTATTTAAACATGCACACAATGTAACAATATAATTTGGCCAATATCACTCCCCAGCACTTTCTCCCTCCCTCCCTCCTTCCCCATTCCTTGATCACATTCATCTAACTTTTTAGGTTTTCATATCTGGTTAGAGTATGTATATCTTCCCACATTTTTTTTTTGAATGGGCATTTTTTTTTAGTTGTAGATGGACATAATACCTTTATTTTATTTATTTACTTTTATGTGGTGCTGAGGATTGAATGCAGTGCCTCACACATGCTAGGCAAGCACTCTATCACTGAGCTACAACCTTAGCCCTCTTCCCACATTCTTGTTCTCCTATAAGAGTCTTAACTATTTTTGGTCCTTTACATTTCATATCAATTAGAATTAGCATGTCATGTTTTTTTAAAAAATCTGTTGAGATTTTGGATTTAGTCTCTAGATAAATTTGGAGAAAATGGACATTATAGTGTATATTATTTTTTATAAGACTGGTATTATAATCTGTGAACATAGTCTATCTGTCTCTCTACTTAAATAAAGATAGACTATGGGCTGGGGTTGTGGCTCAGTGGTGGAGCGCTTGCCTTGCATGTGTGAGGTACTGGGTTTGATCCACAGTACCTTAAATAAACAAAATAAAGGTGTTGTGCCCGTCTACAACTGAATTTTTTTTTTTTAAAAAAAAAAGATAGACTGTGTTCATGGATTAGAATTTAAGATATAGACGGATAAATAGATAGATATTAAAGTTTATAAATTTCTCCAGAGAGGTCTTATACTTCTTTTCTTGATTTATTACTAGGTACTTGATTTTTTAAAATACTAATTTAAATGTTATCCCAAATTTCACTTTCTGTTTGTTGCTAGTATATAGAAACAGCACTTTGTAATATTCATTTTTTTTTATTCTTTTAAATTTACACCTGTAATCTGAGCAACCTTGGAGGCTAAGGCAGGAGGATTGCAAGTTCAAGACTAATCTCAGCAACTTAAGTTCAAATGTTTATTTCAAAATGCTTCTCAAGTTTCTTTGTATGTATCATCTATAAATAATTATACTTTTATTAAAAAAAACAACCAATTCTTTTATTTCTTTGCTTTGCTTTACCTTACTGGGCACCTTTGTGTTTTTCTCTGTTACCTATGGGGATTATTATAAGTTATTTTGTTGATGGCCTTCACAAGATTAAAGAAGTCCCCTCTATTCCTGGTTTACTAAGAATTTGTATCATGCATATGAGCCAGTTATGGTGGCATATGCCTGTAGTCCTAGCTACTCAGGAGGCTGAGGTGGAAAGATTAGTTGAGTTCAAGATCAGTTGACAATATAGTGAGACTCTGTCTCAAATTAAAAAATAAAATAAAAAGAATTTGTATCATGAATACATGTTATACATCCATTGAGATGGTCATTATTTTTCTCTGATATGGTAAAATTGTACTGGTTATTTCTAATGTTAAATCAACATTGCATTCCTGGTGTAAACCTAACTTGGACATGATATACATTTTTTTTTATCATCTTATTCGGTTTGAAAACATTTTATTTATGATTTTCACATCCAGGTACACAAGTAAAATTTACCTATAGTTTTCCTCTCAAAATGTCCCTTTTTGGTTTTATGTTAGCCTCATAACATGAGTTAGTTTTTCTGTCCTCTCAGAGATTGGAAGACGGGATTTTGTTTTTCTTTTTTAACATTTGAAAGTAATTTTATGATGAAGCCATTTGATATTGGATTTCCTATAGGGGAAATTTTTAAATAAATGATTTAATTTCTTTAATATTTATAGTACTATTTTTATTTATATTTTACTTATTTTGTCAGATTTAGGGAGTTATATTTTCCTAGTAATTTGTTCATCCAAATTAATATACTTATTGCCATAATTTATTTTTATATCATTTTATTGTTTTATTATTTATTTTTAAAGTCTGCCAAATCTTTTGTGATATCTTTTTATTCTCAGTAATGATTATTAGATTCCTGTCTCGTGTTTTCCTGATCAATCTTAATAAAGATTTATCTATTTTTAGTTTTTCTGAAGACCCTCTTTATTATATTTTAAAATTAGTATTTTCTTCTTTCTCTTGGCCTATTTTGCTTTTTTTTTTAACTCCTTAAGATGAAAATTTAGCTCATTAGGGGTGTGACAATATAGTGAGATGTGTGTGTGTGTGTGTGTGTGTGTGACTGATTGTGGTATCAGGGATTGAACCCAGGACCTCATGCATGCTAAGCAAGGCTTCTATCACTGAGGTATGTCCTAGCCCTTTTTTCTTTTAAAACAAGGTCTCACTAAATTGTCCAGGTTGGCCTGGAATTTGAGATCCTCTTGCCCTAGCCTTCCAGGTAGCTGGGATTACAAACACACCTTGCCCAGCTAATCCTATTGTTTTAAAGAACAAAATGTGGAAGTGTATTTTTGTTAGGCTATTTTTCTGGTCTAGTAGAGGGAAAATATCCTCCTCATTTTGTTTCTTATAATTGCTTTAGTTTGTTTCATATTGTAAAGATCAATTGTTCTGATATTATTGCTAAAGCCCCTACTTTTTCAACAGCTTATTTGGGTATATGCCATTCTTAATCTTTTTTTTTTTTTTTGGGGGGGGGGGTTAGTTTGAATTTTATTTTCAAATTTTTACCATATACAATAAATACTGCATAAGCTTTGTCTTTGGTATATTAAACATTTGATTTGGGCAGTATTTCATCTGAGTTCATTTGGAGAAATACAACTTAGCTATTCTGCTTATAAACATCAAAAAAGATGCCAAAAGGCTGGGGTTATTGCTCAGTGGTAGAGCACTTGTCTAGCATGTGTGAGGCACTGGGCTCAATCCTAAGTACTACATAAAAATAAATAAACAACAAAAAAAGGTATTGTGTCCATCTACAACTAAAAATATATATATATTTTTAAAAGGTGCCAAATTAGAAAATAGGGCATTAACAATCAGAGTTTTTTTAATTGGCCCACACACTTTTTTCTAACTTGCTATTAAGTTAACTGTTATATTTAGCATTTTCTCTTAAGGTTGGTAAAGGTAAGAGATATTATGCAAGAGATTATGCCTTTTGTGTTAGTGGTCCCTGGGGTTGTACTTACTCATGACCAAACAAACCCAAGACCACTGGCACCAAACACTTTTTGTATTTTATGGGTTATAAGAATTGGTGAGGGCTGGGGTTGTAGCTCAGCAGTAGAACGCTCACCTCGCATGTGCGAGACCCTGGGTTCGATCCTCAGCACCACGTACAAAAATAAACAAGTGAAATTAAGGTGTTGTGTCCAACTACAACTAAAAAATAAATATTAAAAAAAAAAAAAAAAGAATTGGTGAAAGCCAAAGTGAATCTTTGGTTTTATAGGCTGGAGAGTAGAGAATCCTGTATTGCATTTTACATAAAAACAGGAAATATTTTAGCAGCTTAAACCTTTTTAGTTACAGAACAAAATTTATTACATTGGGTAATATAGTTTATGACCAAATCAATTATGACATATATACATGGCACTTTAGCATAAAGGCAAACTTTAAAAACAATTCTGGATTTTAAAATTAGGCCAGAGTATAAAAAACAGTGCATGATCTTACATTCAGCAAAATCATACTAACATCCTCCATTTTGTAGGAAAAAGGCCAAAATAAACTTTACATATGACACAGTATGTGTATTTATTACATGGCTCTTCTTCCCTATATACTTAGAATTTCCACATAACACAACTCCCAATTTTAAGCTTTGCAAAGAATATGAGGCCAAATACTGTTCAAATAGATTATGCAGTATTGTAATACAAAAATGTATTTTGAAAGCTTCAACACTATTTCTATAAGAAATAGTTTTGATGCATCTGTTAGCAGACACCTATCTACTGTGTTTAAGAAACAGGGCTATTGGTGTATACTGTGCCTCATTTGAATAAGCTCCAAGTATTCTTTACACATTCACCACTGTGCTGTTTAAAAAATACAGCTATTGGGTTGGGCTTGTGGCTCAGTAGTAGAGCACTTCCTAGCAAGTGTGAGGCACTGGGTTCAATTCTCAGCACCACATATAAATGAATAAAATAAAAATAAAGCTCCATCAACATTGAAAAAATATTTTTAAAAAATACAGCTATTAAGAAAAATTCATGTTTTCTTTTGGCAGTGCATTAAGTTGTTGGCCCTTTAGTAGTTTGGCTTTCTAGGTCATTAAACCTTCAAATATCCACCTAGTTTTCAATCCTTGGTTCAGCTAGATGCTTACTCTGTCTGGTTCACTAAGCAAATCTACTGATCCATGAATCTTAAATTATTATATTTTCCCAAGTAAACAATAGAAAAAGTTAACTTCTTTACCATCCCCCAAACTTTAACTTGAATGGTTTTCACTTAAAAGTTATTCAATTGAGAATACTTACTATCAGGTACAATTATTTAGTTATTTTAAGTTTTACTGATAACTACTATTATATTAGAGTACACACAATACATAAAACAAATGAGATGCAGTCTGATTAATAGTCTTATATTAATAGCAGTTTCATACAAATAGATTAATTCCCTAGTAAATTTGTAATTTGTTACAGACCAACTGACAACTATTTGTAAACAAAACTAAGTTTTAACATGTATGTTATCTTATGCCTGGCCTTTAAGTACAGTTTTAAGTTGAGATGTCATTATTTCCCTGTTTGAAGGATTAAAGTTAACAGGAACCCAGTGTCTTGGTGGTTTGGGAAAAACATTGGGTGATGGTAGCTCACTAAATTTGGCTCCAGCATCATTTTGGTTATCTTGAAACTTAAAAAGCAAGCTGGGACTTAATAATGTAGCATTCCAATTTGGATTCTTTGGAAAATTTTTGTTCTTTCCACCATTTTGCATGGCCTACTATGCAGCTGCTGATGAGTTATAATGGTCTCATTTTTTTTTTTTTTTTTCTTATGAACAGTCTTCTTCTGGGAATTCTGATCCTTGGTCTTCTATTAAGTTGTTTTGGGTTCTTATTACTATTTCTAGATTTAGGAGCTGGAATGTTACACCTCCTTCCATATTGTCACCTTTCAATTTGCTTTTCAGATTGCAGAATTTCCCCTACTATCCTCTTCTTGCTGCCAAGCCCAGGATAATAGAGGTTTAGTTTTTGATGGATCCTTTCCTCTGTTTCAGTATAGAAATTTTCATGGGCCAGTCTGCTGAGTTCAGCCTAGGAACTGAGGCCTACATCAGCACAGAAATTTGAGAAAAGTCCTAGCAACTTCGAGTTTGAACTCTCATTCCTAATTAGGTGTTTTTCGAAGCACTTTATGTTAGAGAATGTAGCTATCAATCTCTTACAGGCTGCACACCCCCAGTACTGATACATAGTTTTTCATTTTCATTTACTTTAAAATATTTTGTAATTCACCTTATAATTTCTTCTTTTCACCTGAATCTATAAATTCTTTTTCCAGAATATGAGAAACTTTTTTTTAATACTGGGGGTTGAATCCAGGGGCTGTCACCCCAGTTTAGTCCTTTTTGTTTTTTATTTTGAGAGATGGTCTTGCTAAGTTGCTAAGGGTCTCACTAAGTTGTTGAGGCTGACCTTGAACTGTGATTCTCCTGCCTCAGCCTCCCGAGTTGCTGGAATTACAGACATACACCACTGTGTCCAGCTAAACTTTTTTTTCCGAAACCTTTATCTTTTTACTATTGATTTCTGCTGTCCCTTCATTGTAGTTAGAGAACATACTCTATAAGTGTTGTCCAGTAGGATTCTAGTCAGTGAAAGAATTGTTCTATATCTGTTGTCCAATACAATAAGCATTATGTGTGGCAAGTGAGTACTTGAAATGTGGCTACTACAACTAAGGAAATGAGTTTTCAGTTTCATCTTTTGTTGTTTGTTTGCTTGTTTGTTTGTTTGTTTTTGTCCTGGGGATCAAATCCATGACCTTGTACATGGCAGGCAGACACTACTACTGAGCCACATCCCCAGCTCAATTTTATTTAATTTTAATAAATTTAAATGACTACATATTTGTTAGTGGCTACCATATTGAACAGAGCCCTGCTATCTGATTTCAGTCCTTTGAAATTTACTTTATGATGCAGATTTAAATCTTTATAATATGGTATTTGGTAAATTTTTATCAATAGATCACATGTGCTTGAAAAGAAAGTATATTCTGTAGTAGTTGAATATGGAGCTATATCTATGCCCAGAAGGTCAAATATGTTAATCATGTTTAAATTTTCTATACCTCTTACTATTTTTTTAATCTACTTGTTTTATCAATTACTAAGTAACGTATATTTAAAATATCCCACTATGACTGTGGATTGTCTATTCTTTGCTTGTATTTCTGTCAAATTTTGCTTTATATATTTTGAGACAATTATATGATACAAATTTCAGAAATGTGTGGTTTAACATCTGTGATTTATAGTAATGTTCATTGGTTCTGTGTACCAGTCACTGTGCCTCATAATTTAAGCATGATTTAGACAATCCTGAATCATATAGAAGAAATTAGCATTTTCTTTATAAAGTTTGTTTCTCAGTGGTTCACTGCTCATGGACACCCTAATCTTATCTTAATCCTTAGTCAGTGGCTTAAATCAGTACTTCTCAAACTATACATGGTAAACAACAAGTTTGAGGGTTCTTTCCCCCAACCCATTGTGTATTACATGGTCCTACTGTGAATGATTAGTTGACAGCTCAGGCAATATCCAACTATCCCTGTTAGATAAAACTTAAATTGATCTACACTCTGTTCAATGAGATAAGGCCACTGATCATACTCTTAAATGTCAAATACTATAAAATTTTTTAAAATATATTTTTTAGTTGTTGATGTACCTTTATTTTATTCGTTTATATACGGTGCTGAGAATCAAACCCAGTACCTCACACAGTCTAGGCAAGTACTCTACTACTGAGCCACAACCCCAGTCCAAATTACTATAAAACTTTCTAAATACTCTGTTTCTGTTCTTATCTCATGTTATAGTAACGTTTTGTAGGCTAGCACTGGCCACAGACTCCATGTTAAGAGGTACTGACTTAAAAATACCAGCATCTATTCCAGTAATCAAAAAATGGGAAATCAGGAATGCCTTGTCCTCATAAAAAACAAAAAATGTTTTGAAACCCCAGATGTAAATAAAGGTTTCTTTGGTCCATTCTAGAACTCCTTGCCTTCTACAGTAATTTGAAAATGTTTATATTCTTTTTAAACCTTTCTGGCTTTGAGTAGTACTCTTTTTCGATTTACTCTTCTAGCAGTCAAAATCAAATATTTGCAATGACTGCATTCTCCATCTTCTGGTTTTGTATAGATGAGAAGCAAATGCAGACAGCACAAAATTACATGCATTTGTCCTTTTCAGAGAAAATTATTTTATTTCAATAAAATTGGGTTTGACCCTTTATCCCTGACTGCTCTTCAAATTGTTTGAATAGCCTTGCCTAAGAAAAAGAAATGGAAAGAGAATGAATTGGGATATTAAATAACTGTTTTTACATGATTTTTCTACTTTCAGGTATCAATCATGGCGATCTTAACGACCATAACATTTTAGTAGAGTCCAGCAAGTCAGCCTTTGGAGATGCTGTATATCAAGTATCTGGGATTTTAGACTTTGGAGACATGAGCTATGGCTACTATGTGTTTGAAGTGGCAATCACCATCATGTACATGATGATTGAAAGCAAGAATCCTATACAAGTAGGAGGTCACGTTCTTGCAGGGTTTGAAAGTATAATCCCACTGACAGCTGTAGAGAGGAGTGCTTTGTTTTTACTTGTATGTAGTCGCTTTTGTCAGTCACTTGTCATGGCTACATACTCTTGCCAACTACACCCAGAGAATAAAGAGTATCTCATGATTACTGCAAAAACTGGGTGGAAACATTTACAGCAAATGTTTGACATGGGCCAGAAAGCAGTAGAAGAAATCTGGTTTGAAACTGCCAAGTCCTATGAATCTGGGATCTCTTTGTGACTACATAATTAAAAATGAATTGATCTGTTAATTAATTGATGGAACGGATCAGTTCACTTTTAACTATGTGCATTTGTAGTGTGTGTGTGTGTGTGTGAGAGAGAGAGAGAGAGAGAGAGAGAGACAGAGACAGAGAGACAGAGACAGAGACAAAGAAAAGATACCAGAAATTAAACCCAGGGGCACTCTACCACTGAGCTGTATCTCCAGCCCTTTATATTTTTTAAGAGAGAGTCTTGTTAAGTTTCTGAAGCTGGCCTCAAACTTGTGATCCTCCTGCTTCAGCCTCTCAAGTAGCTCAGATTACAGGTGTGTACCACTGCACTCGGCCCTACCTTATTAATTTTTTAACAAGATATAATATAAGCCAATATTTAATGAGCACTAAGTATTTTACATGCACTTTATCATTTAATCTTCATAACTAATCCATGAAGGAAATATTGTTATGATGAATTCCTGTTTCCAGATAAGGAAATAAGGGCTTAAAAAGTTGAATTAATTTAGTCAAAGAGACCCACAGCTTACATCAGGTCTTTCTGATATAGCCTATGCTCCTAATCACTACAGGATTCAATATAGCATACTCTACTTTTTCCCTTCTCTCTGGTCTCTCCACCTCAGCCCCTACCTCTACCTTCCCCCACATGTGTTAAGAGGAACAAATGAGATCATTCACATGAAAGCACGTACGCTTCTCAAACTTAAGGGATTGTGGTTTTTATCTAATCTGACCACTGAAGAAGTTGGGGACCAGAAAAATAGACTGAAACTTTGATTTTGCTCCTAGACCTGTGTTCATTCTGTTATATAACAAAATCCTGCAGATTTTCCTCTTGATTGCTCTTACTAACATTCTTTCACTGAATTCCTAATGAAAATATTGCTGACCACTATTTCAGTATTTAAATAATGCTGCATTATGTTGATAATTTACTATTTGGGGTTTGTCCTAGCTTATCTCTAATCAATCAATTCCATGTAGTTTATACATTCTTCATTGGCTGTGATGGTTAATTTTAAGTATCAGTTTGACTGGGTTAAGGGATACCCAGACAGCATTAATTTGGGGTATGTCTGAGAGGGTATTTCTGGAAGAGATTGACAGTTGAATCAGTGGACTGAAAAGGGAAGATCTCTTCTCACCAATGTGGGTAAGCATCATCTAATCATTTGGGGGCCCATATAGAACAAAAAGGCAGAGGCAAGATGAATTCAGTCTCTCATCTGGAGCTGGAATATCCATCTTTTCTTGCCCATGGACATATACACTCCAAGTTCTTCGCCTTCAGACTCCAGGACTTATACCGCCCCCCCACGCCCCCCCCCCCATTTTCAAACTGAAAGTTATATCATCAACTCCCCTGGTTCTCAGGCCATTGGACTCACACTGAATTATACCACTGGCTTTCCTGATTCTCCAGCTTGCACATGGCGTATGGTGGGATTTCTTGGCCTCTGTCTTAAAATAATAAGTTCCCATGTAACTTTCCATAATAAATTCCCTCAAATCTGTCTGTCCTGTTGGTTCTGTTTCTCTAGAGAATCTTAATACAGTGGCATAAATTGAATAAAATTTAGTTCATATCATCTTTAGAACCTAGCACCATGCCATTCCCTAGCAGACCCCCAGTAAATATGTATTGAATGAACTGCAAGAATGTACACATTTCTACAAGTCCTAGGCCCTCATCTTTTCAACCAAAGAGAAAATCCAGTTTGGGATTTAGAAATCAATGCCAAATGTCTGGAACATTCTTTGCTTTTGCATGTCTTTTTCTATTCAGACTTTTATCCTAGAAAGGATGACTGCAACAGCTTTATAGTCTGGTTTTTTTATCATTAGTTTCCCAGCTTACATCCTTTACTTTAATGCCAGATAAGAATTCTGGTTACACATATTGCTGTGTAACAATTCAACTAAAAACTTAGTGACTTCAAACAATGATAATTTTATTATCTTATTGTTTCTGTGGGGGCATGAATTCAGATGAACCTTGGGATAGCTTGCTTCTGCTCCCTGATGTCTGGGGCTTAGGCTGGGAGAGCTTTAATGCTTGTGAGAAACTCAATCACTAGGGACTGTGATTCTGGAGGAATGATTACCTATGTGGCTAGTAATGCTGGCACCTCATGTGCAGTTGGCCAAATGCCTCTCCAGATGGTCTTTGCTTCTTCATGGCATAGAGTCTGGGTTCTAATAAGAACCCTCCCCAAAGAAAAAAATAAATTATGTTACTTTTTAACTACTCTCATGTCAAATGATATCACTTCCATTATTGTCACAGGCTCATCCTGCTTCCCAGATGGGTGACATGGACCCTCTCAATGGGAACTATCAATGGCATTGTGAAAGAAATGTGTGGGATGGGATATCTTAAGCACTCATCATCCTGAAACATTTATCCTTTCCTCCTGTTTCTGAGAAGGGGGAAAATTTTTTTTTTTTTTAAGACTCTGACATTGGGCTGGGGATGTGGCTCAAGTGGTAGCGCGCTCGCCTGGCATGCGCGGGGCCCTGGGTTCGATCCTCAGCACCACATAAAAATAAAATAAAGATGTTGTGTCCACTGAAAACTAAAAAATAAATATTAAAAAATTCTCTTTCTCTCAAAAAAAAAAAAAAAGACTCTGACATTGGAGGGACTCTATAAGCTGGCCTCAAACTTGTGATCCTCAAACGTCTTCCCTCAAATGTCTTTCGTCCTTTATTTCCTATATTGTCTCCTCCATTCAGGCCATACTGAACTACTCTGTCACTGAAACTTGTCAAATTCATTCTTATGCACTTTAATTTCAACTGACCCCTTCTTCTGACCTAAGAAATCCTCCCTCTCACTCAGTATTTGCTGAATTCTGCAGCCTGAACTAAGATGGCATGCAGGCACTGTCAGAGGTGCCATAAATTGTGACACTTGAGGGTGCTTTTGGAGCACCTGTCTGGATGTTCCCTTTACCACTTTGCCTTGGCTCACCCCCCCCACCATGTTAGAAAAATAGAGATGACAGAAGAGACCTCCAAATGTAACTCATTTCTAAGCTACCTCCTTCTTTTCAAAGCCCAGACCAATAATTTTACACAGCCTACCTATAAAGGACAAAGTCCCTGTCCAATGGACTGAAATAACTACATAGTCAACCTACTATCCCCCAAAAGCCTAAACATGTATAGTAGGGATGAAGCTGGATAAGAAAAAGGGTGGAAAGGATATGAACATACTGTAACAGTGTAAGATAATGAACGTACTGTAATAGTGGTCCACTTTATGCTTTGAATATAAACCTTGCTGCTCTGCCCCTGCAACTTATTTTTTAAGTAGATATGTTTCATTCTCTTCCTCTCCCCCTGTTAATCTTGGGGGAAGGGGAGAACTGGATTACCTTTCTTCCCCATCCTAGTCAGAGTTAATCTGTCCTTGTGTACACACCCACCATAGGAATGGAGTAACTCAGACCTTGGGGATACTACCAGAAGATCTCAGAAATGACCATCTCCCAAATTAACAAGTGAATCACAACTCCAATAGAGAACACCTGGAATGTAGCCTTTGAAGTGCCTCTTTAAAAAAGCCCCTGTTCCTGTTGATGGGCAGAATCACGGCCTTTTAGAGTCCCCGGTTTCTCCTTTGTTAGCAAAACAATAAACCACCTTTTTCCTTTTTCTCAAAACCATGTCCTCCTCATTGGATTGGCATCAGGGATAAGGACTGAGATTTTGGCAACAATATAAACAAGAAAACATGACAAATTCAGCAAAGAAGATAATATGCTGTGTGCATCTGGTGATGGTAGGGCGCTCCTTTAAACTAGGTTGGTGGGGGGAGATACTTTCTGAGACAGAGAAAATGAAAGTGAAAGTTGTCCCACAGGTGTGATTCCCAATACAATTTGCTTTATATGTCAAAAAGTTCATATATTAATAATAAAAGTGGAAACCAGATTTTAGAAGGGAGACCGTAACAGAACGAAGGGTAAAGTCTGATGTGGTTGAGACAATTGTGGGGAAAGGGGCTGGAATGGTGGGTAGCAAGTCCACATTAATGCTTATCCTAGGTCCACCAACAGTGGTAAAGAGGAGAAAGTAAAAATGAAAACAAAGCGTAAAGGGAAATCCGCTATAATGCCACTTGATCCTTAGGCGGGGGTCGCCAGCCCGCCTTCCATGCCGCACAATTCGCCCCAGCGGCGCTGAAGACACCAGCCTGAGCCGACCCGCAGCAACTCTCCAGTTTCTCCTGGGCACCAGTTCTCGCCCCGCCTCCAGGAGGACTTCCGCGTCCTTACCGCCCCGCCCCCTGCTGCTCTGCGCACGCGCGGGGGCCATATTCGCAGCGGACGCCGTGAGGCGGTGGTAGTTCTCCCCGAGACTATTTCCGTCTCTGTAGATCTCCCCTCTTCAGTGTCTTCTCTCTGGTGAGCCTTGGTCCCCGGTGGTCGGCGGAAGCCTGGTCGCTGTCCGTTGGGTGGGGGTTGTGAGCGTAAAGATAGCGGGCCTCCGCCGGCAGCCGCTGCTGAGGAACTGTGGGCACGATGACTCTGCACCCGCCTCCTCGGCCTGGGTGACGGTCTGGTCCCGGACTGGCCCCCGCCGCCCGCGGTCGGGTTACCCGGCCCCGGGCCGGGGCCGCGGGACAGTGCAGGGCACCGGGCGCAGGTGGGCAGGTCGTAGTGGTCTGTGCGGCTTTGGTCCCCTGAGTACAGTATGTGAAAGCGCTACTGGATGTGCCGGTGACCTCAAACTCGTGCTTTGCCCGGCGTCAGGCTCGGGGAATCTTGATCCCGCCCCCCCGGCAGGTCTTCTTTGCGACCTCCTGCCTGCTCTTGTCTGGACCACTCTTCCCATGCACCTGCCTATTGGAACCGCACTCGTGACTAGTTACCTTGCCTTCAGCCTCTCACCAGCCTCAGGTCTTTCTAAACTGCCTGTCAGTTCCTGTGGCTTTGCGACTCTTAATCATTCGGTGGAGCCTACTTAATTAAGAGACAAAATTCAGTTTTTACGTGGGCCCTTGAGATACCTGCTTACTTTTCCAGTCTTAATTCCTAATATTCCGGGAATACGGGCTTTGGATTCTGAGTTTGGTTTTTCTACTAAATCACGCACCCCAGTTTTGTCTTTGGCGGGGATTGAAATGATGCCCAAGATTACCATACCCACCCCCAAGTTCAGAACCCGGTGTCCAACTTGAGCAATTTACCTCTTGCCCATTGAGCTTTCTTCCTTTGGTATCATTTGCTCATGCTTTCTCCTCTTCCAGGAACGCCTTTCCCTTCTTCTTTTCCCTGTTCTTAGACCTGAGGGTTTTCAACTTGTTTCTGCCTCCTCTATCTCTAATTTATTCTTACTTTCTGTATCAGTGTCTCCAAAAAAATGTTTTCCCTCCATTCTGATTCCTACTCACTCTGCTTTTTTCTATCCCAGGGATTGAGCCCAAGGGCACCTAACCACTGAATCACATCCCCAGCCTTTCTTTCTTTCTTTCTTTCTTTCTTTCTTTCTTTCTTTCTTTCTTTCTTTCTTCCTTTCTTCCTTTCTTCCTTTCTTCCTTTCTTCCTTTCTTCCTTTCTTCCTTTCTTCCTTTCTTCCTTTCTTCCTTTCTTCCTTTCTTCCTTTCTTCCTTTCTTCCTTTCTTCCTTTCTTCCTTTCTTCCTTTCTTCCTTTCTTCCTTTCTTCCTTCCTTTCTTCCTTTCTTCCTTTCTTCCTTCCTTTCTTCCTTCCTTCCTTCCTTCCTTCCTTCCTTTCTTCCTTCCTTTCTTCCTTCCTTTCTTCCTTCCTTTCTTTCTTCCTTTCTTTCCTTTCTTTCCTTTCTTTCCTTTCTTTCCTTTCTTTCTTTCCTTTCTTTCAGTTGGACACAGTATCTTTATTTATTTTTATGTGGTGCTGAGGATTGAACCCAGTGCTTCTACCAATGACCTACAGCCCCAGCCCCTAGATAGGGCCTAAGTTGCTAAGGCTGGCTTTGAACTTGCGATCCTCCTGCCTCAGTCTCCTGAACTAGTGGGTTTACAGGGGTGCACCACCAGCCAGGTTTCTCACTGCCTTTTCCACGTTATAATCAATGTCTGTTCCTCTTGCCTGACTGCCAGATTTTAAACTCTTCAGGACAGGGATTGGTATTGCATATCTTGGTGTTCCAGCATTTGGCATGGTATCTGGCTCTTTGCAAGTACACAATAAATGTTAGCTGAATGAAGAGAGTGAATAAGACAGATTTTGAAAGTGAGAAAATGCATCTTAAAATTATGAATGTTTTTAATGATGATTCTATTTTATTTTTACAGGAATTATATAAAGTTCAGAAACCATGGTGAGTTAATAAAACATGCCAGTAAACTATTGCGTGATGAAGCTTGTACTCAAGTTTACAGAATTACATGAGAAAATTGAAATGGAAGAAGAGATGGGATAGTGACTTCTTCCTTATAACAGCTTCTTCCCACACACTGAACTTTGTGCACCAGGATACATTTTATAAAATGATTTGTGGGCTTGGAGGAATTGGGTTACCTGCAGCAGATAGGAATCACTTATATGTTTTTCCTTTGCAGTCTCGAAGATATGACTCCAGGACCACTATATTTTCTCCAGAAGGTAAATAGAAATTTCTTAATCTTCCTCAAGTAAAGACTTAAGTGTTAAACTTTTAAGGAAAAAAAAAACTCTACAAAAAAAAAATTTTTTTTTTTTTTTTTTTTTTTTTTTTGATACTGGAGAATGAACCCAGGGGCACTCAACCACTGAGCCACATCCCTAGCCTTATTTTGTATTTTATTTAGAAACAGAGTCTCACTGAGTTGCTTAGGCCTTGGCTTTGAACTCACGATCCTTCTGCCTCAGTCTCCTGAGATACTGGGATTATAGGCGTGCACCACCATCCCCAGCTACAAACATTTTTGGAGTTACTAAGTTCATGCTTTTTGTACTTGTGAATTAATTGTGGTCACTAGCCTGATTGCATATGCATTATGGAAGAGTAAAAATAGGACCATTGCTTGTAGCCTACTAGTGTTATTTCTGATTTCTCTTGGAACAGTATACAGGAGCACAGAGGAGAGTCTTGGCTTCTCTCTACTTGTGTTTTGTGGGTTTTTTGTTTTTTTGTTTGGTTTTGGTTTTGTTTTTTTAATATTTTTTAGATGTTGATGGGCCTTTATTTTATTCATTTATTTATATGCGGTGCTGAAAATTGAACCCGGTGCCTCACATGTGCTAGGCAAGTGCTCTACTACTGAGCCACAACCCCAGCCCCTCTGCTTGTGTTTTGTAGGTCGCTTATATCAAGTTGAATATGCCATGGAAGCTATTGGACATGCAGGAACCTGTTTGGGAATTTTAGCAAATGATGGTGTTTTGCTTGCAGCAGAGAGACGAAACATCCACAAGCTTCTTGATGAAGTCTTTTTTTCTGAAAAAATTTATAAACTCAATGAGTAAGTGAGATCTTAGAGAAGAGTTTTAACCATCACTTTCTCACATAAATGGGATCTGCTTATTTTGGAAGGTTCTTCATGTGACATTAGTAGAATTTAACAGTTTATTTTACTTGTAAAAATGTGTGCTTTTACTTCATTTTGCTTGAAACTACTTTGAGGTCCAGTTCCATGTGTTATTTGTTTAAAGTACAGAGCTAAACATTTAGTGGGAAAACAGCATAGTATAGTTATAAAAGTATAGGTTTAGTAGTAACAAAGATTTGGGAGCAAATCCAGGCTCCAACCCCATACAAGCAATGTGACCTTGCATCAATTATTTAATTTCTTAGGGCTTCATAGCCTTTTAGAATGGTTGTGGAAGTCTGATAAAACAAATTAAAATGAATGAAATGAACTAGCACAGTATCTGGCATATAGCAGATTCTCAAAGTATTATTTGGAATATCTACTGAGGGATTTTGTTAAATTATAGTAAATCTTTACCAAAGAATAGGTCTCCTGGAAGTCTGAGAATATTTGAGTATTTTAACTACATTTTTTTTTTTTTTCAGTACTAGGGATTAAACCCAGGGGTGCTTTGCCATTGAGCTACATTTCCAGCACCTTCCCACCGTTTTTAAATTAAAAAAAAAAAAAAAAAAAAAAATTTGTGACAGGGTTTTGCNTTTTTTTTTTTTTTTTTTTTTTTTTTTTTTTTGTAGTTGTACATGGTCAACATGCCTTTGTTGTTTGTTTTATTTTTATGTGGTACTAAGGATTGAACCCAGTGCCCCACACATGCTAGGCAAGTGCTCTGCCATTGAGCTACAACCCCAGCCACCTGGTCAGGCCTTTTGCTACACTTATCTGAGGTAGTGTCATTTCTCCATAGAGCCACTTTTTAGGCCCACTCAGCAGCTTGCAGGATGGTGAGATATAATGACAGTGGGTAACAGGGTAGCCCTCAGGGAATAGGCAAAGTAAAGGAAATGTACCTCCAGGAAGAGCCTAGCCTTGAACTTCAGTTTGTGAACTTCTCTGCCCTTTTGCTCTTTCATCCTCACTCCCGACAAGCCAGGCCTTGGGAGGTAAGAGAACTTTCATTTTGAATGATTGTTGAATGATGTCAAGTAAATGTCTCCTATAAAGATAAAATCTCTGTGGTTTTTTTCAGAAGGGCATAGAGACTGTGAAGCAAACATGGAAGATTTCCTTTTTTTTTTTTTTTTTTTTTTTAGAGAGAGACAGAATTTTAATATTTATTTTTTAGTTTTTGGCGGACACAACATCTTTGTTTGTATGTGGTGCTGAGGATCGAACCCGGGCCGCACGCATGCCAGGCAAGCGCGCTATCGCTTGAGCCACGTTCCCAGCCCCATGGAAGATTTCTAATAGGACTTGGTGCTTCTTAATATCCTTGCTTATAGATCAATATCTTTTTTTTTTTTTTTTCCTTCAAGGGACATGGCTTGCAGTGTGGCAGGCATAACTTCTGATGCTAATGTTCTGACTAATGAACTGAGACTCATTGCTCAAAGGTATGGAATAATAGCGTAACTAATGATATAGAAGTTAGTTTAATGTTTCTAAGGAAAACTCACTTTTGCAAAGATTAGTCACTAAAAGTCTATTAATTGAAAATGACAGGTTTTTTTTCCACAATACCTTTATTTTATTTATTTATTTTTATGTTGTGCTGAGGATCAAACCCTGTGCCTCACATGTGCTAGGCAGGTACTCTACTACTGAGCTACAGTCACAGCCTGAAATTATAGTTTTTTTAAATCAAATTTATAAAATGTCATTTATTATAAAGATAATAGGATGTTAACAAGTTTCCCTCCTCCTCCTCTTCAAATTATAAGTGACTATTATGTTGTCTCTATGGCATATATTTTTTTTCCACAGGGTATTTTCCTTAGATTTTATGTGTTTTAGAAAAAAAACTATTAATATGCCAACCTTTTTATCCTAGGTATTTATTACAGTATCAGGAGCCAATTCCTTGTGAGCAGTTGGTTACTGCACTGTGTGATATCAAACAAGCTTATACACAGTTTGGAGGTACTGAACTTTTTAGAATTGTTATTCTGAAAATTTAAAATATTATAAGTAATAACCTTTTCAAGGTAGTAAAAGGAAATTGAAAATCGTCAGTCCATAATTCCTGCATCTTGAGCAAGCCTGCTTCTACCATGTAGATTATATATTTTATTTATTAATAATATATTGAAAGGCCAAAATAACATTTTCCAATTTGGAAACAAATTCTTTTTACATAATAATGAAATTCAGCACTGGTGTATGTCCTTACTTCCTCTCCTGGCTATGTCCAAATCCTAGAAACAAAAGTGGAATTTGTGATTGAGCTTATCTCTGATAGCCAGAACATGGAGCAGTTAATGAATGCTTAACTTCACAGAAAAGCATTCAGCCACATTCTCTGAGCTCTAGTAACTATAGTGATACCAAATTTAGATTGTTGATGTTTGGCTTTTTCTTCTTTGTTAAAGGAAAACGTCCCTTTGGTGTTTCGTTGCTGTACATTGGCTGGGATAAGCACTATGGTTTCCAACTCTATCAAAGTGATCCTAGTGGAAATTATGGGGGATGGAAAGCCACCTGCATTGGAAATAATAGCGCTGTGAGTATTTTTGTGGTGTGTAAAAGCTAGAAAAAGATCTAATAACTACCATAATTTTTGAAGTAAAGATGAGCAGTATTTTAAGATAGTTCCATACCACATCAAGGTTGTTATAGCTATCTATGATTTCTGTTGGTGACAAAGTTGCAGATACTGCTAATATATTGGAGTTTGTTGCCTTCATTTATAATTAAATGCTAGTTTTAAATTAAAATTTGTGAAAACAAAGATACATTATTTTTCATACCTTCATTCACTACCCTCTAAGTTCTAGGATGGACTCCTTTGTTAACGGAGGACCTAGATTAAAAACTCCCTTAAGGGAGCAAGGGATATAACTCAGTAGAGCACTTACCTACCATGTGTGAGGCCCTGAATTTGATCCCCGCTTAAAAAAAAAAAAACTCCCTTGACAGAGCATCAGTATCCTCTCTTGTTACCCCATCTCAGGTCTACCCTTCCTGCCATCCAAATTGTTTATACTGGTTGTAGTACCATTTAAAAGGCAGGCATTAAGCCGGGTGTGGTGGAATACACCTGTAGTCCCAGCACTTCAGAGGCTGAGCACATGGGATCACTTTAGGAGTTCGAGATCAGCCTAGGCAACACCTCAAAAAAATTTTTGAGACCCCCATCTCAAAAAAACAGTCAAAAGGGCTGGGGATGTGGCTCAAACGGTAGCGCGCTTGCCTGGCATGTGTGCGGCCCGGGTTCGATCCTCAGCACCACATACAAAGATGTTGTGTCCGCCGAAAACTAAAAAATAAAAATATTAAAAATTCTCAAAAAAAAAAAAAACCAGTCAAACATTCTTCTAGACCAATCCATATTCCTAAAAAAAAAAACCCAAAAACGTAAAAACTTAAAATTCTATATATTCTTTTTTTATAGGCAGCTGTGTCAATGTTGAAACAAGACTACAAAGAAGGAGAAATGACCTTGAAGTCAGCACTTGCTTTAGCTATCAAAGTGCTAAATAAGACCATGGATGTTAGTAAACTGTCTGCTGAAAAAGGTAACACATGTCCTCTTTCATTTGTCTGCTTGAGTGAGGGGAACTGATTGAGTAGCTGTTGGTATTAGGCATTTTACCTGTTGCTTAATTCATAGAAGCAGCACCATTATAAGTTAGGTAGCTTTATACCTGTTTCCTAAATGAGGACACTGGGGTGCCATGACTAGGGTTAAGTGACTTGACAAAGATCAGAATGAGCATTGATAACTTTTGAAGCCATAATGCCACACTGCATGCTGGGCTTAATGACCTGAGCTAGAATGTTCCCAGTACTCATAATTCAGAGACCCTGCTCCATGCTAATTTAGTTAACAGTAATCATATCAAGACCTCTTGGTAGTGATATCTATGCTTCTGTGTGTGTGTGTGTGATAAACTACATGTATTTCTACAGGGTTATGATATACTTTACGAGAGATAGAGCACTTGCATCAGTCATGGTACCCTGTTGTATTTTTCTGGGTCTTTTAAACTCTTGTTAAACTCATGTTAATAATTTCACTTTATTCAACTTAAGTTGTATGACATAAAAATTTTTCCCAAAATTGTGGTTAATTAACATTGATTTACTGTAGTACACTTAGCTCCCGGTGTTTCTTAGAAAATGCCATTATCTATAGACTGACGTCTGTTGTCATCTAATTTCAGAGAGGCCCTAGTCAATTTCCCCTACACAAATACTCTTTCCACTATACGTATCAGTGTGTTTCCCTTGCCCAGAGCCATAGAAGTCGTTTTTCATACCATTATTTTGAAAAGAGGTTTGAAAATTCCATAAAAAGTGTTATCATTGGTTGAAGATTCCAGCTTAGCATTCAGGGGTTCTAACAAGGAGATTGTGGTTCTTTCTGGTCAGCAAACTAATAGCAGGCCAGCTAGAATAGCTATTTTTTTGTTGTTGGTATTTGTTTTGTTTTTGTTAGTTTGGCACCAGGGATGCTTAACCACTGAGACACATCCTTAGCCTTTTTTTTATATTTTATCTTGAGACAGGATCTTCGTAATTTGCTTAGGGGTTCGCTAAATGGTTGAGGCTGTCTTTGAACTCTCAATCCTCCTGCCTCAGCCTCTCAAGCCACTGGATGACTGTACTTTACAAAGGGAACAACATAATGCTTGCTAAAAAGTTGGGATGGGTTAAAAGAGGGAAGATGTTTAAGTAAAAATCGTGATTAAGACATTATAAGACCAAAGGTATTTTCTTCCTGTAAAAGTATCCAGGAATCATTAACCATAAAACATGGTAAAGTAGTGAACTGAGGCTTACATATGTGAAGTTATTTGCTGAGTGTACCTGCCTCTGATACAAATGTTTGTGTTTGTGTTTATTTTTTAGTGGAAATTGCCACACTTACAAGAGAGAATGGAAAGACGGTGATCAGAGTTCTCAAACAAAAGGAAGTGGAGCAGTTGATCAAAAAACATGAGGAAGAAGAAGCTAAAGCTGAGCGTGAGAAGAAAGAAAAAGAACAGAAAGAAAAGGACAAATAGAACCAGGGATTTTATAACCCATTTGGGGCACCATTTCAGTGTAAAGGCTGTTCTACTCTTCCACCTGAGAAGGCTTTTTCAAAAACTTGTGCAAGTGGGGAAATAGGACATTCAACACTGAATTGGGTCTTTGTCATTTCTGCTCAATTGAATACTTTGTTGTAATGATGATGATTACTCTTTATGGACATCTTAAATTTCACACTTTTTTTTTGGAATAAAACTTGAAAAGAACGGAGATGGTGAAGGAAAAAGTTATCTGTAGCAGTAATTGTTAAAAACAACAGGATTGATAAAGCTCTTACCTTCCTCAGGCACTATGTACGCTGTGGTTTACATTCCTTTCACAAAGGTGGGGCATATCCCTTTATGCTGTCCATCATCTCTGTCTCCAGAGATGGGTTAGAGAATGAACGAGAGCACTGAGCAAAGCCAGCACTGATGTATACACATGAGGAAAGAATGTATAGGATCCTGCAGTTAGGACTGCACAGAGTCATAGCCCAAGCCATATGAAAGATGGAATGGGAGAAATTAAAGCCACACAGGAAAAGTGGAACCAAGAGATAAGAACAGTTTTGTTTTGGCTGAAGGGAGTTCCATTGCTGGGCTTTGCTCAGCCCATTCACTTAAGTTTCTATGACTTGATAGAAGTGATATAGAGTGGTCTTATTTCAAGTGTGATTCCTGGACAGACAGCTTCAGTGTCACCTAGAAATGCAAATTCTGACATCCAGACCTACTGAATTAAAGTGTCTGGGGGTGCATGGTAATCCATTTTAACAAACACTTCATGTGATTCTTACACATACCTAAATTTAAAGTCCCCAGGGGTAATTCCATTGGCATCCTGGGTGAGAACCAGTTCAGTGAGCTTCCCTTTGCTCCATAGTGGTTACACTACCATGTATGGGCTCCCAGCCTAAAGGCTCCTAAGTGTATTTAGGGAATAATAGTTGCAATTTTGGGGACTGGGGTTGTGGCTCAGTGGTAGAGCACTTGCCTAATGTGTATAAGGCACTGCATTCGATTCTCAGCACCACATAGAATTAAATGAATAAAATAAAGGTCTATCAATGTCAAAAAAAAAAAAGTAATTGCAGTTTTCTGCGCAGTCTAAAAGGCATTTCTGAGCTCTTGGATGTTCCACTTTTGAACTGTCTAAATTAATTCACTGTAATTTATATAGCTGATTCTCATTGTTCTTGAGAGTTATGTGTTCTATAAAATCACCACAAATGCTGAATTAACAAATACTGAACCGTTGTACCTAAGGGAAATATTGGGATAGGTTCTATAGCCACTGGTGACAGCATTTTCATCAGTTGATCAATTCATTCCTCTTTAATGTGTTTCTACTTAAGACACCTTATTTGATACATACTGTTGATTCTTTAGCATAACTCCCTGCCAACAGCTATATCTGAACGTATTAATAAGGCATAGCACATCCTTCATGTTCTTGGGAACACTCGATAATAGCACTATATGTGAGGACCATTTTAAACTGTGAAATCACCAATAAAAGGCACAATAATGCAAAAAATATGGTACAAGAGAGACCATCGGAACACTTCATAACAGTATAAGCTGAAACTAGAAGTGTTGCCTTATTAGACTCGTCAAGGAATATATTCTTCAGGCTTCCCAGACTTTTTCACTAATCTGCGTATGTCCACAAATGACTGCAAAAGCACTGCAAGTATTTCCAAGAGTAGGCAAATTCACAAATATATAATATATATATAATCTACAAATAAGGGTCGGTTCTACATCTTTAAATGACCCTCAATCTTGTTGCACCTGGAATTAAAGGCAGATGGAAAAGTGAATCAATAAACCCTGTTGACCCCATACCACTGCGGGGACCAGGAATGATCTGGTCCAAGACACTATTGTCTCTCATTTGAACAATAGCAACAGCCTTCTAACTGGTCTCTCTACTTCCACTTCCTCTCCTATAATCAATTCTCAACAACAGCCAGAGGAATCCTTTCTAAATGTTAAAAATTGTGCTACTTCTGGGCTGGGGCTATAGCTTAGTAGTAGAGTGCTCACCTCGCATGTGTGAGGCACTGGGTTTGATCCTCAGCACCAAACATAAAAATAAAATAAAGGCATTACATCCATCTACAACTAAAAAAATATTAAAAAAAAAAAAAAAAAGATTGTGCTACTTCTCTGCCCAAAGCTCTCCAATGACTTCTTCCCATCTTGTTCAGTAAATGTTGAATTCTTCAACTGGCTTATGAGGCATCCTATCTTCTGGCTCCACTGTCACCTTTCCTATCAAGTGCTCCCTTCCTCAGTCTTCTGGTGGTCCTCGAACCCATCAAGCCCTTTTCATCATGTGACCTATGTACTTGCCAGTCCCTCTGCCTTAGGAAAGCCCTTCCCCTGGGTATATGTATTTTCCACACCCTCATCCCCTCTGGTCTCCACTTGAATGTAACCTTATCTGACTATTTCTCTAAAGAAACAATCTACTCCCCCATTCTCTGCCCCTTACCCTGATGAACTCTTCTCCACAACACTGCAGAAGGACTTTGTTTTCATTCAGCAACTGTGTCCCAGTGGGAACAAAAACAGGAACATATTAGGCAACAAATAAACTGATGGATGATTAAATAGAGCCCCTTGATATGCTGGAGTGAAATCCTAAACACCACTTTTCCATCCAGGTCAGAACTTGTGGGTTTCTATATTCTGACCACACCTTCTGCATTCCTAAAGTTAGAACAATGTCTTGAGTGCTACAGTAGATAAGAGCCCAGAGTAGAAATAAGCCACACTAGAAATAAGTCTTCAAGGGCTAAGTTTGTAGCTCAGTAGTATAGTGCTTGCCTAGCACAAGTGAGGCACTGGGTGTGATCCTCAGCACCACATAAAAATAAATAAATGAAAATAAGGTATTGTGTCCATCTGCAGCTAAAAACAAAAATAAAATCTTCAATTTCCTAACAATGGACAATTTTCAATGTAGTCCCCCTTTTGTTTAGATAAATTCATACTAGAAAAATAGCAAAAGGTAGCCTGGAGCAAAGGCTACTGAGTAACTTGTGGGATTTTTTCCTATTCTGGGGCTATCAGCTTAGCATAGAATCTCACCAGATCCCATTTTCCTCTGCTCTGGGCATGCTTTTGGCCCAGATGGCAGGACCCTTTGTTTTCCAGGGTATTTTCTGACATATCCCAAATGTAGCCTTAGTGGGCTGGGGATATAGCTCAGTTGGTAGAGTGCCTGCCTCACATGCATAAGACCCTGGGTTCAATCCCCAGCACCACCAAAAAACAAAACAAACAAACAAAAAAACAATGTATCCTTAGCAATCTTCATCCAAATGGGCCCTCCACCAACAGCAAGCATTTCATTCTCTGATCTGGGCAAAACTCAGTAGGTTTTCACAGAGATGCTACCAGCTTGGAAGCACCTTGATATGAATAAGTAGGAAACCAAAGACAGCTAGGTTTTAAATCTTGAGCTAAGTTTTAAAATCATGCTTTTAAAAATAAGCCATGTGGGGGAAAAAAATCACATTCCTGTGTATAATTTTACTTGTGGTAATTAGAAAATAAGTGAGGCTCTGGAATTTCTAGTCTAGCACTTTGAAAGTTCCTTGAAAGTATTTGTTGCAGCAATGCAAAAATATTCCAGACTCTGGGGGAAACAAAAAACACCAAAATATAACCCAAAAGTAGACTCATTTCTTTGTTGAACACTTGGGTGTGTTCCTGGTCATTTTTGGTGATGGAGATATATGGTCGAGTAAAACATCCTCCACTCTTAACCTCAAGTCTTGCAGGAATGGCAGTGCTGTAATCAACTGCTTAATACTGCAGAGAAGTGCTAGACTCCAGGCGGCTGTGTACTGAAGGTTAGGGAGGAAAGGCAGAGGAGCTGCATGAACTAAAGCTTAGTGATGGGAAAGGTTCACATATTTATGGAAATCCTGCACAGAGCAAAGCTAAAGCATAGCTCCTTGGGAGAAGATGGGTAATGACAAGAGGTGAAGTTAGAAGGTGTGCCAGGCGAATGAGAAAAGCAATTACTCTGACTTTGTTAAAAACAATGATTCTGTGAGTCTAGGCCAGGGGTTAGGTGGAAAGAGAGTCAGGGAAATGAATTAGGAGGCTACTGAAATAGGTGAGGAAGGATGAGGATCTAAGACAAGGGAAGCAGGAGGAGAAGCTGCCATGGAGTGAGAGACGAGAGGGAAAGATTAAAAGATGACTCGCAGCTTGACTTCAGACTAGTTATAATCTGATCTAAAAAAGCATTAGGTAAACTTGATGAACTACATTTCCTAATGTCTATTATTGTTATAACCTGAATGTAGGGAAGAACTCTGTAAACAATGTTGCATGTTACACATTGGGGTAAAACCATGTTGAAAGCTTACCCCTCCATTTTCTTCCAGATTTTGTTCATTTGTATTTTTTTTCCATAAAATTTTTTTTTAAGTTATTGATAGGCCTTTATTTATTTATTTATTTATTTATTTATTTATAAGTGGTGCTGAGAATCGAACCCAGTGCCTCACACATGCCAGGCAAGTGCGCTACCACTGAGCCACAGTCCCAGTCCTCATTTGTATTCTTGTATTCACTGTTCATCTCCGTCACCCAATTTTCTATCACAGTATTTATTCAGCTTTTTCAAAATTAATTTATGAGTTCTTTTAAGGATAGCTCTTTGTCATCTATGTTACAAATGTTTTCCCATATTAGCATTTTTATTTTTATTTTGATGCTGATATAATGAAGGTTTTTTTTTTCCCCCCCCAGTACTGAGGACTGAACCTAAGGCCTGTGCATGCTAGGCAAGTATTCTACAATTAAACTGCATCTCCAGACCTTTGTATTTTATTTTGAGACAGGACCTCACTGAGTTGTTCAGGCTGAACTTGAACTTGTGATCCTCCTGCCTCAGACTCCCAAGTAGATGGAATTAGAAGAGTATACACTGTGCCCAACTGTTCATTTTTTTTAAAGGCAATGTTTAAATTAATCATACAGCTTTAATTCTGTTCTTCAGAATACTTGGAAATTATTTATTCTTGAATGAATTCAAAATTACACGAAATAAGACATTTACCTTTCTTGGTTTCTTTCTGTTTCCCCCCATGCAGTGCTGGAAATCAAGCCTTGCACACATAAGGCAAACACACTACCACTGAGCTACATCCCCATCCCCAATTTTTATTATTTTGATAACAATTTCACTGAGATATAATTCACATACCACATAATTCATCCATTTAAAGTGTGCATTTCAATTACTTTTGGTATATTCATCAATTTTCCTCACCACAAAAAGAAATACAGTATCCCTTTTTCTTCACCTCCATGTTCCTGGGCAACTACTAGTCTATTTTCTATAGATTTGTCTATTCTGAACATTTTATATAAATGAGGTGGTATAATGTTTGAAATGTGACTGGTATAGTTCACTTATTATGATATTTTCAAGGTTCATTCTTCTTGTAGCCTGTATCAGTAATTCATTTGTTTGTTTACCAGAAAAATAATAGTACAGATACATTTTTTATTGCTGAATAATATTCTATCTTATGATTTTGTTTGTCCATTTATCAGTTGATGGAACTTTGGGTTGTTTTCACTTTGGGATATTATCAATAATGCTGTTATAAACTAAGTCATCCAAAAGTTTTTGTGTAGATATATGTTTATATGGAATATATATCAAATATGGAATTTTGGAATCATATCTCAGTTTATTTTTAATCCATCTGTACACCCAATATTCATACTAGTGATTATACAGATTTTAAAAAGTCTATGTTCTCCTATTTTTTCATAAGGGCCCAATAAAAATGGGAAATAGGTTGGTTCTTTGAGTAAGTACATATGATTTCCTTAGCTATCATTGAAATAGGTCTCACAGTTGGTGAGGATTTTCACTTCCTTTCATCTTGGCAGGAAGAATTTTTTCCTCTAAGTTCCCTAGGCTTCTCTAACACTAGGAGAAGCCAAATGTTTGATTCATACCTCAGAGCCTTATATAATAATATTCTCTGAAAATTTCAGAATCATACAGAATGGGAGAATTCACGGTAAATTGCCTTCTAAGCCCTTAACAATCTAATAATTTACTTTTTCTGATTATAAAAGCAAGGCATGATCATTTTGGAAAATAAGAAATTATAAATTTAAAGCCACCCATGATACCATATTTTAGTGCAAAATTATCACAGATTTTATGCCATATACATATATATGTATTTTTTAACAAAAAAGTGGGGTCAACCATTATGTGAAGCTTCTTAAAAAGATTGTGCTGGTGGGCTGAAGATATAGCTCAGTTGGTAAAGTGCTTGCCTCATATGCATAAGGCCCTGGCTTCAATCCCCAGCACTATACACACACACACACACACACACACACACACAAAGATTGTGCTGGTATTACTTAAAAATCATTTATTCCTAATTTTTCTTTGGTACAAGTTTAGGATGCACAGAATACTCATGAATATACCACAATTATGCAGTGAAATATGGGTATCTTGCCTAGAGTTAACTTATCTTGCTGGCCCAATTTAGATGCTGAGTAAGTGTACTGATAACCTTCAGCAAATTATAGGCAAGCTATTTAAAAATACTCTTAAGGAATTTAAAATGTATTTTTCCTTCTCATTGCTTTTCTATTTTGCTGCTTTAAAAAGCCCTGTCTATACTACAGAGCAGAAGTTATCATTTATCATGCATAAACAGTATCAATATGTGCCTGATATGTTAAAGTTATTAGTACTCATTCTCACAACCTAGTAAACCAGGTATTTCAACTATAACACTCAGTTTTTAAGGGCCTACTATGTGTTCAGTGATTTAGAGGTGATTTTTTTTATTACATAGTTGAGAAAACAAAGCTCAGACAAGATGAGTGACTTGGCACAAGCCACACAGCTCCCAGGACACCATTGTAATGTAAGCCACCACTATCATCCCTTCACTAGACTTCTATGTATTCTTGCGTCCCTCTCTTCAATTGTTAGAGTGATCTCCTTAATACATAAATCAGAGTACATGAGCACATCTTAACCATTTCACTGATTTCCCATCAGAGAATCTACAAAATTTATTCTGAAGCTTAAAATTAAAGATCCCTCCCTTAGCCTCTTCCAAGGCCCTAGGAAGGACATAACAATGTATTTGAAGGTTCATATGCTTTTTTGTAAAAGTTGCAAAAGTAAACCTTTTGTGCCAGGAATGGTGGCACATTCTTGTAGCCTATGTACTTAGGAGGCTGAGGCAGGAAGATCTCTTGATCCCAGGAGTTTGAGCCTGGCCTGAGCAACATAGTGAGGTCGCATCTCTTTAAAAAAAATGATAATCTTTTAACTACAATTGATAAGTGCTACTGTCTATTTTCATAAAATATATTTATTCACGATAATTTTCATGCATAGATTACTGTTAACCATTCCAGGGTAGAAATGGCCGTCAGGATGTTTGCTGCCACTCATGTCACCTAGCATTGTAACCAGGTGGAAGGCAGAAGTTGTGCCACCACAAGAACAATATCTTTTATGGTACCCATCATAGGAAATTTATGGATAATGGAAGAGAACAAGCCTTGAAATTAATGGAGTCATAGAAGCTAGTGTGGGGGAGTATGTGTCATATACATTAAAGTTGTTAGTACTCATTCTCACAACTTTCTTCAGATGTGTAAAATTATAAACTGAGAATTCAGTTCTCAGCAATGCCAAAATGGTGAGGGTGGGGAAAGAATATACAGTATTTCAGGCCAATAATCAAACTATAATTTCCTAGGTATTGTGATGTTTGTCAACTTTAAAAAAAATTGTGATTCATTGAGCTCTACATAAATAGCCAACTTTCTATATGTATTGTTGTATGTTTTTGCTTAAACAGAACTCCCCCCAACCCACTCCAAAAATATAATCTTCAGTATAAACCTGAATCAGCCCAACCTTCCATTATCCAACTTACAGCTTTACCTTGTCCCACTCCTCCTGTCTTGTTGGTAATGGTTTGTACCTGATTCTTCCCTGCCTTCCTCAGACCAAACTCTTTTCTCCCATAGTCTTTGTTTTAGAAGGCTCGGGGTGTGGGGGGGTACCAGGGATTGAACTCAGGGGCACTTGACCACTGAGCCACATCCCCAGCCCTTATTTTATATTTTAGTTAGAGACAGGGTCTCTCACTGAGTTGCTTAGCACCTCTCTTTTGCTGAGGCTGGCTTTGAACTTGCGATCCTCCTGCCTCAGCCCCCAAGCCATTGGGATTACAGGTAAGTGCCACTGTACCCAGCTTCCCATAGGGTCTTTACCTGGGTCATCCCCTCTATCTGGAATAGTCTTCTCCTGAATTCTGCAGACCAGCCTTTCCTCCATTTCTGCTAACTCAGGTCACCTTGTCAGAAAGGCATTGTCTGACCACCTAATCTAAAATAGAATCACTACTCCAATTCCATTACTTTCTATATATTTCCTTAATAGTTCCTATCAAATTCTGAAATTAGGCTGGTCGCAGTGGCATACACCTATAATCCTAGTGGTTTGGGAGGCTGAAATTGGAGGATGGCAAGTTCTAAAGCCAGTCTCAACAACTTAGAGAGGTGCTAAGCAATGAGAACCTATCTTTTAAATAAAACACACACAAAAAAGGCTGGGGATGTGGCACAGTGGTTAAGTGAAGTACCCCTGGGTTCAGTCCCTGGTACAAGAAAAAATCTGAAATTATCTTTTAAAAAAATACTTATTAGTTGTCAATGGATCTTTATTTTATTTATTGATATGTGGTGCTGAGAATCAAACCCAGTGCCTCACACATACTAGGCAAGCACTCTACCACTAAGCTATAACCCCAGCCACTGAAAGTATCTTTTTTGTTTGTTGTTGTCTGCCTTCCTCCTCTAGGTAGTAAATTCTATGAAGATGTGGACATTTTTTGTCTTGTTCACTGCATCATCTCTAGAATTTGGCATATAGTTGATCCTTAAATACTTATTGAATAATGAATAGCTTTGAGGTCTCAAATTCAGGTTTGTCGGACACTACAGACCAAAGACTGTACCTTTCCCAATATGCCAAGAACTTTCTCTATTTCCCAAACTATTATTCCACAGAGTATATAGAAAGATCACATGTGTATTAGAAACACAAGCGATTTCAACTCTGCTTCACCAACAACTGAGAAGAACAGGTACCACCAATGATCAAAATATCCTTCTCCCAATCCCAGCCCCTAGGGAGGCCTTGAATCATAAATTCAAGGACAGCCTTGGAAATTTGGTGAGACCCTGTCTCAAAATAAAATAAAATACAAAATAAAAGACTGGGGATTAGAGCTTAGTGGCAGAGCATTCCTGGGTTCAATTCCCAGTACTAAAAAAAAAAAAAAAAAAAAAAAAAAAAGAATCCTGCCATGTACAATTCCAGCAGCTCCAGAAACTGAGGCAGAAGGAGCATGAGTTCAAGGTCAACCTCAGCAATTTAGTGAGGCCCTAAGCAACTCAGTGAGACCCCATCTCTAAATAAAATATTTAAAAAAGGGCTGGAGATGTGGTTCACTTGTTAAGTGCCCCTGGGTTCAATCCCTGGTATAAAAAAAAAAACAAAAACCTTCTCCATACAGGTGAATTCAAGTATTTCTCAGTTTTCAAAATATGGGAAACAACTCACATTGATCAGGCATCTCATAGTAGAATCAAAGAAAGATTATGTCTTATGTGAGACAGCTATAGAACTTGGAATTAGCAAATGATTTCCAATTTTAAGAGGTTTGAATCAAGTGGCTTAGAATTAGATTAAAGATAATCACTTCTCTGGAACAGTCAATGCCATACATTACTCTGACCTTGTATTGAGTTTTTTTTTTTTTGAACTGCTAAGAGATTGCTCATCTTGTTTTTTATCCATATAGAAGTACTGATGTCAATTAGTCCTCCATGGGAAATGAAGCTAGATGAGAAAGTAAACCCTTGCTAAATAAATTAGAGAAGTGAATAATTAGAGCAGAGATTCCAACCCATTTCAGAGAGGCAGCTCCATTTTGGTTTTATTTATTCTCATCACTTCCCTAAAAGTGTTATTAATATGGTAGTTTACAAATTACACATGGGAATAAAATTTTGATTGTTTCATACTCTTGAAAATCAGAATTTCATAATAGCCCTTAATTGAAATAGAAACAATCCTTAAACAATTGAATTGGCAATCAAGGAATTCTAAGATGGTGGTTCTGTAGCAGGAAGACCTGCACTATTTGTGGTCTCTACCTGCAGTATAATTTGTACTTTGGACTTATTTTTGGTATATGAAGTGGTGTCTACAAATACCTCTCATATCCAGAATATATCTGAGGGAGATATATATTTGGTAAGAATTCTTATATTCTGTCTTTGCACAGAATTAAATATTTATAATTGTATCTCATAGAAATTAAAATAAAGGACTAAGTTTCTTGTTAAATTTACAATATGATACGGAGAATATCCTATTATCTATCATCTATGGAGAACAGACCACTTAACTCAATAATATGTCCATATTCCTAATAAGTTGTCTTTATTAAGTATATGAATGTTGAGCTTTGCTCATATATGCATGTGCTTCATAAAAACATTGCAGTCAGCAATGGACTGCATATATGATGGTGATCCTATTGCTTAGTCTTAATATATAATATTAATATTAATTATATTAATATTATTATATAATATATTAATATTAATATAGCTGTCTTAGTTTGTGTAAGTATCAATCCTCTATGATCTTCACACAAGGAAGAAACCATCTAATGGCATACTTCTCATCACATACTTATTAAGTGATGCATGACTGTAATTGCAAATCCACGGAAGAGCTTTATCTACACAAATCTGGATTTGGCATAAAAGGAAAACAATTTTCACAATGTGATTCCTCACTCCCAGATTTAAAAACTTGCAACATTAGAGGACATGGGGATTTGTATCACACTTTTCTAAGGTGGAAATAATATCTTTATTTTTAATAATTGCTGATATTTGTCCAAGATATATTATAATTTACTGTACAGTAACTGAACTGTCATTTCTTTGTTAACTTTTGTTTTTTAAAGATTTCAATTTTTTTCTTTTCTTGTTCTGAGGGTCGAACCCAAGACCTCATGCATGCTAGGCAAGCACTAAAAGCCACATCCCCAGCCCTCACTTTTGTTATCTATTGGTAATCAAGTCTGTGACATTGTGGTATGCATACTATTATTAAATTTTATTGGGATAGCTGAGTTTTGAATGTGTTAATGTTTTTGTGATATTTGATTTTATGCAGTATTTAGTTATTACAATCTAATAAAATATTGTAACAATTTTCTTTCTTAAAGCTCTCTATGTAAAATATATATCTGAATTTTTATATTTTGATTGTAGCCATTGAAATAGCCCTTGAAAAGGACTTATTCATTTTATATAATTTATTTTGAAGTATTGAATTTTAATATCCTATCAATACTTGATTTTTTTTCCAACCTATAAAAATGTTTTCAATTTTGTCACTAAAGTTGACAGCATCCATTTTTATCTTTAATTAACTTTCAGTTTTGGCTTTCATCTTAAAAGACTCACAGCAGAATTTATCACCAATCCATGATGGAAGTGATGAATGGAAGATTTGGAGAAGCTGCCTAGCTCTGAATTTAGCTCAGTTGACCCCATTATAAAAAAGAAAAGCTAGCAGCAACATCTATATACAAGGCGATTCATTAGGCCATACCACTTGCAGATGACAATGTTTATTTTTGATTCCTGCTATTTTTTTTCACCCAATAATTCCCCTTCCATGCACTCTCTTTTAACTCCAAAGCACCAATTGCCCTTTGTTTAGGGCTTTTGTAGGTGGGAAAACACATCAGAGAATAATTGTCACACAAATAATAATAATAGCTACCATGCATTAAACTCTTGGGCACTGTGCAAACTTTGTGTACAAACTGTATCTCCTGCCAGGCAGGTTATAAGTCACCATTTTAAAGATGAGGAATGAGAGAGACTAAGTTTAGTTTAGCAAATGGTGAGATCTTTGAAGTCAGTTCACCTGGGTTTGAATCTATACTCACCACTTTCTAGTTTACTAGTCTGAGGTCTTGGGCAAACTAGTTAGCATGCAGTTATTCTCCCAAGAAACATTTTGAGCAGCTGGCATGTGCTCAATATACTGGGCATACACCCGTGAATAAAACAGGCACAGCTGCTGCCTATCTGGAGCTAGTTATCTATGGGGGGAATCAGACACCTAACACACTAAAAGAATAGAATTACAAATTGTGACAAATATGGTGACAGGAAGGAATAGGCAGTGATAGAGGGAATGAGGGTCCACCTTAGATAGATTGGTTTGTCTCTCAAGACATAACAGGTAGCACTGAAACAGGAGTAGGAATTAGGCAAAGCAGGGAGGAGGAGGATGGGGGAGAATAGCTCAGGCAGAGGGAACAGTGGAGGTGAAGACCCTTGGGCAGGCCTGCAGGACTCAAGGGGCTGGAATAGCTAGAATTTAGTGTGCAAAAGGGAAGGAGCAGTGATATGGGACTGTGGAATTCGTAAAAAGCAGAGTCTGAATGGAAGAGGAGGAAATTGCCAGGAGAATTGAAAAGGAGTTGACCAAAACAAAACAAACTAAAATGAAATAAAAGTTCCTCTCTAGTACTATTGCTTGAGATTAAATGAGCTAGTATATTAAAAGTGCTACACTTATTACATTCCCCATTACTTAGTGGGATTAATGATAATTATTAAATTGGACTTTCTGTGGCAAAGTACTGACTGGCTAGTGTATGATAAAATTGAATAAAATAGACCATAGGCTGTGGAGCTCATTATCTAGTAGAGGACATAAGATATAAAAGATATATACAAAAAGAAGACAAGTGGTATTTGAAATGGGCCTTGAAGGGGTGGGTTTGGATGTTCAAAGAAGGGGAAGAGAGCAGGCTGAGTGAAGATAGGAAAGGGTAGTAAGAATGTCACATTCTAGGGAGAGATCAGTATAAACTATGTTTAAGAGTTCAGACTTGGGCTGGGAATGTAGCTCAGTACTAGAACACTTGCCTGATATGCATGAGGCTCTAGGTTCCATCTCCAACACCTAAATAAATAAATAAATAAATAAATAAAATCCACAATCTTCAGAGAAAAATATGGTGTGTGGGATGCAGGTACATTATATAAACTGTATGACAGTTCATTTGGTTAAAGCTCAGAAAGTTGGTAGGCAGATGTTCCTTCAGGGGAACTTTGTAGGAGTCAGCTGCAACATGGTTATTTGCATGGTCATTTGATCAGCCAGTGTTTCCTAGCAGTGTGAAGATGCCTGTTACCAGAGTCAGATGTAGCCACCACTTCCAGCAACCACAAGTAATTGGCATGTCCCAGCGGGGAAAACACATCCAAGATGCATACATTATATTCTGTGATTATGTGCTACAAATTTAAAGTGCCCAAGAAATTATACACTATGCCTTTTACTTTAAAACAATAACAACAACTAATAGTGCTTTTCACAGGTTATATAGATAGCTTTTTCTCATGGTTATTGATACCACATGCTGGGTAGGTAATGGAATTCCAATTATGCTTGTTGGCTGAGTTAACAACCATTGAATTCTACTTTTGCCACAGAGAGGAGCTGTGACCTTCAGCAGTTATTTACCTTTTCTCTTTCAAATCCCTTAGCTGTAAAAGAAGAATAACACTTTGAAATCATCCAAACGCTATTTGAATGAATTGCCTAAGTGTATATAAGCCCCATGTATTATTCAGAGAAAAATATAAAATTGCAGTCAAGAGACATTAAATACTGTCTTTCATTCCTGTGCAGAAGTGTAATTAATGACTAACCTGGTTATCATCATATGTATCCTTTTTTCTGGGCGTCCTTTAAGTCCTGCTTCAACAAACTGGCTTGGTTGGACATTGTTTCCATTTCCTGGTTGTACTTAGACTTAGGGGGAAAAAAGTCTTAACTGAATCTTGCGGTTGAGAATTCTTTAAAACCAGGTTTCGGTTTTAACAGATTTACGGAATCTGAAGCTTGGAGTGAAATTTCTACTCTTTAGAGGTGTCAGCTCCATAATTTTCTGTGAAAAGTCAGTGGCTCGCTCTGCCACTGAAGTTTAAAGATAATTCACCTGAATCCCTTCAACCAAATGAAGCTTTCTAATCAATTATGAACGGAAGAAATGAGATGCAGTATAAGGTCTACAGGGATTTGAGACGCTAATCCAGCAGTCAGCATCAATCGCCATCAGAGTTGCTAAGAATCTGTGGCAGATGAAGTCACCGATATTTACAAGTGTTAATTGATGGCAACACGAAAGGAATTGCCTATGTTTGAAGCAATTGCGTCTTCTTTTCACGGATGGTATAAATGAGTGTCAGAACTGTTGTGGCAGCTGTCCTTTCGAATTCTCTAGTTTATCCACGTCATTTTAAGGACAAATAGGCCCAGAAAAGGAGGGTAACTTGCCCAGGGGTCGCCTTGCTTGTCCAGAGCATAGGTCTCCTGATGGGGTCAGTTGGCGCCCACAAAAGCTACAGGAGGCAGATGGGGGTCCAACAGTCTGAAGTCTGGCCTGGGGACTGGGCCTGGACGAAGAGGCCGGACCAGGTGTGGAAAAGGCGGAGCTAGGAGCAAATGGGTTGGGTTGGAGGCGGGGCCTGGTGGATACTGGGCGGGACCTGGGCCGGGCTAAGCTCCCTAGAGCTCCTCCTGCGTGCCCCGCCCTCTCAAAGCCGCGAAGCTGAGGTGGGCTTCGCGGGTTGGAGCTGAGGAGCCCAGTGGCAGGTCAGCTGTGTCTTCCTCCCTCTTTCCGACTCCTCGCGCTCCAGGAGTCGGTGTTCTCTGCTCAGGGGTCGCTAGTCGCCTGCGGCATTCCCACGCGGGGCCGGACGATGGCGGCGCGGGGGTCGGGGCCCCGCGCGCTCCGCCTTCTCCTCCTTGTTCAGCTGGTGGCTGGGCGCTGGGGTCTCGCCTGCGCGGGGCTCGGCGCGCCGGGAGGTGAGTGTGGGCGGCGGCGCTTGCTCTCGGACGCCGGGAGCCGGGCGGCGGGTGGCCTGGGCAGCCCGGCGCCGGTGCCCGGAGCGGCCAGGCGACCGCGCGCCGCGAAAACCGTGTTACCGGGACCCGGCATCTTTTTCTCCTGGGAATTTGAAGTGAGGTCTCAGATTTAATGTCCAGATCTGTTTAAACGCACAGAAAAGGCCATTTTTGTTGTTCCACGGGTTGTGTTATTGGAGACTGCAGGTCGGCTTAGTATACACTTCATACAACTTTTTAAATAGAAGATACCCTTGTTTTCCCGCAGGGCTTTCCCTTCGTGGTTTGTGGAGGTGTGGAGACCCTGGGTTTAATACTAGGGATTGAGACGGTAGCTTCTATTCTCTGCCCGCTTCTCCTCCACCCTTCCCAGAGCGTCTGAACTTGTTCACTTTTGCCAGGAGATGAAATGTGCTTGTTGTAGAATGTTAGCGGACTTCCCTGCGTTTGCTTCCTAGGCTCCTCATTAGCTCCTTTGGAGCATGACTTTTTTTTTCACTCTGCTGCTTTTCAAGATATTTTGAACTGGAATCAAAACAATAAAAGAAAACGCTTAGTACTTCTTCAAATTTCAAGTGCTTTAGAAAGTTTTAGATCTAGTCCTCTCAGTAGCTTGAAGAAAAGTGCTATCATTAATGGAGCATCTATGGTGTGACCTAGACATAGAGGAGGTAAGAATCCTTTAAGCGAGACATGAGTGTAGAAATGAGCTATCTGCATTTCATTTTCTACAGTGAGTTTCTTAAATAGAGGAAACAGTATCAGAACCATTTCTTGCCTTTCCTTCGTTGATTTTTTTTTAAACCGTAAATTCCGATTTTAGAAATTAGAAACTTTGAAGACTAGAATCACTTATTACAGGCTGCATTGCTTTCTGTAGAATGAAGAGAAATACAGTGAAGGGTGATTTAAACAAAATTCTGTGCAGAGACAGTTACAGTTTAATGAGAAGAAAGGAGTGTGGTTTTGGAGGCAGACAAGCCTGGTTTCAAATTATAGCTCTGGTATATCCTGTCTTGGGACAAACTTACCGCAGTTGCCTTCCTTCTTTGAAAAATGAGGCCAACGGTGTGGTGTACACCTGTAATCCCAGCCTCTTGGGAGGCTGAGGCAGGAGGAGTTCAAAACCAGCCCCAGCAACTCCAGGAGGCCCTAAGAAACTTAGTGAGACTCTCTCTTTAAATAAAATATAAAAAGGGCTGAGGATGTGGCTCAGTGGTTAAGCACCCCAGGGTTCAATCCCTGGTACCAATAAACAAATATATAAAGAAATAAAATAAATAAGTACAAAAATGAGGATAGTATGGCATACCTCTGAGTCATATTCAGGATACACACATGCAGACACACAGGCCAGACACAGTGCTTGGTACTGTAGAAAATGGTACACTCCTTCTATTGAAGCTGGAACTTTTAATTAAAGTTTTTTACCTTTTAATATAGAGGATTGAAGTTAAGCATTCAGTGGTGTAAACAGTTATATCTCTGTTCATGAATGGTGTTTGGTGTTATAACCAGAGTTGATTACTTCATTTTTTCTGCCCCCAGTCAATGAATACGTTTTTTTAAATAACCATCTCTTGTGTTACATCTATGTTTTCTTTTCTCTGTCCCACAAGAGCTCTGAAAACTGTTATTGTTATGCTGTTTATCTTTATATCCTCAATGCCTAATTTATTACAGGAGACTAGTAAATGTTTGTGGAATGAATGAATAGAACAGTAATATCCCCCTGGATATTACCTTACTTTAGGGTGGGGAGTCATTAAAGATCCCCTCTTCCAGTTCTAAAATTCTAAGGTTCTGAATGCTCTTAGTAACTGAGCATCTTGAAGAAGGTAGTGACATTGAATAGATGGTATTATTGCACATTTGCTCGTAAATGTTATGTGCTTTTGTGTACAGCTGCCTTTGAATGTGGAGTGGCTGAAAGAACTTCGTGAAGCCATGAGACCTGCTAACTGGCTGTTTTCCTTGGGCATATTACTTGACTTGCTGATTTATTTTACCTTCTTTAAAATGAAAGGATGGTAGTAGGTGTTTTTTATGTCCTTTCAACTGTAATTACTTTTATGTTTAAATTTTATTCTCATATTCATCTTTTATTCTTTTTTTTAAAGAGAGAGAGAGAGAGAGAGAATTTTAATATTTATTTATTTTTTTAGTTTTTGGCGGACACAACATCTTTGTTTGTACGTGGTGCTGAGGATCGAACCCGGGCCGCACGCATGCCAGGCGAGCGCGCTACCACTTGAGCCACATCCCCAGCCCTCATCTTTTATTCCTAATAATAACTCTTTCTTATGGTTTTCTGTGAGCCAATCCCCAGGCAAAGAGAATGTCTAGTCAGGCACAGCTATACCTGTTTGGCTGATCGAAGGTCATGGAGCTGTGGAAAGTGGCCCAGAAGGCAATTTTGTCTCTATTAAAATATAATTTACTAGTACATTAAGATAATGAAAGTCTTTTAAACCGATCTGGCTGTGATTGGGATAGTGATTTATGGAAATCAGATTGTCATTACTCAGTTATATTTCTTATCCTTTTAAATGGTTGAAACTTTATTTTTAATGTATGTAGTGGCTGAGTTCTTCATTCAAAGGAAAATAAAATAATTCATAGAAAATGAGAGCTATGAAAGATTTTTTTTCTTATGTTGAGGCGCTTTCATTAACATTTTCAAAAGCTAACAAATACTCAGAGTGGTTGGTTCTGCTTTTGTTATCTATTTGTATGGCCTTGGATACACTTCTCACATAGTTTAATTTGAAATTTAAAATTATTTTGGTTTTCACCAGGTGCAGTGGCAAGTGCCTGTAATCTCAGTGACTTGGGAGGCTGAGGCAGGAGGATTGAAAGTTCAAGGCCAGCTTCAGCAATTTAGCAAGTCTCTAAGGCGAGACCCTGTCTCAAAATAAAAATGGCTGGGGATGTAGCTCAGTGGTAAAGCACCCCTAGGTTCAGTCTCTAGTACCAATAGATATATTATTTCCTAGCACTTATTAAATATGCTTTGTGAGCTAGACTGTGCCAATTGGAAGGTAGGGTCTTATTTGTGAATTTCCTGATATGTTACAGACGTACCCAAGTTTATTAAAGTAGACTATTAATAGAACTCTTGAGATTTTCAGTCAGTTGTCAAGAGTAGAGGGTTTTTTCCCCCCAACTAAAATTACAAGTTAGATCTATCAAGTAATTTTTTATAATTAGAATATGGTTTTAGTACAGCAATTTCAGTTCAGAACCTTTTCTTCTAATAGCATTATTTTTTCTTCCTTAAGAGTCATATAACTTATAATTAGCAGTTGAGAACACTTGTTTGTAAAGCAATGTAAAAATATACTAATGAGTATTTGGTAAATTCCAGTAGACTTTTACCATTAGTATATGTGTGTGTTGTACAACTAAGTTACATCTCTAATTCTGGATAATATTAATTGATTGGCTAACAATAAAGTAACAAAAGCTCAGGCCAAAAAAATGGAACTAAATTCTTTCAGATGATAGTTTAGTAATAAATAAGCATGTTGACAATGAAAGTTGTTAAATACTTGAATAGTTCTTGAATGTTTAGAAATTTGTCTACAACAGTATTAGTATAATTTTATAATGTCAATATTTGGAAAGGATTATTTTCAATGAATTTTTCCTGTCATGACTTAATTTTGGTTTAAATGTTTTGTTCAAAATTTCAGGAAACATGGTATTGTTTCTCTTTATTCAATAACCTCATGTTCTTTAAAGTAGAATTATAGCCTATAGCTTTTTACCAGTAAAAATAGGAGTAAAATATGAATACTATTTGAATTCTTACAAAAAGGACAACTTGAGCTTTTGGATGTTATTTTGTGTTTTTATTGTCAATGATATATATAGGCAGACTTGTTTTTCTTCTATGTCATGGTTTCTCAACCTCTGAAATTTTGGGGAGAGGAGCATCCTGCGCCTTGTGGGATGTTTAGCATCATCCCTGGTCTCTATCCATGAAATTGGTTTCCAACTGGGGCAGTGACAAGTGCCTGTAATTCCACTGGCACCCATTGAAAAATGTCTCCAGATACTGTCAGATGTGTCCTAGCAGACAAAATTGTTCCCCTTACTCCTCTCTCGAGAACCCTGCTTTAGGTTTTGTTGACCAGAGCTTCTCAATCTGAGTACAGGATTTCTCTGGGAGGTTGTTAGAATGCAGAGTCAGAGACAGGGCCTGAGATTCTGCCTTTTTAAACAAGCTCCCAAGTGTTGTGGATATTGCTGTTTAGAGTACCACACCTTAGGTAGCTAGGTTATAGATAGTTCTCCATTTGTATCAACTGGGTGGATTCTCAGATGCATCTGATGAAAGTAATTATGGAAGTAGTGAATTTACAAACAAGACCAATAGAACTAATAAAAACAGGCATAGGGAGTGGAGATATAGCTCAGTTGGTAGAGTGTTTGCCTTGCATGCACAAGGCCCTGGGTTCAGATCTCCAGCACCACAAAACAAAACAAAATTGGCATTATCCTGTTATCCTAACAAAGTAGCTGTCTTCTTTTTTTCTGTATTTCCTTTCAGTCATTTAAAAACGATAATTGGATAATTCTAAGGAAATTTGCAAGAGTCTTATAAGGTCATACAGCCTGTGCAACTTGATGTTACATTAGGTGTTTTATTTCATAACACTCTAAATGTACTAGCTCATAATGCATGTTTATTGTCTGTTGAGAGATCTGTGGTCCCAAATTAAGATGATGAACTCGGCATTTACTTGATCTGATGATGCTCAAACTTTTTTTTTTTTTTTTTAATCTCTTCTTGAGAACTATTGACTGGACCTAAATTTAATACTGCTGAAGGTCATTTTCTTCTTGTAAGTGTTCTGAGAGGGCAAGATGTTAAATTAAGTTTACTAAGGCATATCAGTTACAATGCAACTTTATCCTATAATTCTGTGATAAAAATCAATATATAATATAATGAAAATCCTGAAATAAAAAAAAACCTCTGCATTTCATCTGTAATACTAAAATAACGATTGGTAAGCATACTTATTTGTCACATTGAAAATGCTGGGGTACACATTTATTTCCTCTCATTAACAAATTGGTTGATTTGCTTTATCTTACTGTTGCTTAAAATAGCCCCTCTAGGACTGCTGCAAAGATTTTTTAAAAAGGAACAAAAGTCATTTCTTTGTTAACTTAAAGATTCAAGGAGACTTGGAGGGGAAGATTAACTACTCCAGGAAGACCTTGATTATAAATTAGGGATATATAATATATATCACTCTTACAAACCTTTTCAGATACATTATCTTATTTCATTTGTATGGCAGTCTCTGAAGAAGATGGGGATGGCTATTGGCAGTACCTAGCAAAATTTAAAATGTGCATACTCTTGACTCAGCATTTCCACTTCTAAGAGTCAGCACTTGCATAGTATGGAAAAATAGATGTACAAGGATGTTAATTACAGCGTTTTTTCCATTGTAGCATTATTAAAAATAAACCCAAACTGAACACTATAAATGCCCACCAGTGGTGAAATCTTATATAGCAATAAGTAGACCACTTTGTGGTTTATACAGGAAGAGTGGAGATAGATGAATACCTATTGACATAGTATTAAATAAAAAGCAAGACACAGAACTTAAAAAGAGGAAAACATTTGTTCTTCCTCTGTGTGTGTGTGTGTGTGGTGTACATGCATGTGTTAATAAGTCCACATCCCAAACTTACCAGTGGTTACCCTTGAGACATGGAGAGGGCAAGGAGATGAAGGAGAATTCTGTTTTTATGAGCATCTGGCTTTGATTTTGACAATGATCATATATTACTTTTTACAATGGCAGCATCATTTTTAGAAAACCAATAAAACAGATCAGGTCCTAGTTCTGCTTCTGTTACTCACTAGCTACTAATGTTAGACCAGTAATTTTCAAAAAGGGGCAATTTTGTTTCCCTTTGTCCAACATTTGGCAATGTCTGAAGACATTTTTAGTTGTCACATGGAGGCAGTATGGGTAGAAGCCAGGAATGATGCTAAACATCTCACGGTGTCCAAGACAGCTCCCACAAAAATGAATTATCCATACCAAAATGTCAGTATTTCCAAGAAATCCTGTATGGAGACCCCAGGACTGCAGCCATTTTCAAGTATGCAGGTTGTACACTGTTCAAGTGAGATAGCAAAGTTAGCCCTCAGTCTTTTAGGGATAAACATACTAGGAAATTGGGAGTTAAAAAGTAGACCAGTCTTTAAGTTAAGACAACCAGGAGAGAGGAGGCCAAAAAGTAAGCTCAACCCTCAAGACAGAAGAGATACCAGGAAGCCAGAGCCAAGAGAACAAAGTCATTAGGATCAAACCCACTGAGATAGGGCAGTAGTCTGCCCTGCTCTAAAAGTATCAGGGACTTTCCCAGATAAAGGGACAAATTCCAGATGGTAAGGGGTAAACATGTGCATAAACTAGTTACTAAAATACCCCATAGTAACCTTTGTCTTATTAGCATGGTAAAAATCATACTCTGGGGCAGAGATATAGTAAGAAACGTGTTGCCTGAAGACTCATGATGGAGAGCACAACTAAAACTCCACTTCCACACAGGATGACATCAAGAAAACCAGGTCCCTGCCAACCCTGCAGATGCCATAAAAGCTCCCTTTCCCTTTGTTTGATTCAGTTTGGGATTTTCTTTCCACAAAAGATGTCTCCCTTATTTTTGAGCATAAAAATTAACAGCCCTGTTCAGGTGCTGTACCTCAGATTCTTCTAATAGCATAAAAATCCACAGGCTAAGTACCTGTGTGAAAACACAAATGGTGTGACTCTACTTTGTGTTCAACCAGAGATATGAAAAATTGTGCTCTATATGTGTAATATGAATTGAATTGCATTCTGCTGTCATGTATAACTAATTAGAATTAAAAAAACCCATGGGGTTGATAACACAAGTGTCAAGGGCACCATCTTCATTGTGGGGTGTATTCTGCGTGGCCACAGAATTATGATATGGTGAAGGTAAAAATACATGTGCAAATTTGTACCCCAGGAAGACAGGCATCGTGTCTTTGTTTTCTGCTCTACTCCTTAGCACCTGGCACAGGCTGGCATGGTGAGCAGCCAGTCAACATCTGTTGAAAGAATGAATTGAACTAGGTATTACAAGTTAGGCTCTCAGATGCTAAAAATTGAAGAATTTTTGGAAGAAAGTGACCATTAAGCAGGTGTTATCTATTTGCTAATAAAGACTGCTGATATCCACATTTAGTTATAGAATATGTTGGGCTGACTTTTTCCAGTTATTACTTTTTGAAAAAATCCTGATTCTTCATGGATAAATGTCAGTAGAGGACACTATCAAGTAAGTATTCCTAGAATTGTTTTTTTTAAATCCTTAGCTATATCATATCTTTAGTGGAGGAAGACCGTTAAAAAACATTTAAAATTACTTGGACACTACCCTGTATAGTAAGATAATGTGATTTATTTCATTTGATTTATCTAACAATGAGGCAGCTAAACAGAGGCTATCCTTTTTATTAATGTTTTATATGGAAATTGAAACATACAAAATGGTCCAGTCCCATGAATTACAGAGTTATTGCCACACATGTTTAACAATTATTGATACTTTGCCAACAGATATCCCTATTTTATATAGATTAGAAAATTATACATGTGGAGGTTAATGGCTATTAGTGGTACCAGGTATTCAAATTAAGGTTTTCAGTGTTGAAGTTCTGTTTCCTTTCTTCCTTACCATGGTAAAATTAAGGAATAAGGTTACATTACTTTTTTTAAATAGATGGACACAATACTTTTATTTATTTTTTTATGTGGTGCTGAGGATCGAACCCAGTGCCTCACATGTGCTAGGCAATTGCTCTACCACTGAGCTACCGCCCCAGCCCCAACGTTACATTTCATTGAAAATAAATGTGGTTTCCCTAAATAGCTTTACTTAAACATTTTTTATGTCATTCTCCCAATTCCTTAACCTTGAGTCAGTTAATGATATTTAAAATTAACATTGGATTTGAAAAACCAAAAACCAAAACATAAACCTTTCAAAGTGTTAACGACATAGGGATTTGTATACTTGTTAGGAATTCAACTTAATTTTTCTTTTGTTAATTATATATTTAACTATTTCAGAATAATTATTTGGTTAAAAATTGCTTTATTCTTTTCCTATTTTTAGTGTATTTCACTACTTGATTCCCTTTGTTTTTCTGAGATATGTGATTTATAAAGAGTAGCAACTTGAAAGCTTTATAATGTATATATTTTGTACAACTGTCCTTGTACTGTGTTGAGAGTGCTTTTTTTTTTTTTTGCAACTTTCCTTGCCTAGGATGTCTGGAGACCATCTTTATTGGTGTATTGGGAAGCTTTGAATAGAAATCAGTGTATATTTCAGGTGTATATTGCAGTATTTTGGTGCTTTTGCCTACCTATTGAGGTCTATCCATTACTGTAGCAGTCATTTGTGAAATAACAGTGACTGTCCTAGTACTTAGATACACACTTTTAAGTTAGTCCTCACAATAACCTTATAAGGTAGATACTGTTTTTACCTTTTTCAGAGAAGAAGAAATTAACCAATAAGCATTAGAAGCTAGATGGAACCCAACCTGTACATCTTTAAATCCTAAGGTGGGTTTTTGTTGTTTTGTAGTATTGGGGTCAAAACCAAGGCCCTGCACATGCTACACAAGTGCTCTACCATTGAGCTGTGCCTCCAAGTCCCCCATGCGCTTTTAAATCTTGTTTTATTTTGAGACAAGGTCTTGCTAAGTTGCCCAGGCTGACTTCAGACTTGCAGTCCTCTTGCCTCAGCCTACTGGGTAGTTGGTATAACAGGTGTGCGTCCATGCCTGGATCTTTTTTTTTTTTTGACATAGGGTCTTGTTTTTGCTCAGCCTGTCCTTGGACTCCTGGGCTCAAGTGATTCTTCTGCCTTGACCACCTACAAGTAGCTACAGATATGCACCAATGTGCCCGGCTTAAGTGCTGAGTTCTTAACCAGTATGTTAGATTGCTTCTTTATATTCAAGTATGAGTAGGACAAGGTCTTTGATTTCAAGCTGAATCTCGTGACTCATAATTCTTCAGAGCAGATTGGTGTAGCTCTTATGATGACAGTTGCTTCATAACCAGTGATAAAATTCTAAACTTTAGAGATAAATTTCAATTGGCATATAGTAGTGAGTCGTTTATTTATTTATTCATTGACTAACTGAGCACACACTATGTGCTGCTATGTTAATTGCTAGAGATATAATGATGAATAAAACACAATAATACCTAGTTCATTAGTTTACACCACAGTGAGGAAGACTTTAATCATATATATCTGAGATTATATAATTACAAGCCAGATAAGGAACATGGGTCTATGTAGAGGAACTTAATAGAGACTTTGTGGGTAGGGAAGAGTACTAGGAATTGATGCCTTGGTTGAGTTCTTCAGAAGAGGAGGGAGAGAGAGTATGAGTACCTTGTAAGAGGGAATGGAAGCTGAACCTTCAGTGTAGCTGGAGTAGAAGGCCAAGGGAAGACCTGACAGAACTTTGGCCTTACAGATTTTGGTCTCTCTTTTTTTTTTAAATATTTATTTATTTTTTTAGTTGTAGTTGGACCCAATACCTTTTATTCCATTCATTTATTTATTTTTTAATGTGGTGCTGAGGATCGAACCCAGGGCCCCATGCATGCTAGGCAAGCGCTCTACTGCTGAACCACAATCCCAGCCCCCAGATTTTGGTCTCTTAAATGGTAGAAAGCTGCAGAAGGGTTTCAGGCCAGTGGCTGACAACAATGTGTTTTGTTCAATTGCTTGTATATCTGTACAGAGAACTAAGTGATGTTGGGGTGCTGAGAAGATTGTTGGAGACAACTTATAGTAGTATACTTGCTCTAATCCTGGTGAGAGATGCAGATAGCCTGTGCTAGGCTGATGGCAGTGGGGTGGTAAGAAATATATGGATCTGAGAAATATTTAAGAGGTAAATTCAACAGTATCCTGATGGATTGGAAATAAGGATGAGGGAGAAAATAGTGTAGAGGATAACTTGTAGTTTTTAGATCATGGGAACTAGACATATTATGGAACCACTCGCTGTGATGGGGAACACTGGCAGGGGACCACTTGGGGTGAGATCATGAATTTGGTTTATTTGTGTGTGCATGGTATTGGGAATTGAACCCAGAGCCTTAATGCATGCTAGGCAAGGGCTCTACCACTGAGCTACACCCTAAGCCCCATGAATTTGGTTTTATATGTTTGATTTCTGATGTCTTTAAGGTGTCCTTATTTATTATAGAATAGAAAATTGTGACATATGGAGGTTAAAAGGCAATTAATGGTGCCCAGTATTCAAATTAAAGTTTTTATCTTTGCAGTTCAATGACCTTTCCTTTTCATTATACTGAATACATTTAAGGAGTATGGTTATATATAATTTGGAAAATAGATGAGGTTTCACTAAAGCACTTGAATGTGATTTTTTTTAAGTAGCAAATGGATATTCACCTCTAGGCTGAAAGAAGTCAGCAGTGGAGAGAAAAAGTCTATAAAAATATTTTTCCTTAAGTTTAATAGTACCCTTGGGAATGACCTTTTAGGAATCTCTGTTATAAATAAACAGATGGATTAGATTTCTAGTATCTCCATTACTGAGTGCAATTTTACATGCCTTCTGAAATTTTTTTAAAGTAATTAATTAGTATTAAAAAAAAAAAACTGCCAAGGTAAAGTCTGGATGTGCTCATGACGAAAGTTTTTGAAAGACTGCATGGTTGATGTTTCCAAAAGTGTGTGCTGAGAACTACAAGTATCCCTGAGAAATACTATCAGGTGGTCTCTACCTGAATAAATTTTTTCACATATATTTTCCCAACTTGAAAGGTAAGGTTAATTAAGATTTTTTTGAAGCCCCATCATGTTCTCAAAATTTCATTCTTGAAGAATGGGCATTGAGGGGCTAGGGCTGTAGCTCAGTGGTGGAGAGCTTGCCTAGGGCACTCGCCTCAGTACCACATAAAAAGAAACAAAATAAAGGCATTCTGTCTATCTACAGCTACAGTTTTTTTTTTTTTTTAAAATGGGCATTGATTTGATTGTCTAAGCTAACATGTTAATAGGGAGGAGTTTAGCCAAAGTTTACATAATTTGAGGGCTGTTGTTGACATTGCCTAGCTTTTGCTGGTTTTGTTGTTACTGTCATTGCATTATATCCCATTTTCTAAACAAGGATCAGTGGCTGAAAAATAATGATAAATAGTAATGTACAGTTCAAAATTTTGCCATGAAAGTAAGGTGCACTTAAAGCATAAGTATGTGTCAGGATACATAAATATGTTTTCAAATATACTTACCAAAAAGGAAAGTGAAACAATGAGTATCTGAAAGTCAAATTTCACTCTGTCAATAATGTTGGGAGTCGCCCCGGCTCGGCTCCGAAGACTAACTTCCCCATCCCCCAAGAAGAGCCGTCCAGTGGTGAGCCCTGCTGGCTCACATGATCCTGCCGTCCAATGGTGAGCCCTGCTGGCTCACATGATCCTGTCGTCCAATGGTGAGCCCTGCTGGCTCACAAGATCCTTACCCACCGATCATAAAGCACCCCAGCCACCTGTCAAACCGTTCAACCATTAAACTGTCATTAACTGTCATACCGCCCCTGGCTCTATAAATATGCAGAGCTGTTCCTCAATAAATGGGCATTTTCTCCGACGGCAAACCTTGATCGTTCTTTCATTGGTGCCGAAACCCGGAAGCCTCGCTGCTTGAGGGCCCCTTCTCTCAAGGCTTGCCGTCCTCGTCCACTCTTTGGAGTGCTGCTACTCACACAACACTGGCTCTTCAGTAGGTGAGTTCCCCTATTGGGTATCCAACTTCAGACGGACTACGCAGGGGCTTTGACCGTGATCATCCGGCAAACCTCTGACGTCCAATCTGGAGGAGAGAACGCACCCCACCACAACCTTTACGGTCACGGTGGACTCTCTGGAACCTGGTTCATGAGCGGGAGGTCCTGAGGGGTGGAAGAACAGGCACTCCTCTCTCTCACACACTTTCTCTCTCTCTCTTTCTCTCTCTTAACCACCCTTGTCCCTCTCCTGACCTATGGGGGCCTCTTCTTCCCTCCCTGCAGACTCCCCTTTATTAAATTCTGCACACAAGATTGGCCTTACTATCAAAGACAATCAAAGTCAATGGCCCCCAGGAGGATCCCTAGATCCCGAAATTCTCAGATATCTGTTTAACTTCTGCGAGCTCTCGAAAAAGTGGAAGGAGTTCCCCTATGTTGAGGCTTTTTCTCTTCTTCATTCTCACCCTGGCCTATCTGGCAGATGAACACCCTCCCTACCGACCTCCCCTGTCCGTTCCGTCTAGCCCCTCAGGTGCTCCCCCTGACTCGGCCGACACCTTTAGTTCCCCCCAAACTAGGTCCCGCCCCTAGTCCCACAAACCATGGCCCCTTTAAGAGAGGTTGCTGGACCTGAGGGCATTATCCGGGTACATGTCCCATTCTCTATGAATGACCTCATGCTCATTGACCACAGAAGGGAGTTTCAGTGGGTCCTCCAGGCTTATAGCCTCACTTATGTGTTATTGGCTAATACTCTCCTTCTTGAGGAACGTACCAGAGTCTGGGAACTTGCCAGAGCCCATGAGGATGAAACTCACCGAGTTAATCCCAATCACCCTCCAGGGCCACTTGCTGCCCCAGATGAAACTCCCGACTGGGATTATAATACACAAGCTGGCATACAGAGTAGGGACCGATTCTCCGCATGCATTATTGCTGGGCTCAAAAAAGCGGCACGTAAGGCCGTCAATTTCCAAAAATTACAAGAGACCCCATTGGAATTTCTGGATTGGCTTACAAAAGCCCTTCAGCACTAACCTAGATCCCGAAACCCCAGATGGCCGTCAGGTCCTTATGACATATTTCCTCTTGCAGAGCTACCCTGACATCTGGGCCAAACTAAAAAAGCTCGAACATGGCCCTGCCACCCCCCAGACTGAGAAATTTCAGATGCTCGCCCAGGCCCTGCACGGTGCTTCCTCGGGTCGCCGCCCATCACCGAAACCTCTCCCCCCCACCCCCACCCCCCGTGCCTGCTTCAAGTGTGGCAAGGAGGGACATTGGGCCAGGGCATGCCCCACACCACGCACTCTGCGTACTCCATGCCCTAAATGTCAACAACAAGGTCACTGGGGCTCTGACTGTCCTAGATCCCATAGTAGGCCTATGGCCAGGGAACCCTCTGACCTTCTGGGCATGGCAATCGATTAACGGTGCCTTGGGTCCTTGTCCCCGGCCATAACGATCAATAAACAGGAACCCAGGGTGCGGATTCAGGTGGATGGACGCAAGGTTGACTTTCTCCTTGACACCAGGGCTACCTTCTCAGTCCTGACAGAATTCTGGGGGCAAACAGTGCCGTCCACCTCTCCTATTGTCAGGGTAATAGGAGGAAAGACCATCTATCCAAGAAAGACTCCCCTATTACTCTGTTCCATAGACAACTTCCCATTCTCTCAGACGTTCCTAGTTATGCCCCAATGTCCAGTTCCTTTGCTCGGCTGAGATATTCTCTCTAAATTCAATACAACAATCAATATACAGGTTCCTGGCATCAGTCAGGCCCCAGAATCTGCCTGTTCATCTTTTCTGGCCCTTTTGGCAGAAGACTAGCCATTCTGCTCCTCTTGTGAGGCTGACATGAAATACCATACTAACCTGGTTGACCCGATTGTATGGGATACCCACACCCCCTCCACTGTTTCCTGCCCACCAGTTAACATTCATCTCAAAGATCCTAACACCTTCCCAAATCAGGCTCCTGTCAACAAAAGCTCTTCTGGGCCTACAACCTATTATTCAGGTCCTTCTTAGCAAGGGGTACCTCCGTCCTGCTCATTCCCCTTACAATACTCCCATACTAGTGGTAAAAAAGCCCAATGGGTCCTACCTACAACTCATCAACACCTCCGTTAGGCCCATACATCCTTTGGTTCCCAACCCATACACTCTGCTGTCTCAGATTCCCCACACTGCCACCCACTTCTCCATCATAGATTTAAAGGATATCTTTTTGCCTTTAACCTGGACTGTCCTTCCTCGGGGATTTCGAGATAGTTGACACCTCTTTGGACAAATCCTGGCCTCCGACCTCCAATCTTTTCACCCCCAGTGCCCCGAATCCACCCTCTTGCAATATGTTGATTATCGTCCGGCAAATCTCTTTGCCCACCTGCGGGGAGGAAAGCACCCCACCACAGCCTTTAAGGCTACGGTGGCCCTCAGGGACTCCTTCCTTGGGCAGATTCGAAAGTCCTAGTCCTCTCACCTTAAGACTTGGCCACTAGAGAGACACTTACCCTCCCCTTCTTCTCCCCTCTTTCCGGCCCTGGGAGTATCCGGCCTCTCCAGGAGGGGTCCCGAAAAGCCTTGGCCAAGGTCTCCCACGGCTCTGGCTCCGTCCAGGACAAGAGCTTCAACTGTCAGGATTCAGTGATGACCAATCTCTGCAGCTCAAACCTGCCACTTAGGCACTCCTGATTTTTTTGCTCTAGCGGGGACGCCCCTTTTGCCAATAAACCAGTTTCCTCCTTCTCTGCATCCTCTTCCCTCCTCCTTACGTGGGTAATGTGTCTTCTCTGCCAGTCGACTCTCCCCTACAATGCCTCTTGGATCAAATATAGCACCCAGGCCTGGCCCACTTATCCCTTAGACAACCAAAGCAGATGGCCCCTTTTTGGGTCCCTGGATCCCTCCATTCTAAGGGATCTCTTCCAGGCTTTCTTCTTGCTCCGATCCAATCCTGCTCTCTGTACCCCTTGCAAACCTCTACAAATTCTTTTAGCCTGTCCAAAGGGCGCTCAACAGATGACACAGTTCTCCTACTTAATTTCTTGGCCTTAAAGGGATATCAGGCCTCTCCACAAAAGGCTCAAATAGCATGTATCTAGGGTTCTCTATCTCTCAAGGGAAAAAGGCCATTACAGTAGACAGAAAATAGCTTATTGTGTCTATACCTACACCAAAAACTAAAGATGACTCGCCTTCTTGGGTTTGGCTGGGTACTTCAGGGCCTGGATTACTTTTGAATTTCTCCCTCCTCGCCAGGCCGCTATATAATCTAGCCAAGGGCCCCCAAGATGAACCCCTACCCTCAGCGGTAGGGAAGCCCTTTACAAAAAGACCCTCCTCTGGGCACCCGCACTGCATCTCCCTGACCTCTCCCAACCCTTCACCCTCTATGTACATGAAAAACAGGGACAAAGTCTGGGCGTTCTGGGTCAGGAATATGGCCCCACATTTGCACTAGTGGTCTACTTATCCAAACAGTTCGACCCCACCATCAGGGGCTGGCCCCCATGCCTCAGAGCCCTAGCAGCAGCCCATGACCTCCAGAAAGAAGCACACAAGCTTACCTTTGGCTCCCCACTAACCATCTCATCTCCTCACCATCTAAAGGATTTCCTCACTTACAAGGGACTACAGTCACTTCCTCCTTCCAGGGTTCTAAACCCTGCCTCCCTCCTCCCATCTTCTCCCTCACAAGATCCCGTCCACAAATGCCTAGAGGTATTAGAGACGATTTTACCCTGCCCTGCCACCATTTCTGAGGGACCCCTGCCCTCTTCAGACCTCGTCTGGTTCTCAGATGGTAGCTCCTTTATACACGAAGGGGTTAAAGTGGCAGGATATGCTGTCGTTTCCCTCTCATCCATCATAGAGGCAAAACCTCTCCCACCCAATACCACCAACCAACAAGCTGAACTCATAGCTGCCACAAGGGCATGTGAGCTAGTGGAGGAAAAAACCCTCTGCCTATATACAGATTGCAAATACGTCTTCCATATCCTGATCTCCCACGCAGCCATTTGGAAAAAAAGGGGGGCTACCACCAGAGGGATGGCAGTCATTAATTCCACACTTATTTCTGGTCTACTACGAGCCTCCAGGCTGCCTTCCCAACTGGGAATAATCCATTGCAAGACTCACCAAACTGACTCCTTCCTTACTACTAGGGGGAATCCCAAGGCCTATCAAGCGGCTCGATCAGCCGCCCTATAGAGCTTTACCTCCTCTCTGCTACTCTTCATTACCACTGGGGATCGGCCCAAAGATCCCCAACAGCTCTTCCAGTTTCTTCACTCTCTATTCCATTCTAGTCCACAGAGTCTCACTAACTTTCCTTCACTCCTTTTTCACCCTTTCCCCATGCGATAAGACCCTCCTACAACAGATCACTTCTGCTTGTCAGATCTGCCAGAGAACCAATACCAATACTCCATTAAAACCTAAACCTTTCCCTTCTCATCAGGCCCACGGTCATACCCCAGCTGCAGACTGGCAGATTGATTTCACCAACATGCCCCCAGTAAAAAACAAGCCTTTCCCACTTCTAACAAGCAGGCCTCCATGGTAGTTGACTCACATAATCCCCGTTTTGGGATGCCCACTTCTATCCAATCAGACAATGGCCCAGAATTCACCTCACAGGTAACTCAGGGACTGGCTCACATGCTATCACTCCCTTGGCATTTCCATTGCCCTTACCGCCCCCAGGGTTCTGGAAAGGTTGAAAGGACCAATCGGTCCCTTAAAGAGACCCTCACCAAGCTCACCAAGCTCACTGGGTAAAGGTGCTCCCCTTGCTCTCCCCTTGCTTTATTGCACATTAGAAGGCTTCTTTGGCAAGGCTCTAATCTCTCACCTTATGAAGTCATGTATGGCCATCCCCTCGTTCCTCCCGGATTGCCTACAGAACCCCTACCCATCTCCTAAACCTATGCCCTGCCCCTCCTCTTCCATCTACGCTCTGAACTCTGGCGCTATCAAGACTGGCTCCTTCCTGACCTCAGTCTCTTTCAAAACCCTACCTCCTTAACACCTGGTCAACCTGTTTACTATTGCCCACCAGGGAAAAGCCCCCTCTAAAACCAAAACGGGAGGGTCCTTCTCAGGTGACTATGTGCACTCCCTTGGCGGCCAAACTCAAGCTATCTAATAACCAACTTACCCCGTGGATTCACATTGCCAGGCTTAAGCCTGGCACTCCTACACCTTCATCAGAAGAGCCAACGATTGTCACCTGTCATTAAGTACTCTTGTCATCCCCCCCCACAAGATCTCCTCAAGCTCTGCCTCTCCCGTGTCTCTGTTCTTAGCCCAATTTCTGTAATGGGTTCTGCTAATGCTCCCCCTCATTTCTGGCCCCTCTTGGGTCCTCTCTTTGCCCTACATTAAAGGCAAGTGACCCTAAGGGCCCCCTCCAGCCAGACCCCCTTCTTTTCCTTACAGACCCCCTACTTGCTTGGATCTAGCCGGTAGTGGGACCGTTGTGTGTTGTCCTTCTGACAAACCACTTAGGTGTCCAGAGCATGGTGACCCCTGAATAAGGGTGATCATAAGAGAGCACTTTACCAGTTGCCTTTTGGGCCTAAGGAGGAACATGTGTGTTTTGTTTACCCTCCTAGTTTTGTAAGAATTTCAAGTATCAGTATTTAAAGTTGAGGTGTTTCACATAAAACCTGGAGAGATCTGACTGCTCTCAAAGGGAAATATGGTAACAATGGGCCACCGTCCTCCCTTGGCCGCCTTCAAGAAAAGCAAAAAGCAAGCTGGTACACCCAGTTAGGAGAAAATTTGAAGAGCAGCCTTAATAGAGAGGGGAGGGAGCTAGATTGTACTAGGAATGAAGAGTGGAATTGAGGGTGTTAGGTGCAGGACAGGATGGTCTTCAGGTCATGCCAAACAAAGTTAGCTGCAGGATGACCTGTCTTCTCAAACCCTCTGTCTGGTTCTTTATCACCTATTTGCTTCAAGCCCAAATGCCCAAGTCCCCACTCAAGGCTGAGCACTTAACCCTCCCTTGTGCCAACAAGGCAGCTTGCAGACCCAGAGACCCCATTAGATTTGGGCTCTAAAAACTCCCTGTGCCTGTTCCTTCCGTTTATCATAAAGTTCATTCAGATTCAGGAGGGTAAAATTTTGAATCAAGCTTTTAACCAGCTTCTCCTCAGGAATTACCAACTCCTGGCTACTGATGATACTCCAGTCGAGACCTATGCCGAATGGGGACTGACATCATCATGGATCTGTGGTGGCAAGGAACCTTCGTTGATATGGTCTTCTCTGCCCTCCTGTGGGGGCTTCTTACTTCTCTCCTCTCTTTTTCCCACACCAACCCATCTCAGCAGGAAGCAGCCAGAATGAGTCGATGCCCACTCTCATTTAATAACAAAGAGGGGGGAATGTTGGGAGTCGCCCCCGGCTCCAAAAACTAACTTCCCCATCCCCCAAAAAGAGCCGTCCAATGATGAGCCCTGCTGGCTCACATGATCCTGCCATCCAATGGTGAGCCCTGCTGGCTCACATGATCCTTACCCACCAATCAGAAAGCACCCCAGCCAACTGTCAAAACGTTCAACCATTAACCTGTCATAACTGTCAAACTGTCCTAGGCTCTATAAATATGCAGAGCTGTTCCTCAATAGACAGGCATTTTCTCCGACGGCAAGTCTTGATCATTCTTTCAAGTAACCTATTCCCCAGTATCCTGTGGTTATTTTATTGTGAAACTTTCTCTGTCAGTGACACCCCAAAAGCATATGTGTCATTTTCAAAGAACAGTGGCCTCTATGGTGAACCAGTTTTTTCTAGAATAAATATAAAATACCACTTTATAGTATAAAGTTAATTAATTTTGTTACTGAAGGCAGAAAAGAGGCCAAGATCTCAAAAACATTAAAATAGAATGTATTCTCTACAGTAAAAAGGGGTTCAAGGCACAATATTAATAAGAAGCTAGTCACAATTTGTTCTGCCAAGAGAAAGCAGAAGACTATTAACATAATTCTTGTATTTAATAGTGCTGGTATGGCATGATATTAATAGCAAGCACACAGAAGAGCTCTTCCTATCACATTTGTGTGTTCTGGTATTTTTCTTTATGGTTAGACAGCACCATTAATGCAGAGTGTGGATTGTTTTTGACCTATGTGTGGTGCAAAGGAGGGAAGTGAGCCTGACAGCATTTTATTTTTGTCACCAAGAACTCCATGTTATTGAAGAAGAGAATTAAATTTTAGTTAGCATAATTTTGTAACCTCTGATAGAGATTGGAAAAGTATAGTGAGAACAATGCTCATAGAGTGCCAGTGCTGTGGGCTGCAGGGAGGGTGTTGCTATGCAGGTGAGTGGCTTGGTTGGAAGGCCATCCCACTCACCCTCATTCAGAGAACAGTTGGTGGGGAACAGTGGGCCTTCTAACCCTGATTCAGTGTTGAGGGAGATAATAAGCTGATCAAATTATAGGCACCAAGTGTGTTTTCCAGCCTGTCTGTGATGAAGTAGGCTCAGTGTGTGCAACTACTTTTCCACATTAAGATTTCCTGCCTCTCAAGGGAGAAGTGCACACAGGAGTTCTAAACCCATGAGATTTCAGAGAAATTCCTGCACGACACTGATGGCACCATTAAAACCAACTTTTTCTGATTTCAGATGTCTTCAAATAGCATTGCTCACTGATAGTTCTATCTTGAGTAGCCAGAACTGATCACTCTGGGAAGAAAACAAGATGATTTTTAGTTTTCAGGATAAAATATCAATGTGACAAGATAATCTTTTTGAAATATCAATGCCTTTTTTTTTTGTTGTTGTTCCTGATATTTCTTTTACCTTTGGCCCTTCTCAGTACCTGCTCAAGCTAGGTATTCTGTGCCCTTGCTTCAGGGAAGGGACATGCTGTGACAGCAGAAAGAGGTGAGAAGAAGTTCATTTTTGTCTTTTTGAGTTTTAAAAGCCTGGGATGTAGTGGGGAACAGAAGAAACTTGGCCCAGACTGCATAACATAAGGACAGAGCTTTTACTTGATAGAAGAAAAATAATTCCCTGCACTAGTGTAGGGGCAGAGGAAAAGTCAGGAAGATATAGGAGTGACAGAGTGAGCACAGTGGTAGAATGCTTGCCTCGGCACTTAACACTACATGTAAGGCACTAGGTTCGATCCTCAGCACCACATAAAACACACACTAATTAATTAATTAATTAAAGGTATTGTGTCCAACTACAACTAAAAATTGAAAAAAAATCTCTTTATTAATCTTTGTTCATATACTATGCAAACTTCCACAATTTTCTTCTGTTATAGTTAAAGCTTCGTCCTGGGATTTCATAAACTGACTTCCAGACCACTCGTGTATAATCGAATCAAGCCTTTATTGAAGCACACCAGTGGCGGCTGACCAGAACATAAAGCTATTCCCCTGATCAGCCCCAAACAATTGCAAGGGCACTCCTATAAGACTGAAAACCACAAAAGGGATGTTCTGGGGTCTAGCCAATGCAAGCAAGCCAGGTTACAGAAGCTGGAGAGTGCAGTCAAGCGGTGGGAAGCCTAACCAGTCACAGTTAGCCCAGTCACCCCAGTTACAGAAACAGAGCCATGTTACCCTAGTTACAGAAACAATACCCCATTAGGTAGCTCCGTGTTCTTAAAGGTTTCTATAGCAAAAGGAAAAGAACATCTTGCCCCAGTCCTGACCCTTCTACTTGGCATGGTGGTTTTACAGGATGAAGTCATAAAATAAAATGGAGTCACATTTGCTTCTACTATCACACTTCAGGCATATATAATTTAGTGATTATATATAGATTTATATATAAAGATTTTATTCATTGTTTTACAAATAGTATTATACTCTCTTCTGTGCCTTTTTCCTTTCAACTAGTACTCCATGAAAATCTCTAAACTTTTAAGCTTTTATTTGATGCTATTTGTTACAAACTTCTTTTGTAGTTGTTAAAAGTTGAGATGCCATTTTCCTGGGTGAAAGTATCTTTTTTAATTAAATTTTTTTTTCTGTATACATTGCTGGGGATTGAACCCAGAGCCTTATGCTTGCTATGTAAGTGCTCTACCACTGAGCTATACACCTAACCTCTAAAAAATATTCTTAATTGTAGTAAAAAACATAAGTTTGTCATTGCAACCTTTTTTTTTCTTTCCCCCCAAGAGACACTATCTTTCTAGGCTGGCTCCAAACTCCTGGATGCAAGTGATTCTCTTCCTTCAGCCTCCTGAGTAGCTGACCCTACAGGTGTGCACCACCACACCTGGCAACCATTTCTAAGTGTGCATTTGGATCATGTTCAATATACTCATATTGCTGTGTATCAGATCTCCAGAAATTTTTTATCTTGTAAAATGGAAGCCCTATACCCATAGAATAAGTAACTCTTCATTTTCCCATCCCAAGTTCATGGGCCACATTCTACTTTCTTTCTATCAAGCTTGACTACTTTAGATACCTCACATAAGTGGAATCATACAGTGTTTGTCTTTTGTGATCAACTTGTTTCACTTGGCATAATGTCCTTGAGGTTCACCCATGTTATAGCATGTATCAAAATTTCTTTCCTTTTAAAGGCTGAATTATATTCCATTGTATATGTATATACCATATTTTATCTGCCACTTTTCAGTGAATAGACATTTAGGTTGCTCACACCTCTTGGCGGTGTTTCTAGGTTTTTGTCACAATGTTGATTGCAGTAAACATTCTATACATTTGTCCTTATATTCTTTTATTGCTCTGAGGGTCAGATATGGAGTTACTGGATAAAGGGAGTATATATTTACATTTTATAAAGTTTGCAAGATTAAAATATTGAACAATTACTTTTCAAAAATATAGTAGTATCCTGGGACAGTGGCACACACCTGTAATCCCAGTGACTTGGGAGGTTGAGGCATGAGAATTGCACCAAGACCAGCCTCAGCAATTTAGTGAGACCCTGTCTCCAAATAAAATACCAGGAAAATAAAAAGTCAGCAGCAATTTGTATTTGTACCTTTGGTGTTTGAAAGCAACAGAATTTGTCTTTATCTAATCCTTTGGACCATTGTTATTAAGGGGGTTGTCAAAACCTTTCTCTAAGAAAAGCATGCCTCTCTCTGGGGAGGGGGCATGTCTATGATCAAGAAAATAAATGTTTCTCTGTATCTTTACACATAAAAAGCCCCTAATTTCATTTTATATGACTCAAGAAGCCTATTGAATAAGGGGAAAGAGACTAATCTGCATTGCCATTACAGTTCTGTGACTACCTGGCATTTACCCTAAAAAGGTGGGATCAGTTGATATAGGCCTTGTCGACAAACCTGACTTCAGCTATATGGTTTGGGGCAATTAACCACCTCTTAGAACTTCATTCTCTTCACTTATAAAGGGTGTGCGTGTGTTAGCTATTGATATTTTTCAAGTGTGTAGTTGACATTTTTATTACATACCATATTTTATTAAAAGCATTGATCAAAAAAGGTATTTTAAGTAAAACAAAAAATTATCAAAAATAGATGATTCCTGGGAAAGGTATAAACACTTAAGAGTAAGGAAAATAAATGCAGTGGCATTGCATATTAGGTTTATTTATATTATCAATACAGGAAAACTGGGCTGGAGTTGTGGCTTAATGGTAGAGTACTTGCTTAGCACATGTGAGGCACTGGGTTCAATCCTCAGCACCTCATAAAAAAATAAAAGGTATTGTGTTCATCTACAACTAAAAAAAAAGAAGAAATGAACTTTTTAAAAATACAGGAAAACTTATGAATTAACTATGTTCAACTAAAGTTTTTCAAATTTTAAATGTTATCTGTACTCTTACATTTTCTGATTTATTCCTGAATTGTACATCTGCTTCTCAGTCATAAAGACCTTTCCTTATTCCTTTTAACAGCTTTATTGCATATAATCCACGTTATATAATTCACCAATTTAAAGTTAAATGTTTTTAGCATAGTCAAAGAGATGTATAGCTATCACAATGAGCTTTTTAGAACATTTTCATTATCTCCTCCAAAACCATTCCCTCCTCAACACTATGCAGTCATTATTTGTCTTTTTTCAGTAGTGGGGATTGAACCCAGGGTTTCATGCAATGGTGGGTAGGTGCTCTACCACTGAGTTACATCCCCAGCTATCCCCACTCCTTTTTGTTTTGTTTTGTTTTGTTTTTGTGACAGGGTCTCAGTTCAGACACAGCCTCAAACTTGTGATCTTCCTGCCTCAGCTTCCTGAGTCACTAGGATTACTGGTTTATGCCATCGTACCTGGTTACTTAGCTCTTTTTAAAAATTCTTCGTTGCTAGGGATGGAACCCAAAGCTTTTTTGAATGTGGTAGGCAAATGCTCTACCACTGAGCTATAACCCCAACCCTTTAAAATTTTATTTTAAGGCTGGGCACGGTGGCACATGCCTGTAATCCTCAGTGAAGTTGAGACAGGAGGATCACAAGTTCAAAGCCAGCCTCAGCAACATCGAGGCATTAAGCAACTCAGTGAGACCCTGTTTCTAATAAAAATACAAAATTGGGCTGGGGATGTGGCTCAGTGGTTGAGTGCCCCTGAATTCAATCTCCGGTACCAAAAAAAAAAATTATTTTAAAACAGGGTCTTGCTAAATTGTCCAGGCTTCTTTAAACTTGCCATCCTCTTGCCTCAGTCTTCTGAGTAATTGGGATTACAAGTGTGCCCTACCACACCTGGCACTAATCTACTTTTTGTAACTATAGACTTGTCTATACTGGACATTTCATATAAATGGAATCATGCAATATGTTGTCTGTTTTGACTGGCTTATTTCACCTAGTGTTTTCAAGATTTATCCATGTTCTATTATGTATCAGTAATCCATTCCTTTTTATGTCCAAATATTCCATTATATGGATATACCACATTTTTTTTCTACCCATTTTTCATTTGATGGACATTTGAGTTGTTTTCAGCTTTTAGCTAGTATGAGTAATGTTGTGAACATGCATATACAGGTATTTATGTGAACATCTGTTTTCATTTGAAATTGCTGAGTTTTTGGTAAATCGATACTTAGCCTTTTGAAAAACTGCCAGACTGCTTTCCATAGCGATTATACCATGAGAGTCCAAATTTCTTTACATCCTCTCCAGCATTTATTTATTATATCTTTTTTGATTATTGATATTCTATTGTGTATGAATCTCACTGTTTGCATTTTCCTGATAGCTAAAGGGGTTGAACATTTTTTCATGTGTTTATTGCCATTGTTATTTGAAGAAATGTCTTGTCAAACCTTTTGCCCATTTTAAAGTTCAGTTTTGATCTTTGAGTTATTGATTGACTTATTGAGTCTTTTATCATTGATTTATAATCGTTTTTTATTTTAAATATAGACCCCTTACCAGATATACAATTTGCAAGTATTTCCTCCAGGTTTCCTTTTTTTCAAAATCAAGTATTTTCAAGTCAAAGAAGGGAAGGAAAACTAAAATGCATTAAGTAACCAGTGTGACCAGATTTATACTTAGCTATAGTGATGTCAAAATGTAGAAATGTTCCTGAATTTCAGGACATTGCTATCTTTGGAGATACGAGATTCATATAATAAAAAAATAGTACATAGCAAATCATACACAATAGTATATAATGTGGTCAAACATTGTGTGAAAAGTAAATTCTAAGTAACCCAGGTCGATAGTCACTGATTTGATGTATGTATTTTGAGTAGTATAAGCAAATGTTAATTATTCACAACAACTTTTTAAAAAGTATTTTCAGTTTGTTTGTGTCACTCTTTCCTGCTGGACTGCAAATGTGGATGCTGTTTTGTTTATCAGTGTGTTCCCAGCACCTGATACCAGGCGCATGTCCAATAAACAATGAATGAGTGAGCAAAGATCCATGTGGGATAAAGCTCTCAGGGGATAAGGCACTAATTATGCTTTTCTAGAAAGCTGACTCAAGATGGAAGATATTAGGGTGACAAGAGCAAGAGGCTGATGGGAGCCTTGGATGTCCTTCAGAATTCTGCAGTTAATAAGCTCTGTAGCATTGGTGTTTCTGGTCATATCCCATTTGTGAAATGAGGGGAATACATTGTATTGTCTCCTTTTTAACATTCCAAGCAGCATAAACTTAAAACATTTAGAACCAACTAAAAAAGCATAACCACTAAGTAGAATTGAGTTCACCATCGAGGTTGTGCTAAAAAATACTACTGGCATTTGTGCCTGCCATTTCTGTAAAGTGTGCTAAGAAAATGATATTTCTAGTATTGGACGTATTACAGAGGTATTTACCAAGCAGTATCTTGAACGTTGGGCAGAATGCTGGGATTGAATTATTTTATGTATACGCTACCTAATCTATCTTTCAAACACAATTTGAGACAACAATTCAAACTAGTTTGTCCCCTCCACCCCAAGGCAAAAATGGTTCTTAGATGCAATTGAAAGACATTCTATTTATTTTTATCATTTAAACAACCTTAAATTTTTGGCATTTCAGAGATGATAAATCTTTAAAATAGGATTAAAAGAGGAAAAATGGTTCAGTAATGTTCTTTTAACTTAAAGCTCTAAAATCAACAGCTGTTAAATATTTAGATGACTCTCCAGTGTACAGTATTCTAATTTAATCTAAATGGCAAATGCTGTGCTGCATTCCCTCATAAGGAGACATTTATGGGAGGGGTGACACAAACTGTGGGATTTATAGATGAAATCTTGCACTGCTCAGGGAAGCAGGACATAAATCCTTGAGGCTGCTATATTAATGAAATAATAGGCAGTGAAGGAGAATTAGGAAATGGATTTCTTTCAGTTAGTGTCACCAGATAACTTTTTAATAGCTTTGTACAGAAATCATGGTCTACCATAATAAAAAGAGAATTCTGTCAGAGTGCTAGTTTTCTTTCAAATGCTTTCTTTTACATTGGAGAAGGATCATCTCTGATAGCTACTATAATTCCTGTGTTTGTATACTTGATGATAAATAAACCAGTGACTTTTTTTAAGTTTTCAATGGACCTTTATTTTATTTATTTATATGCAGTGCTGAGAATCAAACCCAGTGCCTCACACATGCTAAGCAAGTGCTCTACCACTGAGCCACAATCCCAGCCGCACCAGTGACTTTTTTGATTGAACCCAGGGGTGCTTTACCCCTGACCACATCCCCAACCCTTTTTAAAATATTTTATTTGGAGACAGGGTATCACTGAGTTGCTTAGGGCCTTGTTAAATTGCTGAGGCTGGCTTTAAACTCAAAATCTTCCTCCCTCAGCCTCCTGAGTCATTGGGATTACAGGCATGGCCACTGTGTCTGGCCCAGTGACATTTTTGTTTGAAGTAAATGTTTTTCCTATTAGCTCCTAAAGTGATTTTATACAAAAGTGTAGCAAATATATGACAAATATAAATAATTCATTCAATATTCATATATAAAATTATGCCACTAACATATTTATTTTAAATTTACACTTGATAAAAAGACTTTGCTTCAGTGTATTTGTTTTCTAGGTGTGGAATTTTATTCTCAGCAATCTCTGTAGCTCTGACAATAGAAAAGCTTTTATTATGTAGATTTTGTTTTGTTTTGCTTTTTGTTTTTGTGGTGCTGTTGACTGAACCTAGGGCCTTCTGCTTGCTAGTCAAGAGTTCTACCACCGAGCTATATCCCCTTTACTTAGTATTTAGAGTTTAAATTATGCTGTATTTGTACTGTTTCTTAAAGAACTCAGCATATTTCCATAGGTAATCTGATTTAACTTAAGAATTATATCTGAGCCAGAATGACCCTTATTTGATCACAAGTGTTTGTATTAATATTCCATTTAAAATCTGCATTCATAATAGTTGAATCTTTAATAATATTTAATTTCTTAAAATACAAATAACTTCTAAAAATTTGTTATACACAGGATTATCTGAACCATCCTCTGTTGCAAGACATGAAGACAGTTTGTTTAAGGATTTATTTCAAGACTATGAAAGATGGGTTCGTCCTGTGGAATACCTGAATGACAAAATAAAAATCAAGTTTGGCCTTGCAATATCTCAATTAGTGGATGTGGTAGGTGTGCATATTATTACATATTCCTTATCACACCAATTTCATGAGAGTCTGTTGTGTGCCTTTCCTCAAGGAACTCCTCAGGAAAAAATAATTACTGTGCCACAGACATAATGTGTTTATATGGTTTTGTATAATTTGGAAATTGTTTTATCTCATTTGGCAATGATAATAAGTTTGTCTTTCACAAATGCAAAGATACTGAAACATTTTATATTAAAGTTTCTCTTTAAATGTGTTAAACATAGATCAAAAAATTTAAGAGGAACAAACAGTTTTAGAATTATATATTCTTAGGTCCAAAAAGTATCTCAACAGGACATTGTCTCAGTATCACACTACAACATTACAGAGACTTTTCCATGTGACATTCACAAGGGAGAATAAGTTTCCTTGATAACTTTCACTGTCCAAGAGATCCTTCCTATTTAAACTAAAAATTCACACTAATTTTTAAGGTAGTTTCTTCTTGTCCTGGTCATGCTAATCATTATTTCCCTGCTATGTTCCTAGAATAGGTCAACATGTGTGTGTGTATATGTATATCCATATATATATATATATATATATATATATATATATGTATTTTTTTCACATATGTATTTTTTAAAATAATATTTATAGATGTGTCATTATTTTCTGATTAGAGAAGTAATGCATGATTTCTGTAGAGTTGGTTTCTTTTTCTTTTTCTTTTGTTTTTGGTACTGGAACTTGAACCTAGAGGCACTTTACCACTCAACTACATCCTCAGCCCTTTCTATTTTTTATTTTGAGAAAAGATCTTACTAAGTTGCCGAGACTTATCTTCAACTTGTGTTCCTCTGCCTCAGCCTCCCCAGTTGCTGGGATTACAGACATATATCACTGCACACAGTTTATAGAGAATTTTTAAAGTGCAAAAGATACAAATGAAATATATTCTAATTCTACCACCCAGAGATGACTAATGTTAACCTGTTAGGTTGTTTTAGACAGTTTTATTTATTTATTTTTTTTTGTGTGTGTGTATGATACAATTAGAATATTTTTAGATACGATTTTGATTGCTGACTTTTTCCCTACTATAATGGCTACATGAGATTCCTTTTTAAAAATCCATTCTCCTATTGTTAGCAGATTATTGTTCAGTTTTCTTATTGTAAATAACAATGATGATGTTTGTACACAAATATCTGAATTTCTCCTTTTCTTAAGAAAGGCAGTTAGTCAGGGGTTGGAGGTGTAGCTCAGTGGTACAGTGTTTGTTCATCAAGGCCCTGGGTTTGATTCCTAGCATGATGATATATGTCACCTAGTTGCTTCCAGAGAAATCAGTGAATACATATGACCCTTTGCTAGATGGTATGGGGAGATATTAAATAAAGATAGGAAAGTAGGAAGTAAGATAAAGTGGGGCTTGCTCTCAAAGATCTTTCTTTCTGGTTGAGGCCATTGTAGAGTCACTTCAGAATACTGAAGTACTAAATCATGATGGCATGAATAGCTGGGACTTCAGATCTATCATGATGATTGAGATTATCAAAGAAGGCAGGATAGAGGAGGTGCCAGTTGAGCTGGCCTTATAGTCAGCTGACATGGAAGAGAGTAAAAATACTTTAATAAGAAGGAACAATGGGGCTGGGATTGTGGCTCAGCGATAGAGCGCTCGCCTAGCACGGGGGGGGGGGGGGACCCGGGTTTGATTCTCAGCAGCCACAGTTAAAATAAATAAATAAAGGCTTTGTGTTGTGTCCATCTACAAAAAAGATATTCTCTCTCTCTCTCTAAAAAAAAAAATAAAGGAACAATGGGCTGGGGTTGTGACTCAGTGGCTCAGTGGTAGAGCATTTGCCTATCATGTATGAGGCAATGGGTTTGATTCTCAGCACCACAAATAAATAAAATAAAGGTCCATCAACAACTAAAAATATTTTTAAAAAGAAGGAACAGTATAATCATAGCTTTGTCAGTGATACTGAGCCTTTTTGTGGAGCTGTTTAGATCAGATTAATGTTGGGAGCCCTGCTACATAGGAAAATGGTGTGACTGAATGGCTGAGCAGGTGAGGAGTGATCCCTGCATACCACCTTGCCTTTGTTTCTGCCATTTCTTCTGCTTGATGATTTTTTCCTTCTGGCATGAGGCATTTATTCCTCAAGGTCAATGCACTGTCAGACCCTTTGTGAAATTTTCCCAGACTCCAAGACAGTCTGGTCCTCTGGTAGTCTCCTGCCCTTTGATATAGTGCCCACTCCACCACTGGTGCTTGTGTGCTCTGCAGAGCAGGGCTAGCTTTATTCCTGTGTCCAACCCCGAGTCTGGCACATGGTAAATGCTGAATGGGTGAGAGATCCAACAGGCACTAGATATGGCAAAAGCAGTTCTCTAGAAGATCAGTGAGTAACATACATGGTTTTGAAGAAACTTGAGAGACAAGTTAGGTCACATAGAGGGGATAATAGAACTTGACCACTGAATGTGGAAGGAGGTATCACTTTTTTTTTTTGTACCAGGGATTAAACCTAGGGCGGTTGACCACTGAGACAGGTCCCCAGCCCTTTTTTGTATTTTATTTAGAAACAGGGTCTCGACGAGTTGCTGAGGCTGGCTTTAAACTCTCGATCCTCCTGCCTCAGCCTCCTGAGCCACTAGGATTACAGGCATGTGCCGCCTTGCCAGGCCAGGTGGCACATTTTGAACCCTAGGTGCCTAGAGTGGAAGAGGAACAGAAACCTGAAAGATTGCTATGGGAGTATGGCAGAGGGGATGATGACTTTGTGATCTGAGGTGTTCATTCCAAAGAAAATGTTCACTAGCCCTGGGGAAGTCAAGAACAGCTCTGAGGTGAAAGAGAGACTAAGGATATCAATTTGGAATTGCGGGCTGTGGATGAGTGTTGAAACTTTGGTTAGTTTTTAAAGCTAGTGAAGAAAAGTAGGAACCTGATCCTTGAGGAACATTTGTAGAAAGTGGTAAAATTAACCACAGCAGTGCATGGCTATAATTCCAGCAACACGGGATGCTGAGGGAGGATAATTACAAGTTAAAGGCCAGCCTGAACAGCTTAGCAAGACCTTGTCTCAAAATAAAAAAAAATATAAAGGACTGGGGATGTGGCTCAATGGTAGAGCACCCCTTTTAAATCTTCAGTACTGTAAGAAGGAAAAAAAGAATAAAGTTAGTCCAGTAGAGAAGTTGGAATGTCAGTGACTACAAGAGGGTCTGGAGTCATAGAAGATGAGGGTGACTGGTCCTGGGGTTGAAAACAGAAAGTTCATTGAATTGCTTCTAAGTGCTTTTATGATCCTTTCATCATTGGGGTCTCTCAATTCTATAATCATGCTGGTAGCTCTCCCTTGAACTTTCTGTAGATTTCTACCTTATTTCCTACATGTTATCCTGCTCTTTATGTATTTATTTTTTATTTATTTATTTTTCAGTACCAGAGGTTGAACCCAGGGGTGCCTAACCACTGAGCTCCATCCCCGGCCCTTTTTAGTTTTCTATTTTGAGACAGGTTCTCCCAAAGTTGCTGAGGCTGGCTTTCACTTGGGATCCTCCTGCTTCAACCTCTTAGAGTCGCTGGGATTACAGGCGTGTGCCACTGTGCCTGCTTGTTTTTAAAAATATCTCCATGTTTATTTGTTTTAATATTATATTTTTATGATCAGGTTAAAAAACTATTACCACTTAAACTTCTGATGTGCTTACGTGTAGTTTAATCTTCTCCACTTATTTTGTGTTTTCCTCCTGGGTATTGTCCACACTTGTCCTCACTCAGTTTCATTTTGTTGCATCCTCCCTCTGCAGAGCACATTATAGATGCTCAGGAGATACCTGCAGCCACATTAAATTAGGATGCATCCCCTGTGGTAATGGGTTAGCTGCCTCATCTTTGAGGCTAGTTGCAAATTTATGGATTATTATTTTAAAAAATTTTAGTTATATATGGACACATTTATTTATTTTTATATTGTGCTGAAGATTGAACGTAGTGCCCCACACATGCTAGGGCCACTGAGCTACAACCTCAACTCCTTATGAATTATTTTTTAATCTGCATTATGGGTAGTTGAAAATACCAAGGTTTGATTGGGTTCTAATCAGAGAGCAAAATATGTGCTCACATTTCTAGAAAAAGGGTTCATTCATCACTTTTAAAGATGACCTACTGCCCTATAGCATCATAAGAATTATATTTACCAGAACTTTCCTAAATATAAATACCTCTGTTTAGAACTTTTGTGGAACAGGCATATTCTCATACTGGGATTAGCAGTTATTCTGGATGGTGTGTGACTTTGGGGTGGGCAGTAGAGCTGGTGGGATAAGGTTTAGATTTAGGAGATTCAAATTTTAGAATTGGTTCTATCACTGACTAGTGTGATTTTAGGTAAGTCACTTCACTGGGCCAGTTTCTATACCTGGAGTATGAAGGAAGGAATTACAGTAGATGAGGTCTCTAGGTCCTCTCCAGCTCTTTCTGTTGTTGTGTTCTGTTGCTTTTGGATGGTGCTGAGGATTGAACTCAGGGCCTTGTGTATGCCAGTCTACCACTGAGCTACATCCCTACCCCTGAACTCTTGTGTTTTAATTAAAGAAAATTGCTCTTGGGAACTACATCTTAAGATGGATGGCTATGCTGATTCCTAGCAATCATTCCTCCTATGTGTGGATGTCACACAGCTGCTTTTGTCCCTAGGGATGTGCTTCCTTCAAGTCTCCTCCTGCTGTTGGGATAGAATAGGGAAAGGGTAACCTTCAGCTACCTGAGCTATTTACACTGTATTCTCTCCCCAGCTGCCTCTCTTCGCTGTGGCTCTCTTTGCTTAGCCTCATATCCTATACATAGTGTACTTGTGGTTGTTGATTATGGTGAATTTGGCTTGTTCATTTGACTCCATGAAATTTCAGTAAAACTTGGTAGGAGAAAATATCACTTTAATTAGGCCTTGAAAATTTGGGGAAGGGCTGGCACAGCAAAGATTTGACAGCTGGAGGAATAAGTGACAAGTCTTAAGGACCCCAGGTTCTCTAGAAAAGTAAGACCTAAAGGCTTTGTGAAATGCTTAGACATCCGTATTTTTTTTTACATAGCAGACCCACAGGGAAGTTCAAATTCTTGCCCACAAGGAATAGTCCCTTGACAATGTACAGAAATGCCATGTCTCACTAATCCTAAGATGCATGCTTTTCCATATTTTGCCATCTCTGAACTAGAGTATATCTTATAATTAATGACAGCTTGCAATTCATTGATAGCTTCTCTTCCTTTTGGTGCTAAGCAAATAGAATAATGCTATGTATCTTAGATTCTGTCTTAAATTTGAGGAAATTATAGTAGTTGTTACCATGAATGTTAAATCTAAAAATGCCCAACGGTATGCTTTAAGGTAGTTTATCTGAAGTACAGAGTATGTTGAAAGGAATAATGTGAAATTAGGCTGGAAAAGAATACAAATTTTCTAGAGAACCAGAGTGATAAGCAGAATGTCAATTCTATATGGAGGATATTTGTATAAAAACATAACGCTTCTTATTTTATTTAAAGAATTGCTTCTATAATTGCAATAATCTTATTTAAATTTTTATTCATAGGATGAGAAAAATCAGTTAATGACAACAAATGTCTGGTTGAAACAGGTATGTATAACATTCAAATGGGCGTCCAGCTAGAAGCTGGCACCACCAATTACCACAGGGCTTACAGCACAAAGGGACATGAATATGTGGTCTTGGTGAATTGGCCGAATACAGAAAAATGACAGTAGATGAATTCTTATGTTGAATCAGTTAATATTTTTCAAGTTAAATACTTGTTAATTAGTTAATATTTTTCAAGTGCCTTCTATGTGTCAGGCTCTGTGCTGGGCACTGGGGAAACTTTAGTGAACAAAACAAACTCCAAAATCCTTGCCTTCATGGAATTTCATTCTAGTGGGAGGAAAAGGAACAAGTACCTTAGAAGCTGATGAGCTTGGAGAACACATTGGGAAAGAGGTTAGGGAATGTTAAGGACTATACTAATAAGCAGAATGTTCAGAGAAAATGTCACCTGGAAGGCAAAGTTTGAACAAAGACTTGGAGGAGAAGAAGAAAGCCCTGTGGGTGCCTGGGGAGGAACATTCCAGGTGGAGGGACCAGTAAGTGCAAAGGCCCTGAGGCTGGGATGTGTCTCACTTAAAGGAGTAGCAAGGCCAATGTGGCTAGAAATGAGTGAGACATGGTGAGGGGTAAGTAATAGGAGACTAATGGAATAGTGGCTCATAGCGCACTGCAAGGATGTTGGCTTTAACTCTGAGATGGGAGTGGACAAGAATGTAATACGTTATTTTTACATAGAGTGCCTTTTATATGAAGGTCCCCATTTTACTGGGCTACCATACGTATGCCCTCAATAGTTTGATGAGTGCTTCCCTTTTGTTTATTCCACCATTCCTAATTCTTATGCCTATTACCAACATCCCTAACCTGAAACTCCTAAAAAGCAGATGTGCCTTTCTTGGCATGTGACTCTTACCTTGATATGATCACAGAAGTGTTACTACATGGAGGCTGATATGGTGTTTAAATATGCGGAATGTGTAATAAATCCAAATCCCCTTTGCACAGACCAGTCCAGCCAAATTGAGTAACGATACAGTTGGGAAAAGAGAATGTTTCCTCTGAACCTTGGGGGCCCATGGCTTCAAGTCCTGGGCATGGTCAGTTGGTGGGAGAAGAGGTGCTGCATGGAGCCATGAGTGCATCAGCTTTGGTTGTCTCCTGTGTCTCATGAGGACCATGAGCCCTGAGTCCATAGCCAGAGCCACTACCTAGAAGTTGGGCTTCAGTGCCCACATCAAAGAGATGGAGTTGAGTTTTCTGTATTGGGGGCAAAGATGATTTCATGTCTAAAATTTCAGGACTTGACAAAGAGTATAATTTTCACTATTTTGACTATTATTTGGTTTGGAATTGAGGCAGATTTCTTCATTTTAAAGGAATGGACAGATGTAAAATTAAGATGGAACCCTGATGACTATGGTGGAATAAAAGTTATACGTGTTCCTTCAGACTCCCTCTGGACCCCAGACATTGTTTTGTTTGATAAGTAAGTTGTATTCTAAATGCCATTTTATATTTTTGAAAGAAAACGTGTATTACTATCAGGCAGCAGTCATTTGTTCCCCTTTGAAAATCGTTCAGCTATATATGACTAGATTTTATGTTCCTTTGTTTCTTAAACCTACTAAGAGGTTCTGTGACTCCTCCTTTTTTTCTTGTGTGTACTATTTTTTATCATAAAAGTGTTCTCTGATTTCTGAAATTTGAAAAAGGTTTGGGAAGTACAGGAAGGTGTAAGGAATGGGGGAAATTAGACATAACCACAGTTATTGGCTTACACATATGGTGAACTTCCATGTGTCTGGAATGTGCTAGTAAATGCCTTATGTGCTTTATGTAATTTGATTCTCACAATAACCTCATGCATTGGATATGAGTATATACATTTTAAGATAAGAAAATGGAGGCCTAGGGTAGTTACACCTTATTTAAGATCACATAGCTCTCACGTAGTCGGGTAGGGCTTCACACCAAAGCAGTGTGACATTCCTATTTATCCTCCACATATTTGGCAGATTTCCAGATTTTGGGGTCTGTTTTTTAGTTGTGGTCACATATTATGTTCAAAAGCATCCTTCTAATTTTGTTTAAATACTGTATTGTCATTTTCCTGTGATAAGGAATATTGGGTTAATTATTAACCCATCTTTATAGGCATCCTGCCTAGGTATATTTGGAGGATTTTTTTAATTGGGGGGAGAGGAAAATTTGGGGTACCAGTTTCATTTCTTATTCTAGGACCACTCTGGGGAAAATCAGGAAATTTGTGCTCATTCTAAAGTACTTTGTCTTATTTGCAAAAAGGCATTTGACACAATGCTGTATAAAAATAATCTTTTGAAACTTTTGACCTCCCTTTTTTCTTTCCACATATTTTTTTATTGGTGCACCTCCATGTTTCTTGATAGAGAAGGGTAAACAAGCTTGAGGTAAGGTGCTACAACTTTCTTTAATTACTCTCAGTAATTAAAGACTTTTTTATACCACACATAGATATATTACAGAGTACTGTATAAAAGATACACGAATCTGAAGATAAACACAATTTTGAAACAAATCATGTGTTGGGTTACAGCTTCTTACTAGGCTTCTTCAGCATAGGAGTTTACTTGTGGGAGAGCCCAACAAGCACTGCTGTCTTCCAGGGCTGTGCCCAGGGGGAGCGTTCTTTTCCTGGTACCGTGGAAAATGTCCAGTGTTTGTGGTGGAGAAGAAAGAACTCCATGTGGGGAGTCTAGGAATGTGAATTCAGGTTCTGGCTCTGTGCATGTCCTGTGTATAAATAGCCTGATTTTATTTTGTGTGTAAAGTGAGGTTCTTTCAACCGCTAAAATTGCAAAATGAAAAGTATGGATTTTTCAGTCCTGGAAAACATGTAGAAGTTGTTCAGTTCCAGTAAGGTCAGATGTTTAAGGAAGATCTCTAGAGCAGCGTCCCCTATGTACAGCAGGTATATATGAAGGGTAGTAATTTTAAAATATTTCATGCTGTCAGTTATAGGCTTTCTTTTATTTTTGGCTTATACAGTGCATGATTGAGTTGTATTTTCTGTTTTGTTACTGAACATGTTTGTATTTTAGTGCAGATGGACGTTTTGAAGGGGCCAGTACAAAAACAGTTGTCAGGTACAATGGCACTGTCACCTGGACACAGCCAGCAAACTACAAAAGTTCCTGTACTATTGATGTCACATTTTTCCCATTTGATCTCCAAAACTGTTCCATGAAATTTGGCTCTTGGACGTACGATGGATCTCAGGTTGATATAATCCTAGAGGACCAAGATGTAGACAAGACAGATTTTTTTGATAATGGAGAATGGGAAATTGTGAGTGCAGCGGGGAGCAAAGGAAACAGAACTGACAGCTGCTGCTGGTACCCCTACATCACTTACTCCTTTGTAATTAAGCGACTGCCTCTCTTTTATACCTTGTTCCTTATTATACCCTGTATTGGGCTCTCATTTCTGACAGTAGTTGTCTTCTATCTTCCTTCAAATGAAGGTGAAAAGATTAGTCTGTGCACTTCGGTCCTTGTCTCTCTGACTGTCTTCCTTCTGGTTATTGAAGAGATCATACCCTCCTCTTCTAAAGTAATACCTCTGATTGGAGAGTACCTGGTGTTCACCATGATTTTTGTGACCCTATCAATTATGGTGACTGTCTTCGCCATTAACATTCACCATCGCTCTTCCTCAACACACAACGCTATGGCACCCTGGGTCCGCAAGATATTTCTTCACAAGCTTCCCAAACTGCTTTGCATGAGAAGTCACGTAGACAGGTACTTCACTCAAAGAAAGGAAACCGAGAGTGGTAGTGAACCAAAATCTTCAAGAAACACGTTGGAAGCTGCACTTGATTCTATTCGCTACATTACAAGACATGTCATGAAGGAGAATGATGTCCGTGAGGTCTGTGACATGTGTTTATGAATGCAGTTCTGCTTGGATTCTAAGAGGGGACTGTAATGATTCAGCATGACCATTAAGGCTAAGCATAGACTGAGGGATACATTGCTATTTTTTTAAAAAAAATCTTATGGTCTGGGGGTGTAGCTCAGCAGTAGAGTGCTTGCCTACTGCTGTGCAAGACCCTGGGTTTAATCCCCATAATGCCCAGTATGGAAAAAAACAACAACAAAGAAACAATTAAGGGGCTGGGATTGTAGCTCAGCATTAGTGCACTTCCCTCCCAAGTGTAAGGCATTGGGTTGGTTTCTCAGTACCGCATATAAATAAATAAAATAAAGGCCTATCAACAACTAAAAAAAAAAATCCTAAAAAAAAATATTAAAACCCGTTTCCATTAAACCCTGGCAAAATGGGGCATCTCTACATCTCTGGGGCAACTATACTTCTCTCCATTTCTCCCAGCAGCATCTTGGGTAACTTAAAAGAAATTTTATTGGTATGCATTCAAAGGAATAGTAATCTTGACATTAATTAAGATACCGTCTTAGTTTTATCTTCAGTAACTTTGCTTCTGAATTCAGTGATAATCAGCAGGCACAACTGCATTATAATTTATCAAAACTTTTATTTTTAAAAGAAGGAGCCTAATGTAGGCTCTTTAAAAATACAGTCAAGATATTTTCCTAGAAAAAAATTTTTTGTGGTTCATTAATAAGAAATTTTAATAAAATTAAAAGGAGTAAGGTGTTCTTGTGTATTAGTTATTATAGTTCAAAGTGTTCATATGAAACTTAGTAATAGTGCTTAATAATATGCTTAATTTGCTTAAGACTTTATTATAGAAAACAAGTTTCACTTGTTGTTATTTAAGGTTAATTAACATTTAAAATATAAGAGCTGAACATATATACATTTTACCAATGTGGTAATATTGAACTGGGTTTTTTTCCCAAAATGTTTGAAATTTTCAATTGTGTCAGTCTTTCTTCATTTCTATTGTGTAATGTTTTTAAAGCTATGACTATAACGATACTTTCATAATTGAATTAACTTTACATGGTCCCATAAAAATTATATAAATTTTAATTTCTAAAGCTTTTGTTTTTAATGGAAAGTTTTCTAGCAGGTGTAGGTAGGAAATGGAACAAATCTAATAAATAACAGCCAGCACCAGAGTGCACACCTACAAATCCCAGCTTCTCAAGAGGCTGAGACAGAAGGATCATAAGTCAAGGCCAGCCTCAGCAACTTGGTGAGGCGCTGTCACAAAGTAAAAAATAATGGGGCTGGAGCTGTGGCTCAGCGATAGAATGCTCACCTAGCACATGTGAGGTGCTGGGTTCGATCCTTATCACCACATAAAAATAAGTAAATAAAATAAAGATATTATGTCCAACTACAACTAAAAAAACATTTTTAAAAAAAGGGCTAGGGATATGGCTTAGTGGTATATGAGGATATGGCTTGGGGGCAGGGGTGGGGTGTAATCCCTAGTATGGGGATTGGGAGTGAGAGGAAAAAAAAACTTCCTCCCAAAAGGGATATATCACACACAATTCTAGTAAACTTTTTTTGTTTTGTGTTTTGAAACAGAGTCTTGCCATGTTGCCAAGCTGGCCTCAAACTTTTGGGCTTAAGAGATCCACCTGCTTCAGCCTCCCTGGTAGTTGGGACTGGAAGCACATGCCATTGCACCTGGCTTACTTATAATGAACTTTTTTTTTTTTTGTACCAGGGGTTGAACCCAGGGACACTGAACCATGTCCCCAGCCTTTTAAAAATATTTTATTTAGAGACAGGGTCTCTCTGAGTTGCTGAGGGCCTGCTAAGTTGCTGAGGCTGGCTTTGAATTTGCAATCCTCCTGCCTCAGCCTCCCGAGCCACTGGGATTACAGGCATGCTCCACTGTGCCTGGCACTTATAATGACTTTTAATGCTTGTGGATTTGTAAAGTTTCTATTTGATGGTAGTATAATTAAATTAGTTTATAAGGTCTGAAGCTACCAATGAATGGAGTCTTGAAAAGTGGATTTATTTTAGATAATGATTTAGACTGAGATGGAATTTAATAAATGTCTACAAAGAATTGTGCAAAAACAGTAAGGGTTATAAACTAGGACCAGGAAATAAGTTTTATTTCCAAGACAAAACTTAGAAGCAGAGAAGTAGTGGTGTGTTTAGAATCCTCTGAATTCTAAACTATCCCACAAGTTGGGGGCATTGTTTCTGTAAGGACCCTGTGCTTCACAGAGGCTAAGGGAGAGGGAAACCCTGCCCCTCACCCCACCCCACCCCCAAGGAAATGGCATGTTAGGAAAGGGAGCTTCTAGTGCTCAGTGGCTGGCTCAGCTGGCCCTTCCCTCCAGGTGACTCCTAAAGGGTGTCCCTGAAGCTGGATCCAGAGCCAGTGGTTCCATCCTCATGAGTTTAGATAAAAATAGTCCCTAGGAAATCCAAAAGTCAATAAAGTAGTACAAAAGTAGTATAAAAATGTACTGCTGGTGGTCGGGGGAGAAGATTATAGCTTTCTAATGTGGATTATTCTGAACCAACTTTTAATTTGATATAAAATTAACCTCAAGCCATTGTCTCTCAAAAAATTACACTACATTCTTGCAACTACTAGCCAAGATTAAGTTAATAGAAAAAAACTAAATACTTTGGTTGTGGCTCGGCAGTAGAGTGCTTACCTAGCACATTGGAGGCTCTGGGTTCGATTCTCAGCATCACATAAAAATAAATAAAATAAAAGCATTGTGTCCAACTACAACTTAAAAATAAATACTTAAAAAAACCTTAAGTACTAAAAATACATTATTTTTTAGTTTATTGCAAAACATCCAAGTAGTATAGGCACTTTATTAAAAAAATCTTCAAACCTCGTAATGTATTATAGACTGATATGTAAAGGAACAAATTTTATAATGTCTTTTCAAGCTTGAACAGGTTGTATTTGTTATAGACCACCAGGGTGTTCTGTCCCTGAACCCTAAGGTCATAACTGTTTGGAGGCAGTAAATGATTGCCCTCTAACTTAGTGTGTTATATCTTTAAATATCTACACAACTTTTATTTTAATGTGTTTTTATTTTTATTTTTGTAACAGGTTGTTGAAGATTGGAAATTCATAGCCCAGGTTCTTGACCGGATGTTTCTGTGGACTTTTCTTCTGGTTTCAATTATTGGATCTCTGGGTCTTTTTGTTCCTGTTATTTATGAATGGGCAAATATAATTGTACCAGTTCATATTGGAAATACAAATAAGTGAAACTTTGAAGGGTTTGAATTTAGTTACAAAACATATATCTATCATGGAATGTCTACACTTAGGCAAATATAAAGTTGTGTTTAAAATATGATGTAAACTGCAGCAGATTAATAGTTGCTAACATTGGTTTACCTAATAGATTATTCATTAGTACATCTACCTGCATGGCTGAAGTAATGACTAAAAATAACAGCAAAATATTATCCAAACTGTACTAGTGAAAATCTAGTGTTTTTCTGGTTTGTAATCAATAGTGATGCTCATCTTTTGGTTTTTTGTTTGGTTGGTTGGTTGGTTGGTTTTTGGTGCTGGGGATTGAACCAAGGCTTGGCACATGCTAGGCAAGTGCTCTACCCTCGGAGCTATACCTCCAACCCAAGCTCATCTTTTGAATGCTGGAAAATTCTAGTTGTGTTTGAAGATATATTTTAAAACTTTTTCAGGATTTGGTAAAGGTATACTTTTTTTTTTTTTTTTGAGATGGGATCTTGATAAAATGCCTAGACTGGCCCCAAACTCTTGGGCTCAAGTGATCTTCTTGCCCTCAACCTCCTGAGTAGCTGGGACTACATGTGTGTGCCACTTGTGCCAGGCTAAGGGATACATTTAAAATTTCTTTCTGTCCTGTATTTAATAATAACAGCTAATCTTCAGTGTATTCTGCTCTCATAAGTAAGCTGATTACTCAGTATAAGAGTGACTTAAAATGATGCTGCTATTCTATAACCAACATTTTTAATAAATGAAAAGTGGAGATTGGACAGTCCTTTAAGGCTTTATTCTTTAGATGTTTAAACCAAGTAAATATTTTATTAACTATCTTTATAGCTTTCCTTCCATTGTAAAATCACATACCAGACAATTCTTGTCAACGTGTAGGAGCATGTCCTTAACATTAATTTCAACCCCCTTGTACATATTCCCCACAATTAATAGAGCCATCTATACAAACTATGGTGGCATCTCTTTATCCTTGATCTCAGAAGAGTTCACTGTAATTACATAAATTTTAAAAATTTTAAAAGCATGTCTATGTCTAGAACATTCTATGAGAAAACCATCTTCTAAGCTTAAAGATGGTATTCTAATTTGGTATAAGCATATCATTACATATCTAATACTTGCTTTCTTTCATTTCAACAATTACAATAATAGAATATTGGAGTTGCAGGATGTTTAGATGTAATCTAGTCTTAGCCTTTTACTAGTACAGTATATATCAGTAAGTATAGTACATCATATCCAAATGTCCCTGACTCACCTGTAACCAGGAAGAAAACACTGATAGAAACCTTGCGTTAAATTTAGAACTCTTGGCTGTTGAGATAGTAAATGCATTATTTATTTGTAGTAAGTAACCCATCTATCTTCAAGTCAACACTCTTTGGAGGGAAGAGGAGACCCTGTCAAATTTACATTTTTCCTATAGGCAAGTGTTTAATGCCACTTAATGAGTGAAAGTTTGTGCTACAGTTTGGATAAGTGTCCCCAAAGGCCTGTGTGTTGAAGGCTTGGTTGCCAGCCTGTGATGTCATTGGAAGGCTATTAGGGGTAGAGCCTAGTTTAAGGAAGTTAGGACAGTAGAGGTGTGCCCTTTAAGGGAATACTGGGATACTAGGCCCTTCCCACCAACCACCTCACTGCTTCTTGGCCACTGTGTGATAAATAGCTTTGTTCTACCCCATGCTTCTCACCATGATGTGCTCCTTGCTACAGGCCCCCAGAACAACATGACAATTGACCATGGACTGAAACCATGATAATCTTTTCTTCCTTTAAGTTTATTATCTCAGGTATTTTGTCAGTGACAGAAAAATAATACAGAAAATGAGTATCAAGAAATCAAGTCTTTGGGCAGGTGTGGTGGTGCATGCCTATAATCCTAGTGGCTCAGAACGCTGAGGCAGAAGGAGCACAAGTTCAAAGCCAGCCTCAGCAATTTAGTGAGGCTATAAGCAATCTAGTGAGACCCTGTCTCAAAGTAAAAAGGGCCAGGGATGAGGCTGAGTGGTTTAGTATCCTTGGGTCCAATCCCTGGTACAAAAAAAGAGTCATTGCTATGATTATTCCTGACAGTGCCATTCAGAAGCATTTGAAATTGGATTGTGGGAAGAATTTGGAAAAGTTTGGAGAAGTAAAGAAAGCCTAGAATGCTATAAACAGATTAACAGGTGTTTCTGGTGAGGTCTCAGAAGACCAGAATGCTGATAGAAATGTGGACAGTATATGCTTATGGGGGTTCCAATGGAAATAAAGACTCTACTTGGAATTGGATTTTGAGGCCACCGTATTATATTGTGGCAAAGAATCTGGATTCATTTTGTCCATGCCTAAAACTTTGTGGGGGGCAGAGCTCAAGTGTGATGGACTAGTTTATTTGGCAGAGGAAGTTTCACAGCAGCACAACATTCAGGCTCAAGCTTTGGTGTGGGTATTGCTGGCTGTTTTTAGCCAGATTTACAGTGAGAGTTGGGAGCAAAAAGAAAAGGAAAAGCAGAAAGACACCCTGCTCACACAATGCCATCTAGGGAGTAGGTACTCAGGCTGCTGCAGCCATGGTTCAAGTGGGTCCTGGTACATACAGCTCATGCTAGTAGCAGACCTTGGGGTCTTCCACAAATGCTGGCTGTGCAGACATGCAGAATGCAAGAGTTGTGGAGTCACACAGGCTTCCACCAAAATTTAGAAGGAATTCCTGAGAGGCCAAGCATTGTGTGATAGGTGAGAGCCCCTGCAAGCAGCCCTCAAGAGATGCTTGAAGCTGTGAGAATAAACAGAAGCTGCAGTGGAAACCCCAGGAAGTTAAAGATTCTGGAACATTGAATGCCTGCTGAGGTAAGCTGAAGGCAGCAAGCAGAGCCTGCTCAAGAGAGTAGCCATGTGGGCTACAGCCAGCAAGGGCACAGAGGCAGGACTGCCCAAGCCCTTGGGATCCCACAGTCTGCCACTGCATGCCTTGGATGCCAGACATGGTGACTTACGGTTCAGTGTTTTCCTGCTGGGTTTTGGTACTTTGGTCTGATCTTTCCTATCTATGCCCCTACTCCTCACTTTGGGAACAGGGATGTCTACCCTATGCTGCTATATCTTGGAAGTGTGTAACTTTTTGATTTATATATCAATTTTATTTTAAGCAGGAACTCATAGCCAACTTTGCCTTGAGTCTTGAAGGTGAGCGATTCTGGAATATTTAAATTTTGAAGACTCTTAGAGAAAGATCTAAATGATTTTGCATTACGGGATGGACATGAGCTTTTGGGGGCCAGAGGCAAAAAAGCTATAGGTAGGGTAAACATCTTCCAAAGGCCTGTATGTTGAAGGCTTGGTTGCCAAACTGTGGCATTATTGGGAAGTGGTGGAATCTTTAGGAGGTAGAGCCTAGTAGAAGGAAGTTAGGTCACTAGGGTGTATCCTTTAAGAAAATACTACTAGGACTCCAGCCTCACCCCTCCCCCACTTCCTGGCCACTATGAGATAAATAGCTTTGCTCTACCACATGCATCCCACCATGACATACTGCCTCATAGTAGGCCCAGAAGTAATATGCCAGTCAACCAGGGACTGAAACCTCTGAAACGGTGAGCCAAAATAAGCCTTTCCTCTTTTTAGGTTGGTTGTCTCAGGTATTTTGTCACAATGATGAAAGGTAATTAATAGTCTGGTTTGATGTAAATTGCTTCTTAGCTGTCTTAGCTTGTGTCATCCCTGATCTCTCATATCCCTGTCACTGTTACTTAAGATTTTTATATATCAGTAAATTTTACAGAAATCTTCTTTTGACTTACCAGAACAGGTCACAGTGGACTGCAATTGTATTTTTATTTTTATATAAGAAAAATATCACAGTAACTAGTGAGAAGATTCAAATGGCCTCTGAATCATCATCCCTGTCAGTGGTTATTCATCTTGAAAAGTATAGTATGGAAAACTCTTCTAATAATTTGTCTAAAGCATTACTTCTCAACCAATGCCAATTAAATTATTTCTGGAAACATTTTTGGTTGTCACAACTGGTGAGGGAGCAGGGCTTGTCACTGGCATCTAATAGATAGACGCCACAGTCCTTCTAAAGATCCTACAGTGCACAGGACATCCTCAGTCCCCCACCCGAACACACAGTTATTCAGCCAAAATGGTAATAAAGCTAATAAAGTTCAGAAACCCCTGTTCTAAAGGTTCACACTCTGGTCTGAATGTGTCTCTTTAAAATTATGTTGAAACCCAACACCCAGAGTGACAGTATCAGAAGGTGGAATCTTTAGGAGGTGATTAGTCATAGGGACATGCCCTCACAAATGGGATCAGTACCCTTATAACAGAGACCCCAGAGAGATAACTCAGCCCTTCAGCCAGGTGAGGACTCAACTAGAAGGCACCCTCCATGAGGAAGAGAGCCCTACTAGACACTGAGTCTTGCTGGTGCCTTGATTTTGGATCCCCCAGGCTCCTAAATTGTGAGAAATAATTTTCTACTTATAAGCTACTCAGTTTATGGTATTTGATTATAGTAGCCTGAATGTGTGACTGTGTATAATTTCTTATGGGATGATTTGGAGTTACACAAGATAAATAGCTGAAATGGAGCTATGCCCCTTAGACTTCTTGAAAGACAGTAAAAAATAAGAAATGCACAGTAAGAAATGGTAATAGTGGGAATACTCCTGAAGTAAAAACTTAAAGGAGATTATGGGCTAAATAATATTGGGAGATTTGTAGTATACTGAACAAGATTTTCATATTTCTGAACAGGAAGTTTTTCTATCCAGTTAGGTTTCAAGCAGTCAAAAGAAAACAAAAATTAAAAACTGTTTTCACATGCTCCATAGTATAGTACACTACTTAATCACTGTGGAAGAACTGAATTTTTTTTTCTTTTCTTGTGGTACTGGGTATTTAGCCTAGGAATATTTTATCACAGAGCCACACCCAGCCCTTTTTATTTTTATTTTAAGACAGGGTCTCACTGAGTTGCTTAGAGCCTAAGTTCTTGAGGCTGACCTCAAAATTTGTTCTTCTGCCTCAGCCTCCTGAGTCATTAGAACTACAATATGTGCCATCATGCCCAGGTAGAATAATTTATATTTTGACACTTCTTTATCTTGTCAAAAAGGCTAAATGTTCATTTATACATATAAGTATTCTTGTTGGGTTTCTTTGCATGATTTTTTTCCTTTCCTTTTTGGCCAAAAACCAGGGCAATAAGTAAATCTTGAAATGCCAAAATCAAAGCTGGTAGCATGGTAACAGAAAATGTATTACTATTAAGAAACAGATATCTCCCTCCCTCAAAACACACACAGGTAAGCCTCAGGCAAACACAGGTCAGTGCTTACGCATCATCCCTGGCCATCAGGGGTTGCAGAAACAATCCTGCTGTCCCTAAAATGCACACCAGGATGAAAACCCATAGAAAAATGCGATCAATCACCATGGCAACATATTTCCAGTCATCTTGAATCTGAAAAACAAACAAACAAACAAATAAAAATCATGAAAGAGAAAGCACGAGGGGAAAAGCAAAGTGAATGTGTGTGTGTGGTTAGGGGGTAGTGCTGGTTTTGAACCCGGAGTCTTGTACATGCTGGGCAGGTTCTCTACCACTGAGCCACATCCCCAGCCCCAAGTGGATAGTTTCAATATTTAACAATATGTGGCCATATAAGAAGTCATTTTATCTCCAATATGCAAGAACTCTCTTTTTTTACTCAATGTGGTCTGAAGAAATCTACCATCAAGTTTTGCTTCATGCAGTGGAGAAATAGGTATGAAATATTTATCATATTAGCTCTGTTTCAAATGAGAAATTTCTAGGCCTTTATAACCCATTTTTTCTAAATTTCAGTTTTGTAAAGTTAGCAAAACCAGTTATTTATGCCTCTATTTTGGGCCTTTGTTTGAATGGCTATTACAACCCAGCATCACTTGCTATTGTTTCAAGTACTCATTCTTTTCCAGTTTTAGATACTAATCTTACATCTGTTGCAAATGTGAAAAAGCACATCAGGCAAGTCTATCATCCTTTTCTTTCCTAGTACTCCATTCCAGAATGCCCACAGACCAAATGTCATCTTCAGGTGGAAGGTCAAAGTACAATGGAATGCTATACAGTATTATATGAGGTTCAGCCTGCCCTACACAGTTGAAATAACTGCTGACAATGAAGTTTAAAAAAAAAATGGAAGAGAGTGCAACACTAATTGTACATAATACAGCTTCAATTGAGGCTTGAAATAGGAAAAAGAATTGTATGGTAATTAAACTCCTACACGATTCAGAAAGCAAAGGAACCATAATTGAGAAGGAGAGAATCCATGAATCAACTGATTTTGAAGCAATAATCACATAATAAAGAGGCAGCATGTAATTTTGTAATTTAATTAAGTGCCCCGAATTGGGACTGGGAAATGTGGATTTTACTATTATGAGTTTGAGTAAATGTGTCCTCTCAGTGACACTAAGAAGTCATTGGTAAAGTTATAATGCCCTGTTTGCCACAAGTTACTTTATTTGAATTCCTAAGACTGGTTTGTAAGTGCTTCAGATCTACCAGGGGCTCTGATTTCTACCCATATACTATAGGCTGAGCCTCCTAAGGGTGTAAGAGGCAGGCAGGTGGGAAAATAGAGACCTAGAGACAGATTTTGATTATAATATCACTCTGCTCCTTTCTAGTTGTAAGAATCTGGGTAAATTCTATCTCCTCCCTTAGCCTCAACTTATTTATCTATAAAATCGGAATAAGAACAATACCTACCTCAGAGGGTTGTTTTGGTACAGAGTCCTTAATGAACAGTACCTATTGATGTTAATGTTGATTTGAAAAAATGACTAATATCCCCATTTAAATCTCCCTCTGACTGCACTTCACATGGTTCAGCCCAATAAAGAAAAACTGGACTTGTGTCTTAGACATGGGTACAAAGGGGCATGAATTTTAAGCGCCCCCCCTCCCCCTCCCCCTCC
>NW_026000229.1:5149140-5172066 GCF_001458135.2 Marmota marmota marmota
GCGATGATCAATGGACCGCCCATAGCCCCTCCCCTCCCCTCCCTCCTCTCTCTCTCTCTCTCTCTCTCTCTCTCTCTCTCTCTCTCTCTCTCTCCATTTTTAGTTGTAGAAGGACATGATACCTTTATTTTGTTTATTTAGGTTTTTTTATGTGGTGCTGGGGACCAAAGCCTCAGGCGCGCTAGGCAAGTGCTCTACCGCTGAGCCACCACACCAGCCCTAAATCTAACTCTTAAAGCCTTCAAAGCTGGGCTGGGGATGTGGCTCAAGGGGTAGCGCGCTCGCCGGGCGTGCGTGCGGCCCGGGTTCGATCCTCAGCACCACATACAAACAAAGATGTGTCCGCGGAAAACTAAAAAATAAATATTAAAATTCTCTCTCTCTTAAAAAAAAAAAAAGCATAATGATATTGGCCATTCTCTAGAAACGTTGGGATGAATGATGAATCGAGGGTAGATGAAAGTTGGGCAAAATGGTGAACAGGCCCAAGCTCCTACCTTCCTTGCACAGCACAACCCTGGAGATGGCCCAGAAACAAGAGACTCTAAAGACTCTTGGGGTGGCAGGTGAGCCAGGAAGGGCATGGAAGGAGAAGCGTGGTGCTCTTTTGGCCCTGCCTCATTACCACCTCAGCCTGTCCGCTCCCTTCCCAGATGCAGGCTCAGGGGTGATGTGCAAGGCCAGCAGAGCCTGGCTGATGGGAAGAGCAGAGCATAGAAAGGTGCCCACTGACTGGAGTAGCTGAAGCTCCCTTCCTCTCCTCCCACATCAAGGACTGAACTACTTTAGTCCAGCAGAAGGGACTGGAAGAGATCAGAGCCAGGCAGGAGGTGGCCAGACATTTCTTTAGGAACAAAGCACCTAGAGGGGAGGCAGCACCCTCAAAGGGAAATTACCCCAGTTTGTGACCAGATGTCCTCAGCCTTGTGCTGTCTGACTTTTGGCCCTTCCCTCAAACAATTCACCAAGGACAGCTGACTCTCCCTGGAGGAAGGGTGTTTACAGGCCGAAAAGACACACATTTAGCCATCTGGAGGAAAGTGAACACATTAGACAGGGCAAGGACTTAAAAATGCTCTCCTCTAAGATAAGAGAACACTGGAAACATGAAGTAGAAACAAGCAATTTGACAGAAGAACCACTAAGTGTAAAAGGTACAAAAAATAGTAGGTGTGAAAATAGAAAATTTGTGACAAAGAACTCAGGAGATGAGCTAACTAGCAGGGTAGATACGGCCCAGGAAAGCAGCAGTGGTGGGGCAGCGAGGCTGAGGAGCCATCCTGGGTGGCAGGAAGGATGGAAGAGCTAAGAAATGTCATGAGAAAACTAAGATGGGGAAGCAGGATGCAGACATGTTCAGGTGGGTACAGTACAAACTCAGGAAAGAATACAGGAAGGGGGTGAGAAGGAATCTCTACAGAAACCATAACCTTGGATGTCCCAGCAGTAAAGAAAGATGGAAGCCCAGAATGAAAAGGCTCCTAAGAATGCCAGACTGATAAGGTGGGACCCACACCTACTAGACACATTGTGTTTGATGTCATTAGATTTCTCCAAAAATAGAAAGTTCTAATAGCTTCTAGGCAGAATCAATTACAAAGGCACAGCATTAAGACAAAACTTTCCCCCAAAGTGATACTGAGGCAAAATGACTAGAAGCCATAGATAGATAGATAAACTATATATAAATGTAAAGCTACACACATATATAATTTTAAGTATTTAAGGAAAAGAACTTAAACACTAGCATTTTGTATCCAACTAACAGCATCCTGAACTTCATGACCAAGAAAAAGTCTTGTAGTTGCCATGTGCCTCAATTTATATATTTGTAATATTGAAATAATAATAGTATAGACCTCACAGGATTATTGCAGGATAAAATGAATTCACACACACACACACACACACACACACACACACGAGTGAAGTCACAATAAGTTAAGCCTTCCAGGCCTTAGAAGGTTTACCCATAAACACCCTTGAGGAAAGCATGTTGCTAAGAAATCCAGGGTACACCACAGGATACATGTGAAGGGTAAAAGTAAAGTTCACGGTAGACTTTAAAAACTGAATGACAGAAATGAAAAAGTACATTCATCAAAATTCTGAACAAGAAAAAAAATCCTGAACTAGGCGAGGGGGCATGGGAGGATTAGATGAATTCTAGATAGGGCAAAAGGGAGGGAAGGGAAGGGAGGAGGCATGGGGAGAGGAAAGATGATGGAATGCTATGGTCATCACTACCCTAAGTACATGTATGAAGACACGAAGGATGTGACTCTACTTTGTGTACAACCAGAGATATGAAAAATTGTGCTCTGTATGTGTAATATGAATTGTAATGCATTCTGTCATGTAACAAATTAAAATTTAAAAAATAAATTTTAAAAACTCCTGAACTAAGATACTAGTAACAGCCAATGTGGCTGCAGGGCATGAGGAAGACCACAGGAGAGGTGTGTCTGTGGCAGGCAGGATACAGATATTGAAAAATGTAAAAGACTGATTTGATGGATAGGGAAAAGAGAATTGAGTATGGGTTTAAGGCAGTAAAAACCACCAGAAGAATAAAAAATAGAATATCATGTGGCTTTCATGTATTTTATTCATAAAAATTAAAACTTTCTAATATATAGCAAGAACTGAGGAAAAAACAAACAGGAAAATGGAAGACATTGGAATAAGGCAAAAAATATAACCCTGATAAAACTAATCACAACACAAATTAATCATTGCTCATAGGTCATGCTGTGATTAGAATGAATGAATAATCCACCAAATAAAACAAGCTGCTTCCAAACAATGAGCTTAAAAGATCATGACTGATCTGTGCACCTCCAAGATCTCTAGAGCAGCATGTACAGTGGACAGCCAGGGTGTGATCAGCCACCAAAACTGTTGTCAATAAACAGTACTTCCCCAGGTGAGTTCTAGTTTTCTAACTTGGTAACCCACTTCTAATTCCCAATGAGAGCATTCAGCATTAAAAGGGAAATTTCCAGCAGGCTGCAGTGGCACATAATTAATCCCAGTGACTGAGGCCAAGGCAGGAGGATTGCAAGTTCAAGGACGGAATGGGCCCCTGTCCCAAAAAGAGCTGGGATGTAGTTCAAGCACCTCTGGGTTCAATCCCAGTAAGGGGGTGGGCGGAGTTCTTTACACCAATTAAAGCTAGTATGGTTTATCTGAACAAAACAAAGTAAAACTACTTCTCCAACTGGGCAGCTCCCAGAACCTGAAAATGTCAACCAAAAATATGGTCCAACAACATGCATAGGGAAATAGATGTGACACACAGAAAACAAATGGCTATGGCTTAACTAGTTAATTGGCTACAGGGCCTTCTGCAACCAACCAAAGGTCTGTTACTGTGATTAAACTCAACATTGGCTTGGTCCATTGGGCCTGTGCAGGTACCCAGTCAAAAATCCATGGCCTCCCATAAGTTTTTATTTAACACTAAGGATGGTCATTCCCAGGCTTGCAGCAGCCTCTGGAGATAGCTGGGAAAACAGCCTAGGATACTGTGCAGGCTCTGTGGAGCCAGGGACAGTTAATACCTGCCAAGTTTGAGCCAAAGAATAGGAAATTAAAATATCTCTGGAGAACTGTGAATAGCAGTGTCAGTTACTCAATAAGAGGGAAAGAAGAAATCCTTCAGGGGGATCCACTCTTCTGAGCATTGAGCAGCCACATTTATCCTAACACTTGTTACCCCCTCATATGTGTGTTGCAATCTGCTGGCTGCATGGCCAGATTTCTGCTTTCTCTGGAAAACTAGAAGGATCTACCCACATTCTCATGTAGTAACAGATGTCCAGAGGTGAGGCAGTGCCTGCCCCTTGAGATGGGTCTCGTACCACTCATTTGCCATAGATCCTTCCAAACCCTCATAGCTTGCATAATGTCTAGGAAATAATTTTTGGAATAAAGGTCATCTTAGCCTGAAAAGGCTAGAATGTAGGTACTGAGATCTCAACCTTTAATCATTGCTAACTTAAATGACTATTTGAAAAGGGTTAGGAAAATGTAGAGAATGTCCTCAAAAGTTATCAGTGTTGAACAGATAAGAGATTTCCACTGATCATTTATTTAATGTCCAGTAACAGTTTCAACCAAATTTAAAGGAATGCCTATCTTTTTGGCTAAATTAATGGCATAAGCTGGAGATTTTGCATTGTTAAATCAGCCCTGAGACTGCTCCAGGTAGCTCAGATGGCTGGGTGGGGAGCTGTGGCTGTTTGCTTCCTGTCTCATCTGCTTTGGGATGCTACTGAGCTGACTAAAGGGCTCCAGGCATTCCTGACTAACATTAATTACCTACCATGCATCAGGAGCTGAAATTATCTTGTAATGGCTCTTTGCTAATAAACAAGGCAGAGCCAATTAATTTTAAAGCAAAGACTCTTATAAAATCAGTGAGCATGATCCTGGCAACCTTGGGGGCATACAAAGGGTCATGAAACAGCCAGACACATGACATTATTTCATGTAAAATTTACCTATCCTTAACGTTAGCGCTGGTAGAAGGTTTTTAGTGAAAATAGAACTAAGTTCACCCAATTCTTTAAAAATAGCAAAAGAATGTGAATAAATATTTCACAAAAGAAGATATCCAAATGGCCAAGAAGCATATGAAAAGAGCCCTAGTAATTACTCAACCGGAAATACTAATTTGAACAGCAGTGAGATACCACTTAGCACATCTTGGAGAGGAGGTGAAGCACCTGGAACTCTCACACATTGCGGGGGAGTGATAGTTGGTTCAAACTCTGGAAATTTTACAATATCCACTAAAGTTAAAAATACATCTTTCCTGTTGGGGCTACAGCTCAGTGGCAGAGCACTTGCCTCATATGTGTGAGGCACGGGGTTCAAGCCTTAGCACCACACACACACAAAATAAATAAATAAAGGCATTCTGTCCATTTACACCTACAAAAAATTTTTTAAAAATACATTTCGTGCTGAGGTTGTGGTTCAGTGGTAGAGTGCTTGCCTCGCATGTGTGAGACCCTGGATTTTATCCTCAGCACCACATAAAAATAAATAAGTGAAATAAAGGTATTGTGTCCAACTACAACTAAAAAATAAATATTAAAAAAATACATTTCTCCAAAGATCTAGCAAATCTAATCGTAGGTGTATATGCCAGAAAAATAAGTGCATATTTTCACTAAAAGACATAAGTTGGGCTGGGGATGTGGCTCAAGCGGTAGCGCGCTCGCCTGGCATGCGTGCGGCCCGGGTTCGATCCTCAGCACCACATACAAACAAAGATGTTGTGTCCGCCAAAAAACTAAAAAATAAATAAATATTAAAAAATTCTCTCTCTCTCTCTCTCTCTCTCTCTCTTAAAAAAAAAAGACATAAGTTATAAGCAGCTTTGTTCATAGTTGTCCAAAAATTGTAAAACAAACAAGGTAATAAGGTCATATTGAGGAATATTACACACCAATAATAAGGAAACAGCAACAAGGATAAAGCTCAAAGACATGTTGAATGAAAGAAGTCAGACAGGATGCTATTCCATGTACGTGAAATCCAAGAACAAATAAAGATAACCAATGTAAATAAAGTCAGGGGCTGGGGTTGTCGCTTAGTGGTACAGCACTGCCTAGCATGCGTGAGGCACTGGGTTTGATTCTCAGCACCACATATAAATTAAAAAAAAAAATCGGGGTTGGTCACTTGGGGAGAAGAATGACCTGGAAGGGGCTCGGCAAAACTTAAGGGGGCATCGAGAATGTTCTGAAACTTCGCCTGGATCATGTTTACACAGGTGTAGACATAATGTAAAAATTCATTGAGCTGCACAGTTATATGGAGCAGGCACTTTACTCCATGCAAATTATACCTCAGTGAGAAAACACAAAAAGTGAAAATAAAAATGCAGCTGGTCAATACTAACTGGAGAGAATCTGGCCTCGTGCTCTATTCCAGGCTACTTCCTAATCCACACTCCGCACAGATGTCCTAGTGGCAGGAACTGCTGGCAGCCCTGTGGCTAACTTAGGGCACCACATCTTCACATGCTTTATCACCACATTTTACACATGAGAAAAGAGGCTCAGGGAGGTGAGGTGACTCACATATCCAAGGACATATAGCTGTCCTGAACACAGGCTGCTGAACCCAGAGTCTAATTTCTTAACCCCACCCAATGCCTTGCTGCACAAAGAACCCACACGCCTGCTGACTGAATGGATGATAATAGCAACCAGACTCTCACCTCCTTGGCTTCATTCTGTGCTTTCATATTTTCGGCAATATATTTGACACTTTGAATTGCTTCTTTGATTTCTGGTGACAGAGCAGAGAGGGATAACACAGCATCAACAGATTCGGAACTGGAGCTTCTAGTGAGGTTTGCGCTGAAATTTGAGATTTTGATCCTGCGGTGGTGGCAGTAACCACACATCCCATCTTGGCAGGGGTAGCCTTCCTTGCACCCTTTGGATTCTGTGCGGCTGAAACAATTCAGATTTGAGAGCTCGGCACTGTAGAAGGGCCTTGGCTTCTGAGTGTTTTCTTCATTGCTGGCCGGCCTGGTCATGAACATGACCCTAGGGAGCAAGTTCAAGAATACTGTCTTCACCCAGGTGGGCATTGTGTGCGTGGTTGGGGTTCTGTAGTGCACGTTGAGCACGAAGACTGTGATGACAATGGACAAGGTGACGAAAATCATGGTGAACAGGAGGTACTCCCCGATCAAGGGGATGACCAGGGAGGTGGATGGGATGGTCTCAGTGATCACCAGTAGAAACACGGTCAAGGAGAGAAGGACAGAGATGCAGAGTGTCACCTTCTCTCCGCAGTCGGAGGGCAGGTAGAAGACGAGCACAGTGAGGAAGGAAATGAGGAGGCAGGGGATGATGAGGTTGATGGTGTAGAACAAGGGCAGGCGCCGGATGTACAGAGAGTATGTGATGTCCTGGTAGATCTCCTCGCAGCAGTTGTACTTGATGTCATGTTTGTAACCTGGGGCTTTGATGATGGCCCACTCACCACTCTCCCAGTAGTCCTTGAGGTTCATGGAGGAGCCAATCAAGACCAGGTCGATTTTCGCCTTATCGTAGGACCAGGAACCGAACTTCATGGTGCAGTTTTGGTAATCAAATGGGAAGTAGGTCACATCAATTTTGCACGAGCTCTTGAAGATGGCTGGAGGTATCCAAGTCACTTCACCTGTGTGCTTGAGTAAGGCTTTGGTTTTGTCATCCACCTGGAAATCCCCAACAGCACTGCAAAGGAAAAGAGGAGCACGGTGACATGCTCACCACCCCAGGGTCATCCAGCCCAGCTTTTCATGCTGCCAGCAGGTAAAGTAGTGGTTTGTAAAACTGGAATGTGAGAGCTAAAAGTGCCATGAAAGTTCACCTAGTTCATTTACTGGTGGATAAAATGAGTCCCAGACCTCCTCCCAACACACATTCTGTCATATTCCTTGACCCTTGGGCACATCACCAGTTCATTACACAACATAAAATTCCCAACCTAGGATGGTTACAGAGACACCCAAATGCCAGACCTCCCCATCCCTGCTTAATTTTAAAAAATGGGGTGAAAGTCATTGACCTGGAGGCAGGTGTTCAAGCAGTATATATTTGCTATCTGTTGTCCCTGTGGTCTGGACCTTGTTAGAATCTTGTTCATTCTCCACTGGGCGCCTAGTGTGTGTGTGTACCAGATGGTAGGCTGAAATGGGTTGCACAGATACCGTGGAAGCCCATTACCACTAAACTGAACCCTATTTTATTTCCAGAACCTACCTGCAAATCCTGATCCTACTATTCACCACACTGCCCATTCCTCCCAACATTATTCCACAGTAGATGATCGTGTCTTCTGATTCCTTGTCTTTCATATTCAGCATAAGAGTCCTTTGCCTTCTCTTTCCCTCTCTGCCCCCACTTACTCTCCATGTTTTTCTTCCTTTCTTTAAGCTACGTGCACACACACACACCCTTTTTTGTTTCTGCACATAGATACACATTCTTTCTTAGAGTTATGTTGTTACAAGCTGATTTTTTCAGCAGGAGATCTGATGATAGGCTCAATACCCTGTAGCATTCCATTGCAACAGCCAGATGATGTCATCTGACAGTAAGGCCGGATGGTCCTCACAATGTCCCTCCCCACTGAAGGCTCTTACATTTCCTTAGATCAGCCCTTTTCTATTTCTTAGCATTCCAGCATTTGAAGGTGTTTGTATCTTTCACATCCCTTTACCTGGTACATGAAGAGCTGCAAGACAATTATAGAATCGAAACATTCAGGGATGTCCTTGTGTGACTGTTATTGGAGAAGAACCTGTGAAAACTAAATGGGAACATTCCAGTGCACATCTTTCCTCCCTGCTAGTCTCTGGGCCTCCCACCCTCACATCCCTTGTTTGAGAAGACAATCATTGCACTGAAGACTCAATGCCAAAGCCCTGCCCACCTTCACTCCAGCTGGCTGGTTTGCCCTGCTGGGTTTATATGTTCTTAGCTTCCCTTCCCTCTTCCAGCTCCTGGCTCCAGGCAGATGGGAGAGGGTTGGGCAGTGGGGTGGGGTGCCATGGGTGCTAACATGGGCTAAGTTCTCCAAATGGACTTAGCCCATGTTAGCACCCATGGCACTCTGGGCTGGGCTAAGCAGAAGGCTAGAAAGACCCACAGAAAGACAGAGGCCTCCTGGATCCATAAAATGTCAGGGAAATAAGGGATCTGTGTAGAGGGTCTAGTCCAGGGGTTGGCAAATTCTGGCCCACAGGCCTGTCACCTATTTCCACAAATACATTCTGTTTGGACAAAGCTACTTCTGTTTGTTTTTTAATGTCTACAGCCATTTTGAGCTATAAGGCAAAGCTGAATAGCTGTGACAGAAGCTCTATGACCCACAAAATCTAAAATATTTTACTCTTTGGACTTCACAGAGTTGACCCATCCCAGCTGTAATCTAATCCTTTCATTTTACTGAAGAGGAAACTGAGGGTCAGAGAACAAAAATGATTTGCTCAAAGTCCATAGAGTTTGTGGACAGAGCCTTGGCCATTCAGAACTTCGGTTCTTAAGCAAGGACTCATCAAAGTATGTGTGTCCAAAGAACAAACACCAGAGATATGTTTGCCCTGGTTGCTAGTACTCATTTTTGCTCATTTCTGGGGATCTTGGCCATGGTTACTGCCTAAAGATGCCCCTGGCTGTGTGTACTCAGGTCAGAAGGCCTGTTTGCTGCTTGGGGCATATCAACTGTCGTATCTATACCACTGAGAGAGAAGACAAGGACCCAGCTGGGGACTGGGGTCTCGCATAGCACCAGCTAAACAGAGAGCACCTGGTAAATATCTGTTGACTGAATGAATGACCAAAAAAAAAAAAATGAAGATCTCACCCCTGGCAGAGCCCAAGAGTGAGATGGCCGGCAGCAAGAGACAGCAGAAGCAGGAGGATCTGAGCTGACTTAACTGCCAAACCATGTGAGTTAGTTGAAAAAATAGAAGGCAGTGTGAGTAAACGATGAGCTGAGGTGTTCCTTCAATATAAGGGAAGATTAAGGAGGTAAGTGGGGCCAGGGTAGGAGAAAAACCAAGATGGTGGAGGTTTTTGCAATCTCCAAATTCCCTAAAACACCTGGACAATTAGGATGGCAAAGGAACAAACCTGTGGATCACACTGTCAGCAGACAGGTTTAAGGGCAACCCTCGAACCTGAGAATATGAGGGTAGGGGTCAGACTACTACGTGACCCAGGGGGCCCTTGTGGGACTAGCTGCTGGGAGGAAGTACCTGAGAGAAGAGAAAAGAAATCTCCAAGAAGTGTCTGCCCCCACAAAGAAAAGGACCTACTCTGTGTTGAACCCTCAGCAAGGGGATAGTAAAACAGAGGGTAAGAACAATTTATGGTTCCATAGGTTCCAATTTGTGGATAAGAACAATAACAAAGACCATGGGAATTCACTTAGGGTCTGAAGAGAAGTTGGGGCTGGCAGGGCTTGAGAGAATCTCAGAAATAAGCCCCCAAATTCAGAGGCCCACTCAGAGGAAAAGTCGGATCCAAAGTGAACAGGGGAGAAAGTGGGATGAGGTGGTAGAAGGTTCAAGTGCTGGCAGACCCTGGAGGTGGCTAATCTGAGTGCAGATTTTCTCACTTCAAGGTAACTGTTTAAGGACGACACAAGCCAAACAGCCACAAAGCAAATGCAACTGACAGTAGCGTGAGTTCAATCGCCAGCACCACACACACACAAAATTGTTTAAATCAAATTTAAGAGCATAATAGAGAAGGAACATAGGCAGAGAAATTCATATATATATATACACACACACACACATACATATATGTATATATACATATGTATATATGTATATATGTGTATATAGAGAGCACGTGCACGTGTGCTCATGAACATGAGCATGTGCACACACATGTGCATATGTGTTCCAGCAGAGGAAACCAAATCAATGGAAAAGAACAAATCTTAAAAACTAATGTAAAAAAACTTCCTGGGAGGGGCTGGGGCTGCAGCTCAGTGGCAGATACTTGCCTAGAATGTGTGAGGCACTGGGGTTGATAAATAAAGGCATGCTGTCCATCTACAACTATAAAAAAATTAAAAAAAAAAACCAAAACTACCCTAGAGGCTGGGGATGTGGCTCAAGTGGTAGCGTGCTCTAAAATTCTCTCTCTCTTTCTCTCTTTAAAAAAAAAACTTCCCTGGAAAAAAGGGGCTTCTTATGTATGTACTACATAGTAAACTGGACTTTTTTTTTTTTTTTTTTTTTTTTTGGTACGGGTGAATCCAGGGGTGCTATACTACTGAGCTATACCCCCAGCCCTTTTTATATTTTATTTTGAGACAGGATCTCCCTAAGTTGCCCAAGCTGGTCTCAAACTTACAATCCTCCTACCTCAGCCTCCTGATTAGCTGGGATTATAGGTGTGCACCACCATGCCCAACAAGTAGACTTTAAGGACAAAGTAGAGGCATATCCCCATAGCCCTAGGCAGACTCAAGAGCATCACTTGAGCTCATAAGTTTGAGACCAGTTAGGGCAACAAAGAAAGACCCCATCTCAAACTAAAAATAAAGACAAAGGAAGAAATCCTGTGGGTAGCCAATCAAAAGGCCGACTACTTACAAATGACTATCAATTGAATTTGCCCATTTACTCAGGACAGCCTGGCTTACATGTGTGGTCCTGTCATGTTTATTTATAATGCCCTGTTCCTCTCTGAAAAGTCACCTTATTTAACAAGGAAAAGAAAATTAGATTGACATGGATTTTGACAACAACACTTCTTACCAAAAGACAACGAGGTAAAATTTATAAGGTTTTCATTACAGGGAAATAGAAGCCAAGGATTTTCTATCTAGCCAAGCAACCTAAAAGTATTCTCTAAAAAATATTCTCTTATGAACTTGCAAGAACTAAGGATATGTTGTATCTATGAGCATTTTGAGGATTCTATTAGAGAATGAACTTTAGAATAAACAAAACATCATAGGAAAAATTCTGATATAAGAAAAAAATGGTGTTTCTATTGTGTTAAAAGGAAGAGAAACCCTCAACAGAGGGACAATTTGAGAAATGTAAGTTCTAAGTAAAAGGTTGGATTGGATGATTTTTCACAATATTATTTTCAGCTGCATATTCCAAGGAAATTCCTTATGATATATTTAAATTGAAGTGTTTGGCCACATCTCTCATTACTGTTAAAATCATTCATCCTACAGTATTGCAGCTGTTCACCCTAAATTGCCAGCAAGGAAACAGCCATAAAACCCAAAATGTAAATCTAATATTTTTGCTTGTGTTCTCAGTTCCTGCTTAGCAAGAATTCTCTATACTCTGCCCAGTTCCCTAAGAGCCTCTGGACCATGAGATTTCTATATCAGCTTGCAGTGGAAGGAAATACTTCTGCAAACCAGCTGAGTGCATCTTATGTCTCAGTTCTTTAAGGACAGGCTTACAAATACAAGTTGCATGAAAGGAATATTTGTAAAATTACGTCTGAAAAGGTTAAAGACATCCTTTTTGTTTCTGCTGGGGACCAGAAGATGGGACTGCTACTAGTAGTAAAAACATATCAGTGTATACTAATATGAATAAATACCTAAACAAAGAATGCTTTAATTCATTAAAATCAGATTATACTAACTCTATGAAATGCTTTACTAAAAAAATGGTGTTTTGTTTGCCTGATGTTTGTTTTGTTTTGGTTTTGGTTTTTTTTGGTGCTGGGGTTTGAACTCAGGGCCCTATTAATGTAAGCATCCACTTACTCTCTCACCAAGATACATCTCTCCAGCCCCACCCTTCATGGCTTTAGTGGTTAAAACATTATCACTCTACAGTTGAAACATGGGTGAAAAAATTTGTTTTCCAATATCTGGAAAACAAATTAGTATATATGGTAAAATATTGGTTATAATTTGTGCTTGCTTAATAAAAGAGCTTAAATGTGGAAGGGATCAGTTTTGTGTGGGTTTAAGAAGGAGAAATGGGCTTTAGATGCACCACATGGGCAGAATCAGAGAGGAAAAACTTTTGAAAGGGAAAAAGGAGGGCTTCCTGAGATAGGAAGATGTGTGCTCTGGGTCCAGAGGAGACTCCACATGTGCCCCTGGGAGGGAATGGCCTGCGAGCAGCTTCCCTGGATGGTAGGAACCACCCACTTCCCTCCAGAGGCCTATACTCATCCTCAGGGGGCTATGGCCATCCAGTTTGACCAGGGCCTCTGTGGCTGGCAGAGCTCACCACACTTTGTACCTGGGAACTTTACTCAGCCTGTGTGTGTGTGGTGAGGGGCACAGATCCATTCCTCAAGGCTCAGACTTTTACCAGTGGGAGGCGGTTTGGAGGGGACATTTGTGCAGTGGATAACTGCCTGCTGGCAGATTTGCTACTGGGGAGAGTGGAGAAAAGGTTTGAGGACAGGCAAAGAATGGGCTGGGAGTGCCCGCCTGAGCCCCAAGATCACAGCATCAGCCTCCTAAAGCATAGAGGACTACCGATACCACCCTAGGCCTGGCTTTGCCACACAATCACTGAATGAGGTCACCTTCTACTATGGGCCCCATTCTATATCTATGAAATATGGGGGACAGGCTGTATTAGTGATCCCCAAAGCAGACTGGCCCTCACAGCCCCCAGCACAGTTGGTGAAAATACATTCTTGAGTCCATCCTGTACCCAACCCATTCTGTTTCTGTGGGATGGGTACAGAAATTGGGTAATATAACTATACATGTAAACATACCTATGGTTACAGTATAGTGCATTACAAAATATAGTAACCTTAGAAAAGACAGGAACAAAGAAGAAAATATTTTAACAGTAGACACCTGTATTTTAAAAAGTTCCCTAGCAGCTGAACTGTCTGCAAGTGGGGAACCCTGGGAGGACACAACTCAGACTCAGCCAGCTCTGCCTTCTCCTACACCCTCATTCTCTTTCAACGAAGAAAAAGGGAGACATTTGCTTTTATCCCTGTCTGTTTGCACAGAGTTGCTAACAGATGCCACATTCAAGGCCATCCTTGACATACCTCACTCTCTCGCCATACACCAGGGCTGTTCCCCTGACCCTTCCAGTTTTATGTCCTACAATACAGCAAGTGAGGGTCCATACTCTCCTGCCTCCCTGTGCTCCCCCCGTTCCAGCTCCTTCTCCAGATGTGAGGTGACCTTTGAAACCAATTCAATGCAACCGCTTCCCAGAAGCTTTTCCCTCTATCAGCATATCACCTACTTTGAAGCAACTCAGCACACTGCCACTCTCTTTGGCTCACTGGAATCTCTATTACCTAGTATATAGTAGATGCTCAGCAAATCCTTGAAGAATGAACAAAGCCCTCTTGGAAAAGACCTGAGGAAGGCCTGTCAGTAATCACAGTGGGCCTAGAACACAGAGCTCAGGCTGCCAGTCCCCAGATATGTGGGTCCTCGGGCACCTTACTTGTTATACAGCACAATGTCCGGCTTCCAGATCTTCTGTGCAGGTACATGCATAAACTCCACCCCATCGTAGTCTGAGGGGTTCCACTTCAGCTTGTAGTCATTCCAGATCTGGGGGGAAGGGGCAGAGAGGAAAGAAGAGACAGCAGAAAGACCAGCCTGATTTATTGCTCTTGATACTATATCTTGGTAACTCCCCACCTCAGCCACAGGTTCCTGAGCCCCCTGCATGTTGCAGACCACACAAGCCCAGCTCCTTGTGTGTGTGTGTAGCAGGGAAGATAGCCCTGGGCTCAGTCTGTAAGTTGCTTCCTGCTCTAGGAGAACCATGCCTCCATGACTGTGGGTGATCCCCGCCCCTCATCAATCAAATAGGGACCATTGATTGGTGTTTTCTCCAGTCATTCCAATGCCAAGTCCAGCTTCCTGGACTTCTACCACCAGATCTAGGTCCATGCATTAAGTTCTAGCTGCTCTCTTTCAGACAAATCCTTGACCAAGCTCCCATAAAAAAGAAGCTCTCCAACTCTGAAAGTTTCTCTCTCTTTTTTTTTTTTGGTGTTGTGGGGGGTTACTGAGGATTGAACTCGGGCACTCGACCACTGAGCCACATCCCTAGCCCTATTTTTTGTATTTTATTTAGAGACAGGTCTCACTGAGTTGTTTAGTGCCTCGCCATTGCTGAGACTGGCTTTAAAGTTGCAATCCTCCTGTCTCAGCCTCCTGAGCTGCTGGGATTACAGGTGTGCAGCACTGTGCCCAGCTTGAAAGGTTCTTGAGGAGAGAGCCATGATCATATTGAGTCTAGGAAGGGATGGGAGCAGAGCACTAGATGAGAGAGGACATGCTATGGCTGCAGAGGGAATATGTCCTGGAGTGTAGGGTGGGGACACTGTGTCTACTGTCAGCCTCTTGTGGATGAAGGCTGTGTGAGCAGGATGCTCAGCTGGCTGAGCTGGCAGAAGGGTCACCATCAGGCCAATGGACAATTATGTCTCTCAGCAGGTCTTAAGCAAAGCTTCCCTGGGGAAGCTATGAGGAAGCCAATTCTATTGCCTCAATCGGAACAAGAAAATACAGAGACCCTACTCCTATTCTATTAGTGATGCAAGAGAATCTGATTCTGACTTAAGGATGAGTTTTGGCAAAGAGGAAAGGAAGGAGATGGTCTTATGCTACCAAGAATTGGGGGCCAGGTCTATCTCATTTGGTAGTGCGACTCTGGAGAGGTCTCTCTCTCTAAGCTGCAGACTGTCCATCTGTGACTCAAGGGGCAAGGCCCTGTTGTCCTTCCAGGTGGACTTCAGATCAGTGCATGTGCATGTGATCCAGGAGTGAAGCCCAGTCTGTGGGGTCCTTTTTGGTCCACGGACAGCAATTAAAGAAGTCACCACCAGGGGGCAGCAGTGCACTAAGCCTGGTCACTTACTTGCTTGAGCCACAGGTTGGTCTCCATGATCTGGTTTACTTCATCCTTGAAAAGGAGATTAAAGTAGACATAAATGACAAAAACAAGGCTCCTTCTGGGAAAAGCTCCTCCAGAAGCCCTGTACCCCGTGGCCACAGATTGTGGCTCCAGCACTCACCACCTTCACCAGCTGAGACATGGACACTTCAAACTGGATGACGACTGGGTCAGACACATTGGCCACAGGCCGGATGATCTCGTTGTAATCTTCAAAGAGGCGCTCAAACAGGCGATGCTCGGCCTCTGAGCTACTGGCCACTAAGGGAAACAGCCCTGTCAGTCCCTGGGGAAATTACTACTTATCTCTCCCACGAGGGACATCACCCACTGATAACCTCTGGGGTACTCTATGAACCTCAGACTTCCATTGCTTCCTCCAATGACAGACTGGGAAACTGAAGCCCAAGAGAGACAGGGATTCCACCATGTCACACAATTTGGTGGTAATAAGCCTGGGCTCTGACGTTGGACAAAACTGGTGCAAATCTTAACAAACCACTGTGAGCTGTGTGAGCTTAGCCTAGTAGCTTAACCTCTTTGAGCCTCGGTTTCTTTATGTGTCAAAATAAAGATTATAAATGTATTCACATCAAAGGATTGTGAGGAGTGACGTGCTTAGTGGCATGTGGTAAAAGCTCAAGAGCTATAAATTATCCTTACTTTTATTGTTACTACAGGGCAGGCATGTGGTGCAAATGCTCCTGGAAAGATTCCCTGTCCAACCCCAGGGGCAGGGAGGCTGGGGGTCACCCAGGCTCAGGTGTCCTGCTTCTAAGCCTAGGAGACTGCATCCCAGATCTGGGAGTCCCCCTTGTCCCACTCAGGATCGTGTAGAGATTTGGCCACAGCCTTCTTGGAAGGCATCCACCTGTCTCTCATGATCTCAGAGTGGGACCCCCGGTTCCTGCCCATGCTGTCTTCATATCCTGCTAGAAGTCCCTTATTTCTCCGAAGCCCTGAGCAATCCCTTTTGTTCATAAGCCACACCCCAGCATAGTTGAGGCATCTTGGGTCAGCTGCAGCCCACTTACAGATCTGGGGGCAAACTGGGGAGGAGGGAAGGGAATCTGACCCAAATTTTTCAGTCCCTGAAATGGGATTTTGCCTGATTCGCTGGACACCCCAACAAAGGAGGTGCCCCAGGCAGGAGCTCCGTTGAGCGTGGAGACTTCCGCAACGAGGGTCAGAAACAGCCCTATGCAGCACAGCCACAATGCCCCAAGAACCTACGGGCTGGACCCCAAGGGACGTCTTGCAGCCTTGCAGAGTCCCAGCCTCCCGAAGAGCGGAGAGTCAGGGTAGGCTTCGTCCCAACAGGCTCCTCTAGAGCCTCGGCAGCCGGCAGGGAGGCGCGCTCCCCGGTTGAGGGTCGAGGTGACGCGACCAGGACCACGGACTAGAGGCTGGCGTGCCAGATCCGGCCCCGGTCCCGAAACGACTCTCGCCTCCCCGAGGTGGCCTTGGAGAAGTCCGTATTCCTCTCTGGCCACCGTTTCCCAACTAGTGGTAAAAAGAGGCAATGGACGGGATCAGATGCTGGAACCGGAGCCGAAAACGAAGAAGGCATCCCGCGTCCCTGAGTGGCCTGCGGGTCCCCGGCTAGGGCGTCCCCACCCTGGGTACCGGACCCTCCAGCGAAGCGCTCCTAGGGCCGCCTTCCCTCGGGACCCCGCACGCCGCGCCCGTACCTGGCAGCAGCAGTAGCAGCAGCAGCAGCTGCGGTGGCGGCGAGAGCCGGCGGGTGCCCATGGCGCGTCGGCTCGGCCCGGCTCTCCGGGACCGCGCGGACGGGGCGGGCGGACGCGAACGGTCAGGAGCAGGTGCGGCCGACGTGGATGCTGAGGTCTTTCCGCGCAGCTCCGAGTGCAGACGGCGGACTCAGAGCCGTGCGGGCGCGGGAATGCGCGAGGCTCTTCCCTCTGGGCGGCCTTGGGGCTCCGGAGTGAGCGAATCACCCGGAGAGAAGCGTCGCGAGCCCCACGCGGGGCGGGGCGAATGCCGGAGGTGGGCTCGCGCGGGTGGGGAGAGGGCTCCGGGTCCCCAGTCCCTGAGCCCTGCGGCCTCCTCCCGGGCCCTGGGCAACCCTACGGACCGCTCGACGCCCTACCAGATAGAAGCGGGCACTGTCAGCCTCCAGGGAGAAGGGGCCAATCCCTGTCCCTGTCCCTGGCTTCCGGGGCGTGTGCAGCTACCGCAGGGGACTGGGGACCGCTAGGCTAGAAGGTCGTCTCTATAAAGAACGTCCAGCTCACCCTCAAAACGAGCCTCCCGTATTTGATGTTCTTAAGTAATTGTTAAATATTTTATGCGTGATACGTGTGTGTGTGTGTGTGTGTGTGTGTGTAGTTTAGGAGGGGGATGGGTAGGTCGGAGTCAGTTAAAACAATATTGGCGATGAGTTGTGGATGATGGAATCTGGAATCTGGTTATACTGTTCTCTCTACTTTAGAACATGTTTGAAATGTTCCTTAATTTTAAAAAAAAGTATAACAAAAAGAAAAGAAATAAAAAATGAGGTTTGGAGCCATCCACGAGGGCACCTGGCTTCCCACTCTTCCCAATCTGTAGATTTCCCTCTTCTCTTACTACCATTTGCAGTCCTGGGTGTCCCATGGATGCACAGTGACCAGGCAGATGCCCTGGGGTCCCTTGTCTCTCTGGCCACCCACCAGGCATGATAGGGCACCTGAAGTCTTTCCTGATGTAAACAGAGGAGGAAGGTTAACCTTCCTTGCCGGTTCTCTTTTCCTGCTTCAGCAAATGGTGAGTCACCTTCATTTCTTCTGGAAGGGGCTACTATCCACATTTAAAGCAAACAAAAGGAAACAATTTGTGGGATCCAGAAAATGTTTGGAAGACTTGAGGCCCACCTCTCAGGCCCCATTCTCATTCTGCTAGCAAAAGGATCTTCATTTGGAAAATATGGCAAAATCGCATATTCAACATTAAACAGTAATAGGTGGGTATGAGGGATCTTCTTGGGAATAACAGAGATGTTCTAAAACTGGATTATGGTGATAAATGTAATAAAATTCATTAAATTGTACACTATAAAAATGGGTGAATTTATGGTATGTTAAATTATGCCTCAATAAAGTTATTTTTAAATTCAGCAGTAAGAACACTACAACTCAATTTTAAAAATGAGCAAAGGCAGTAAACATTCACCAAAGAGGATATACAGAAGGCAAAAAAGCACATAAAATGATGTTCAACACCACTCGCCATTAGAGAAATAGATTAAAACCAGGATGATATATCTGCTAGGATGGCTAAAAGAAAAACAAATGCTGTCAATACCAAGTCAGAAAAGGATACAGAACAACTGCCTTGCTCACACTTTGCTGGTGAGATTGTGAAATAGTACAGCTACTCCAGAGAACCACTTGACAGTTTCTTTTAATGTTGAAACACATACTTAACCACATAATCCAGCAATCACACTGCTGAGTTTTTATCTGGAGAAATGAAAACTTTTGCTCACACCCATCCTACATGTGATGTATGTGACAGCTCTATTCATAATTGCCCCAAATTGGAAACAGCTCCAATGTGCTTCAACATCCATAGGATAAAGTACTGCTTGGCATATACACTCAGCAACCTGAATGAATCTCAAAGGTATTATGCTAACCAAAGAAAACAATCTCCAGAGGCTACATACTGTATGATTCCAGTTAAATAGCATTCTCAAAGACACTGAACAATAGTTATAGAAAGAAGGTAGGTGGTTCCCTGGGGTTGGAAGTGAGGTTTGGAGCCATCCACGAGGCTATAAGGAAATGGTAGGGGAAGTTCTTTTGGGTGACAGATCTTTCCTGTGTCCTGATAGTAGTGGTGGTTACACAGATCTATACCTGTTATAATTTGTAGAATTTTTAAAAAAATACTTATTTTTTAGTTGTAGGTGGACACTATATCTTTATTTCATTTTTTATGCTGTGCTGAGGATCAAACCCAGTGCCTCATGCATGCTAGCAAGCACTCTACCACTGAGCCACAACTCCAGCCCATAATTCATAGATTATATATTTAAAATGTCATTTTATTGTATAGTAATTTAAAAAATGGAATTTTTAAGTGTTCTCCATTGCACAAATATTCTGAGTGTCTACAACTTGCCAGGCACTGTGGGAAAGACAGTATGCCGGGCGGTGGGAGGGGGATCCATCAGCATGTGAGGGATACAGACCCAAACCAGCCATGATATGAAAGTGGAAAGTGGCCAGAGAGCCATGAACAAGAGGGCCATTCCTTTCAGGGATGGGGACCAAGGACAGCTGCTTGAAGGAGGAGCAGGAGCCATTCATTCATTCAACAAACATTTATTTCACACCTGCTGTGTGCCAAGCTCAGTCTCAGACCTGGAGCAAACCTGAAGGAGCAAACCCTGCTCTCATGGAGCCCACACTGGTGGTGAGATGTGGACCATAAACATGCTGCCAAATAACTGCACGTACTGAGGGGGGCTCGAGGATGGTGATAGGGTAATGTGGTCACTGGGGAGGCTACTTTGAAATGGGAACAGTCTTTAGATGATATTGGAGCAGAGGACCATGGTAGCAGAGCCCTGATTGATGACACCATGGGAAGAGCTTGGGAAGCACAGGGGTGGGGAAGAAGGTTCAGTAGATGCAAAGGCTCTGAGTTGGGAAGGATCTAGAAGCATGTGGAAGACTGAAAGAAGGCTAGTGAGCCTGGAGGACAAGAGAGGATGGAGACAGCTGGGGGTGGAGAGATAGGCTGGGATGTGGGCAAGATGCCTGGCACATAGTAGGTACTGTTAGTATGCCTGGTGCATGGAAGGAAGATAGGCTGGAATTAAACTGTCTGAAGCCCCCTCCTGTTGGGCTTCCTCGGAGGCATTCAGAATGGACAGCGCAGGACCCCATCCTTGCCCTCTGGCAGCTGTGGCTGCTTTGATGGATTGTTAGCTGATGGTCAGATGTTTATTTAGGGCCTCAACAGCTGTGACCCAGAAGGAAGCAGTGAACTGTCCACCTGGCTGCTCACATCATCTCACCCCACAGCCCAGGGTGCTCTTGGACATGATGGGCAGTCTAGGGCACCTCAGAAGGTGGGTGGGTCAGGAAGAGGGGAGGGAGGAAGAGCCCCACAGTGCCCAGGATGCATACAAACACGAATACCCACAGGAATAGCCGGTCGACCACCATGGCCACATATTTCCAGTCCTCAATGACCTGCAGATAGATAGAAGGGTTGGTTACAGGTGCAGAAAAACTGAGGTCCCTCCTTCCTCTAAGTCAGGTCCTCACCATCTGGTCAGAGACCCCAATGGTCACAATGTGGGCTTGGAACCACATAATGGTATGGCAAGTCCTGAGTCCCAGGCTGGCCTCAATTGAGCAACTCTGTCACTCTCGGCGTCCTCCAACCCAACCTGACCTACCCACTAAGCATTGCAGAGCCACCAGGAACTTGGACAGGACAGGAAAGTTAGGAATGTAAGGGGTCATTAATACTGTCATCCCTCAGTATCCTCAGGGGATTGGTTATAAGATCCCCCTGTGGACACCCAAATCAGAGGATGCTTGAGCCCTTTATGTGAAACAGCATAGATTTTGCACATAGCCTATACACATCCTCCTGCAGACTTGCAGACTGTCATCTCTAGATTGCTTACGGTACCTAATATACTATAAATGCTTTGCAAATAATTGTATTTTTTTAGGGAATGGTGACAAGAAAATTAAGTCCGTAAAAATACAATTTTTTTTGGAATGTTTTTGATCCATGGTTGAATCCATGGGTAGGTTTGGGGGGAAAGCTGTATCACATATTGTAATTTGAAGACCAAATCTGGTTATAAATAAAGGGGGATGAGGCCTGAGGATCATGAAACTCCTTTCTCTCATTTTCACCCCAAATCGTCTGCCTGAGCCAGCTCTGCATAAAGAAGATTTGGGGCCCACCTACTTTAGTGGGGGCAGGGCAGTGGGCGCTTACAGAACACCTGGAAATCCTGCTGGTTAATTCGTTCAATTCCGTTCACAGCAGTGTCTGCTATTTCCTCTAATTAAGACTCAGCCTCCTCCTGCCTCATCATCTGGCTAGCTCTCTTGGGCTCACTCTGACTTGCTCTCTTGCTTTCCCTGTCTCTAATCATCTCAGACCCACCTATGAGGTGTGATATTGATAGAAACCTGGCTGGCCTCCAGAGGTGCCCCACAGATGTGCCTGCTTCCTTGGCACAGGGGGAGATGCCCGACATCCTGTTGTCCCTCCCCCATCCCCTGCCCTGGAAGAGCTCAGCAGAGGCTCTGGAGCTGGAAATACAGGCAGGCAGCAGCGGGCAAGCTGACGTCAGTGACCCAATTTGTTAGGGCCCCATCAATGGTGTGTGTCTACCACTAGGATAATCCTGTGCCAAAGCAGCCCCCACACCCTCAACCAAACACACTGGCACCTGTCTCTAAGACGCAACAGGCACAGCACAGCTCTCTAACGGCGTGCTTCTTGGCATTCTTGGGTTTCTTTTGGATAACCCTAATTTCAAACAGCTTTTGTGTGTGTGTGTGTGTGATTCCCCCCCTCTTTTTATATTTTTTGTGCTATTTATAGTGACCAGTTAATCACCAGGGAGGGAGAAAATGTTGAAGATGAGACACTCTGCCCGGGCTAACTCAGGGACGGGCATGTCCTGGAACACAGACCCTGCCCCCCTTGCACAAGAGAAAGTCAGTCAAGCAACAAGTCCACCATGTGTTCAGTGCAGGGCAAGGCACTGGGAGGGGCATGGCAGAGAGATCTGGGTATTGATCCCAGCTCTGCTCTGTGCCAGCTGTGTGACCCAGGACAAGTTAAGAATGTCCCTGAGCCTCACTAGCCCCATTGTAAACTGGGGGTTCTAGTAAAAGCCACTTTGGGGATTCTTGGGAGGGGTGGAAGTAATTTATGTCGGCTTCTGGCAAAGCTCCTGATGTATGTATGGAGCTTAATGAACACTGGTGATTGTGTCAGCAGTGGGTCCTGCCTGGCTCCTCCCTCTAGGGGCTTGAAATTAACGGGGGCTAGAAACAGCAGGAGGCCTGTGAGTGCCAATGGTGTGAGAGGCCTTTAGAAGGGAGAGTGGAGAATGGATGTCAGTTCAGCCAGCTGTGCAGGAGGCCAGGGCTCCTCAACCTCCGATGTGTACTAGAACCACCAGGGATCTGGTTAAAACTGCAGGCTCCTGGATTCTTCTCCCAGGGACCATGGCTCAGTCAGAATGAGTTGCTTCAACTCTGTGGTCTGAAAAACTGCCCAGGTGGTTCTCATTTAGCCAGCAGGGCCCCAGGCGGCAATTAAGGTTTGGGAGGCAATGCATTAGGTGATGGTGAACTCCTGAATGATTTTTTTAAAAACATATATTTTTTTTAGTTATACATGGGCACAATATCTTTATTTTTGTTTATTTATTTTTATGTGGTGTTGAGGATGGAACCCAGGGTCTCACATGTGAGAGGTGAGTGCTCTATTGCTGAGCCACAACCCCAGCCCCTGTCTCTTAT
>NW_026000229.1:5172406-5194466 GCF_001458135.2 Marmota marmota marmota
TCCTGAATGATTTTAAATTTTTAGAAGGCAAAATCCTGTAGAGCTGTGCTTCTCAAATTGAAATATGCCTAGAAAGTTCCTGGGATCTGGTGAAAATGCAGATTCAGGGAGGGAGGCCTGGGAGAGTCTGCATTTCTCAGCATGTTGCTGCTGCTGGTTCAAGGGCTGCACTCTGAGTAGCTGGGGTGCATAAGAATATCTCATGCCCTATATATGTTCCATTTGTTAGCAGTTCTCTTCTTTCCTTTGCACAGTGTGATTCTGGAGCTTTTCGGGGCCTGCACTTGTCAGTCTGTGCTAACTAATGGAATACCAGTGCTCTCCCTTGAGAATGCAGCTACTGAAAAGGGATTGCAGAAAGACAAGTACAAGGAGATGCCCTCTTTTACCAGCGCAGCTGCAAAGAGGGAGACATCACATAAAAACCCGCACAAAGAATCTCATCTGTGTTGAAATGAGAACATTCACACGAGTACGGAACTTGTTCTGCCTGGTGCATGTGAACATTTCTAACCATTACTGTCTCCTCCTGTATTCAGTTATTATCAAATCCCCCTTAGATGTGTTACTTGTTCAAAGGAGTCACTGGAGACACCCAAGCTCTGTGTTCTGTGAAAGTGAACTCACCCTCATTTCAGAAAGTCTATAATTCTAGCCACCCTACTTCATCATTTATTAGGCTGGTAGCAGCTTTTAATTGATGTTTCCATACTCCTGGAAGATACAGTGCTAGTATGGAATCTTCACAAGTCTGCAGACAAGAACAGATGCCCCTGGTACCCCAGCCCACTTGTGCTCCCTAATGGCTGCAGAGTCATTCCCAGCTCACTTCAGGTGCCTGCATCTCCTCCTTTCTCTGTCTAGGGCCTTCTCCTGCACCAGAGGTGCTTGCTCTAGCAAGCTGATGTAACTGGGAAGAGCAGGGAAGCTATTGTCCTGGAGTCACTGACAACCCACAGGGGATGGGAGCCTCCCTCTAGGGCATCATTCTGAGGCTAGTTCCTGAGAGGGTCTCAGTCAGGACTGTGGGCACCCACAGCAGGATGCTGCTCATTAGTATCCTACAGTGGTTTCCTCCTTCTCCTGCTTCCTCACTGTGCTCTCTGGGGTCACCTGTCAAATAAACTACCTGCGCTCAAACCCATCTCAGGATCTGCTTTTGAGGAACCCAAAAACAAACACAGAAAGATCATTGCTCCTTCTGTCTTCTTCCCTGTGCACGCAGCTATAATAAAACCCATTTCAGATGTGGATTCCGAGGAATTTGAGAGTCCTTATCTCATACGAATTAACTGCAAAAAAATGGCAGGGAACAGACATTGTTATCTGAGCCCCTTCTACTGGACATGTGGGCAGGGTTAGGGACTTACACTCTGGTCTTCATCGTCACTCTTCATGTGCTGGGCAATGAAGCTGACACCCTCCAAAGCCTCCTGCACATCCTGCCGGAACCTCCCAGAGGACCTCTGCCTGAAATCTCTGGGGATGCCTGCTGAGTGGGAGCCAGCTGGAGACTTGGGCGCCGCAGGGGCAGGGTTCATAAAGTACATGGAGTTCCCGTAGAGGTTAGAGGGACTGGCAGGGCCCACAGCAGAGGTGGCAGTGGCCTCAGTCTTAGTCAGGTACAACTGGGTGGGCAGGGGGGCCTTGGCCGGGCTGCTGTCAAGGCCAAGTCTCTTCATGAAGAGGAAGGTAGGCAGCTTGTGCAGGAAACAGCGCTTAACCCAGGGCGCCATGGTGTGGGTGCTGGGTGAGCGGTGGTGCACATTGAGCACACACACAGTAGTGACAATGGAGAAGGTGACCAGCACCATGGTGAACATGAGGTACTTGCCGATGAGTGGCACATCAAGGGAGGTGGGAGGCACAATCTTGGAGATGAGCAGCAGGAAGAAGGTGAGCGCCAGGAGTACAGAGATGCACAGCGTCATCTTCTCCCCACAGTCAGACGGCAGGTAGAAGACCAGGATGGCCAGTGACGTGATAAGCACGCAGGGGATGATGAGGTTGATGGTGTAGAAAAGCGGCTTTCGCTTGATGATGAAGTCATAGGTCACGTCCACATAGCTGGGGTCCTGTGGGTTCACTGTCCTTCGCCCTGGGAGGGCTACTATGTCCCACTCACCACTGGGAGTAAAGTCATCTAAACTGGCTGTGGGTGACTTAAGGACCATGTCGATTTCCGTGTGGTCGTAGGTCCACGAGCGAAACTTGAGGGTGCAGTTCTGCTGGTCGAAGGGAAAATGCTTCACCTCGATCTTGCAGGCACTCTTGTAGATGGCAGGGGGCAGCCACAGAATGCTGCCATTGGAGCGGACCACCACGTTGGTGTAGACAGACACCTCATAGGTCCCATCAGCACTGGGGCGAGGATAGGGTGTGGAGGAGAACATCATGAAACCCGCAGAAAAGGCCAGCCTGTTCTCTGGGCTCCTGGAGGAGCTCTTGGGGATTATTCCCACTAATCACCCTGTCTCAGTAAATGGGGCCTGCTTTTCTTGACATCTGGGGCACCAAGAGAGCCCCACCACGATAGAGTCTGAAAGCTTCACTCGGAACAGCTCATTTAAGCCTCTCAATAGTCCATTGAGGTGGGCTTTTTTGTTACCCCACTTTATACATGGGAAAACCAAGTCTCAGAGAAGTGACTTCTTTAAGGTCAGAAAGCTAGTAAACAATATAGCTGAGATTTGAACTCAGGTTTGTCTGTCCCTTGATAGAGTCTCCGGCCTTAAACTCCTGGGCTCAAGTGATTCTCTTGCCTCAGCCTCATGAGAAACTGGGACTACTGGTGCATGCCACTGTACCTGGCCAACCTAAGATATTTACACACTAATTTGGTGCCACCAAAACTCAATGCTGATAAAGCAACTGAGGCTCAAAAAGTCAGAATAGAGACAAGTAGAGTATGGGACTAGGGGTCAGGATGCTGTCCTGGTCCCAGCTGTGCAGAGTGACTCAGACAAGGCCCTTGCCTTGTCTGGATCTTGCCCTCTCTGGGTCTCCAACTTCCTTCTTAGCTGAGGGCTCTGGCTCTAATCATCTCTATTTTTCTTCCAGTCTGGTGGCCTAGAGGTATGGCTGAAGTACAGATGAAATCTAGGGTTGAACTCAGACTTGGATAACCCCTCAAGGATGGGCCTGCTGCCCTGGCCCAACCCTCACGGGATCTTAGCCCACCCTCTGTCACTCACTTGTTGTACAGCACAATGTCAGGCAACCAGACGCGCTTTGCAGGGATCCTCAGGATATTCACACCCTCGTAGCGGGAGCTGTTCCAGGCCAGGCGGTAGTCAGTCCACTCCTGAGCAGACAGGCAAGTCTCCATCACTTGTATATCCATCACCACAAAAAGGTAGCCCTAGGGGAAACACCTCCTGGGCTGGGGACCTTGCAGGGCACTTACCTGTTTCAGCCAGACGTTGGTGGTCATGATCTGTTCTCGCTCATTCTGGGGAAGGAAATGGGGCCATCAGTTGACCAGGAAGGAGGAGCCCTCACTAATGGGTCACGCTGTATTTCATAAAAGGCTCTGAGCTCCAGGCCTATGTGACCAACTGCTGTCCCAACATCTCATAAATGGCTCAGAGTTATTTCATACCCAGAACATCAGGGGTAAAGCTCATTATCTTTTCCCAAGCCTTGTTCCCTTTTGGAGTTATTAGTTTAGAGAATGGCACCTCCAGTCATTCATTCCATAAACCAGAAACTTGGAAGTTGTTCTCTGACACCCTCTTCTTTGATCCATCCATAAGTCCTGTTGATTACATCTCCTACATGCATCTCAAATTTATCTGCTTCTTTCCATCTCTACTGCTACCATCATCAATCATTTGGACTAATGCAGTCACTTCCTAATAGGTCTTCTGGATCTGCTCTGGCCTGTCTTTAGTCTTTTCTCTGCAGGTTGGTCCCATTAGAATATCAACTTCTTAGACTATGTGATCTGATCAAACCCTCCTGCTTCCCCAGCTCATCTAAAATAAAAGCCAAAGGTGTGTGTGTACCAGGTCCTAATAATCTGCCTCTGACTCAGCCCCATTCATAACCTTGTATCTCAATATGGTCCCAGCTGCTCACTCCACTTCAGCTATGCTTGTCTTCTTTGCTCCTGCCTTTATATACTCTGTTCCTTTTTCCTGAAAATCTATGCAGTGACTTCCTCACTTTCTTTAGATATTGGAAATGTCAAATGATCAGAGAAGTCCTCCCCAACCTTCCCACATAAAATAGCACCCATGTCCCTCTCCCCTTATCTTACCTTGTTTTTCTTCAAAGAACTTATAACCAGGGAACATTATCTTTTTGTGTATTGCCATCACCTCCCACTAGAATTCAAAAACCTTGAGGAAAGACAACAACCAGAAGAGCAACTGGTACGTGTCACCTACCTGATAAGTATTTTCTGAATGAGTATATGAATCCTACCATCATAATCCAGGCCACCCTCATTCATCTCTTACCTGGACCACTGCAAGACCCTCCTAGCTGGTCTGTGACTACTTTGTACACCATCACTGCACACACTCACTCATCTATATTTTCCTTTACAGCCAGAATGAAAATTTCCAAACTTCCTGCCATTTTCCACTCAATCACTTCTGTGGCTTCCCTTACATACAGAATAAAAATCTAATCCCTCTATAGGGTTTACAGGATTTTTTCAACTTCCCCAGCCTCATTCACCTTCCTGTGTTTCTTTAGTCTGTTCTCCAGCCCTGCTGGGCTTCCTTAGTTCTCTGAATGTGTCTTGTGCCCTCAGTTTGCACCATTTTCCTGCCTTCTCTTCATCAAGTTAACTTCCATGTCCCGATTTCAGCTTGGTGATTGTTTCTTCAAGGAACCTGCCCTAAACCCTTAACTGGGTAAGCCTATTAATATGACAAAGCTAAACTGCCAGGAACAGAGAACCAGAGAAACATAGGCTTAAATAAAGTAGAAGTTTATGTCCTTCTCATGCAACATTTTGGACATAAATGGTGGTTCTGCTCTACAAAATCCTCAGATACTCAGGTTCCTTCCACCTTTCTTTTCTATTACACCAAGAGTGTGACCCCCATCTGCATGGTTCAAGATGTTGGAATACCAAACACAACATCCACATTCTTGGTTATTAGGAGCAGGGAAAAAAGGGATGGATACATGCCCCCTGTCTCATTTTGATTAGAATATTTAGGCCATTTATATTTAATATAGTTACTGATATAGAGATGGCCCCCCAATTTTTAAAAATATTTATCTTTTAGTTATAATTGGACACAATATCTTTCTTTCTTTCTTTCTTTCTTTATTTATTTTTATGTGTGCTGAGGACTGAACCCAGGGCCTTGCACGTGCTAGGCAAGCACTCTACCACTGAACCACAATCTGGCCCAATTTTTTTTCCAGCCCAATTTAAAAAATATATTTTTAGTTGTAAATGAACACAATACCTTTATTGATTGATTGATTGATTGACTGATGTGGTACTGAGGTTTGAACCCAATGCCTCACAAATGCTAAATAAACACTCTACCACTGAGCTACAACTCCAGCCTGGCCCCCAACTTTTGATGGTTCAACTTGTGATTTCTTTTTTTTAACTTTACAATAGTTTATCAGGGTAGTAAACACCTTTTGACTTACAATAATTGTTACTTACAGTGGGTTTATTGGTACATAACTCCATCTCAGGTTGAGGAGCATCTGTATTTGAGTTTAAACCTATCATCTATTTGTTTTGTGTTTACTCTTTCTGTTGACTTGTTTTGGAATCTTTTATTATTCCATTTCCCCCTACCTTCATGTGACCCTTTCCTTAGTAGTTACCCTAGAGATTATACTATACATATTTGATGTTATAATCTAATATAAATTAGTACTTTTACCACTTCCAGAAAAAGGCAAGGACTTTAAAACCTTTCAACTCCATCTACTCACTCCAGACTTTTGGGCTACTCTTCTCATATATTGAATTCTATGTAAATTAAAACATTGCAAGATGTTTTTATTGTATTATAGCATCAATGTCAACTTAAATTCACCCATCCAGTTACCCTTTTTGTTGTGCTTCATTCTTGCTCAATCTGGGATCATTTTCCTAGTAGCAAAAGAACAACCTTTAGCATTTCCTTTAATATTAAATCTTCTGATGTTAAATTATCTATTTTTTATTTTTAGTCTGAAAATGTCATCATTTCACCTTAATTTTTGAAAGAGTCCTTCAAAATCCTTATCTAATTCTAGGGTTTGCAGGTTTTTCCCTGGCTGTAACGCTTTCAAAATGCCATCCAATGTTCTGACTTCCATATTCAGCAGTTAATTTTATTGTTATTCTTATCTTTTTGCTTTGTTTTCTTCTTTCTTTTCCTGGATGCTCTTAAGATTTTCTGTCTTTGGTTGTCAGGAATTTGAATATGATGTATTTGGGTATGGGTTTCGTTTTGTTTTGTTGTCTCTCATGGGGTCTCATAGAGCCTCTTGAATCTGTAACTTCATATCCTTGTTCAGTTTTGGAAAATTCTCAGCCAATATCACTTCAATTATTGCTTCTGTCTTATTATTTATCTCCATTTCTTCTGGGACTCCAAATATACATTAGCCTTGTTTAAATAGTATAACTATCTATCTCCTACTTTGTATTTTCATTCATTCTTCTCCTTGGTTTGTATTGATGCTTTCTATTGAGCTGTCTTCCAGTTCACTAATTTTCTCTTCTGCTATGACCAATCTGCTATGAAACCCACCCAATGATTTTTTTCCAATGAGTTTTAAATTATAGTCTTTGTATGTTTTTGGCTTTAGAATTTACCTTTTTCCCCCCTTTTTATAATAACCAGTTCCCTGGAGAAATTCTCCATCTTCATAATTTTCTTTGAGCATATCTACCACTGAGCTATACCTTGGGCTCATTTTCTTAGCCTCTTAGCCTTACACTGCTTACCAACCATCAAAGGTAAGGTAAAGCATCACAGACTGTCAGGTTCACCTCCTGGAACCTGGACACTCAAACACATGTATATTTCTTCCTTTGGCATTTATTTTTCTCCGTCTTTTCTAATTGTTCTTCTAGAAAGGCTAATCTGCAACAAGCAATTCTGCCATCACTGAAAGTCAAAAACCTTCATCTGTCTTAAAAACCACTTTTTTGAGTTGAGATATAATTCACACACAGTGAAATATGCTGATCTTAAATGCACTGTTTGATCAGTTTTAACAAATGCATTACCCATGTAATCCACCTCATTTCTATCATCAAGAAAGTTTTCTTGTGCTTTAGTCCTGCCTCTCACTCCCCTTCACTTCCCCTGAATGTGCCCGAGGACATTGGTTCAGGACCCTAGTCTACCCTGCAAAGAGCTACTTGGACCTGTCTTACTTAGCACAAACTCCTCACCTTTCCCTAGAACTTTCTGTCTTTAAACTAGTTGTGCCTCCCTCCTCAGAAAAAAAAAAAAAAAAAGAAAAGAAAAGAAAAAAGAATAAATCCTGGAAAAAGAAAGACCCCCCCTCCAAAGAAACCCCATAAATATTTCCTTTATGTACAAGCCTTTGGGAATACAACAGCTCACAGTGGTACCTGGAGGGGCAGGAGCTGGAGGCTGTGTCCCCTCCCCTTACTGGTAGCCTCTATCACTCTACAGGGCCTGCAGAGCAGATCTGGCAGGGGCAGCATGAGCCTGGAAGCTTGATCAGGGCGGCCTGCCTGCTTGCCCTCACCAGAGCAGCAGCTGCACAGCAGCGCCTGGGGCTCACCCTATTAAGCAAAAAGGAGTTGGCTGGACAATAACACTCAGACCTGGCTGTGGGACATGGAGAGGAACAGGGAGTCAAGAGTTCCATCCTGCCCAGTCCTCCCCATCTCCTGACTGTGCTACCTCCTAGGGGATGGGGCCAGATGTTCATTTGGCCCAAGCCTTTTCGGGCCCTATAGTTTTGAGAGGCTAGGTTTGTGGTGGCCAATGGTGTTGGAGAGAGGTGGTAAGAAGGAGAAGGAATGGATACTGTTGGATAGGCAGAATAACTTCTTACATTCTGTAGCACAGCAGGACAAATATGGTTGACAACAATTAATTGAATATTTGTTTGTTCTTTTCCTTATTCTGTCTGTCTGTCTCTCTCTTTCTCTCCCCACCCCCTCTCTTTGGAATCTGAGCATTGAACCAGGGTCTTGTGTGTACTAGGCAAGTGCTATACCACTGAGCTACATCCCCAGCCCTGAATATTTCAAAATAATTAATAAAGAAGAATTTGAGTGTTCCCAACACAAAGGAATGATATATGTCTGAGATGATAAGTCCATTACCTTGATCTGATCATTACACATTGTACACATGTATTAAAATGTTACACTGTACTTCATAAATTTGTACAATCACTGAGTCAAATATATATTAATTACACTTTTGAAAAAACAGAAAGAAAAATGATGAAAATCTGGAACCTTGCCCAGAAATCTGAGCAATGCCAGAAACCAAACTCTAGTCCCTTGACTCCCAGCTCTGTGCACTGAATGGCCGTTCCTTTCCCTGAGACCTGGCAGGGGCCTCTGAAAACCCACCCTGCGCTTTCTCCTGAGACTTGAGCCCCAGCTGCCTCTGCACCTACCACGCTGATGAGCTGGGCCAGGGAGAGCTGCAGCTGGATGGAGATGAGCTGCGAGGAACTGGTGGCTGGCCGGATCAGGTTGTTGTAGCGGGTTTTGTTCAGAAGGTCATCCATCAGCTTCTCCTCAGCATTGGCCATACGACAGTCCCCTGGGAAATGGCAGAGTCAGACCCACCGAGCCCTCGTCCAGTCAACCCCCACTTCAGTTAGGGCAGTGAAGGGTAGAGCTGTGAGCCTGGAGAGTAGAGTGCCCTTGGTGCCCACTGATGGCGATAAGAGCACGGCAGGCCTGCCTCTTCTTGGGGACTTCAAACTAAACAGTCAAGCCAGAGCTCACCTCTCTCCTCCCATGCCATACCACTTTGTCCTTCTGTTTCCTCTAGCAATGAATGGCATCCCATGCACCATACATCCAGTCCCAAACCTGGACATCCTCTCCTCCCTTGGTTTATTCAAGTGGCCATCTAGGCCAGTCTAGTCTACTTTCCAAGGCCCCCAGTCTGTCCTTCCATCTCCCACACACTCCAACAGCCAAGGCCCTAGCTTACCTCCCCTGCTCTGAACTCTTCCAGTAGCCTCCTTGCTGGTCCCACCTGCCTCTGCCATCCATGTGTCCTGTAGTGCCAGGGTGATCTTCAGATTGCACACTGGCTCAGGGTTCTTCCTTACCCACAACCTCTCATAATTGAAGGCAGAGTTAAGACCCAAATATTTCAACTTGGCACTCAAGGCCTTTTGCTCCTAGCACTGACTTATCTTTCTCAACCTCATATCCTCTTGCCTGTTCACCTTGATGCTAGACACTCTATTCTCTGGCCATACCTACAGCTTGCTTCCCACCTTGTGGTCTTCACTGACTCTCTCCTTGTTTTTTGAGCATAAGTATTTCTTCTGACAGGATTGCCTCAAGCCCACCAGCTATCTAGGTGTCTAGCCTGTGCCAGGTCCTGTGCTACTGTGCTATGTGCTGGGGATAATGGCAAACAAAACCTATAAACAGACTTGGGAGGCTAAGGCAGGAGAATTGCAAGTTTGAGGCCACCCTTGGTGACTTAGTTAGACCCTGTCTCAAAATAAAATAAAAAGGACTAGGGATGTAGTTCAGTCATAGAGTGCTCACCTAGAATGTGTAAAGCCCTGGGTTTCACACCTTACCACAAACTCAAAGCAAAAATACCCAAAACAGATATGGTTCCTGCTCTCAGCATACAGTACAAGGGAGGAGCATTATGACTCAAATATGGGTTTGCACACAGAACTGGGTGCACAGCAGTGTTTCCTCTAAGAAGAAAAGGAGAGGGATAGCCTGGATTCAGACTTAGATCTACAGAGCACTAAGTCCCTTTGAGACACCAAATGAAGTGTTCCAGTTGGCAGGTGGCTCCTGGCATCAAGCTGAAAGGAGAGGCCTTGGCTCAGAGCCACATCCAGCTCTCAATGTTAGTGTAGCCTCTTGCAGGGAGTCAGAGCTAGCCATTACCCTGCTCCCCAGCAAGTCCCCAGGTCTACCCCCAGATCACACCTCAGATCTCTTGCCAAGTGGTATTTCAATCTTTGTTTCATCTCCCTCACGCATCTGGGAATGAATGTGAGTTCAAGGACTTGAGCTTGTACTAGCTGTCTTCAGGGAGGATGTGTCAGGTATGGTGGAGGGGGCAGTTGGAAAGAGGCAGACTCAGAAGAAGGTCAAGGACGTGTGAACAGGATTACCCAGGAGCAGGAAAAGAGATGAGAGTGGCCAGAGGAAACAGTGTTGTGGCAGGAGAGCAGACGGAGTAGGGGGTGGGGGATAAAGGAATAGGGATGGGGGTGGCGATGCTGGCGAGGGGCCGCCTGGCTCACCAGGCCAGGGGTGTGATTTCTTCCTCCCCCCCCCACCAGCCATTCACTAAGTCTTACCAAATCCCTTCCTCTTTGGACAGGGCCAGGGGTCCCAGAGCATGGATCACCCCAGTCAAGCAGGTCTGAGGTGGGCTCCTGGGTGAGTGCTGGGCTGGACACATGGTCATGAGAAGCAGCTGCCACCCTGCCTACTCCATGCACTTTCCAATTCGCTGCCTATCTGGAGCAGATGCAATATTTAGTGCCTTGTGAAAGATGCTCCCAGCGCACCTGCTGCCTGCTGTCCCTCCCCCAGACTACCCTGGGTTCACCTGATGGGGGTCCTGTAGATGCCTGGCCTAGATTCTTAACACTGCTTCTCAAAGCTGGGATCCCCTCTCCCAGAGGCCAGCTGCTGGAATACTGGGTCAGGAAAGGCACTCTGTATCTCCAGCCTACACGTAGGTCCCTCCCAGAGTCCTTCTTTAGTACACCTATTTCAGCTGACCCCTCATTTCATAGTAAAGGGAATGACTTTCCCAGAACCATCTGGCATGCCTGAGGCAACTCTGTGGTCAGAATCCGCAGTTCCCAGGCTTCGACCTTGCAATACTATGGGAGGCTGGATTCTGCATCTCTGTAGCCCCAGGAAGCTGGTTCCCTGGGAGTCTTCAGAGTCTAGGATTGCTGCGTAGCTGTGGGGGTTCATGATTCAGCTATAAACGTGCCTGATGAGCTCAGCTTGCTCACCTGTGACCTGTCCTGCCTCCGAGGCATTCAACTAACCTGAGGGACCCTTCCCCATCTTGAGGACCAGCAATGGGCTCCATAGTTAAAAGTCCCAAGAACCTTAGACTATTTACCCAACCTTGTATTTTTCAATTGGGGAAACTGAGATCAAAGAAGGAAGGGATTTATTCAAGGACCCCCAGCAAGTCAGACCAGAGTCAGGTCTAGGAGTCTCTTTCAAACAAAGACTCTCCCCTGACCATGTGACTTTATGACTTGGCTTGTGGGGTGTTTGTTTGTTTGTTTGTTTGTTTAACTGAGGTTTTAACTTGGGGTGCTTTACCATTAAGCTACATTTCCCAATCCTTTTTTATTTTTTATTTAGAGATAGGGTCTCACTAAGTTGTTCAGGGTCTCACTAAGTTGCTGATTCTGGCTCAGCCTCCTGAATCACTGGGATTATAGGAAGGCACAACCATGCCTGGCTTGTGCCCTTGTTAACTTCACCCCCTAAGGAAACTGCCCTGTCAGAGGCCATAATTGGTATTGTTTGATTATGGGGTGGGGGTAGTGTCCATACCTGCACCTGTGTTTGTATTTATGAGTGTGTCTGTATGCATGTATGTGCACACACCTGCACACACATGAAGGGGTAATAATGACCAGCCCTATGGGCTGGAATGCACAGTTCCTAAAAAGTAGAGGGGGGTGCACCAGAACATCACAATTAGTCTTTCCAATCTGCTGCCTAATGCTTGCAAGGCCTGCTGGGTTAAAAAGACAAGGAACAGAACTTTCACCCCACACACACCCCCAGGTGTGGGTCAGAACAGGTAAAAGCTCCTGGGCACAACTGGAGTTACTTCTCATACTGCCTGCTTGCAGAGTGAAACAGAAGCCACCACTAGGGGTCAGCCATCACCCAATGATTCTGATGAGGAGTGGTCCTCCCCAGGGGTTTGCCTCTGGAGGCTGTCTTTGAAAAAACAGCTCCCCCAAATAAAGGGCCTAACAATCTAAGAGGCAGCTGTAGCTGAAATTCTAAATTGTATGTGTGTCTAGTCTGAAAAAGCACATCTGATCTAAAAATGAGTGACATAACTATTATTTTGGAATACAACTACAGAAAGTAAGGGTAACAAAATGTTACTGGCAAGTAGGCATCTGCAAGGCAGGAATTATCAGTTGGAGTGTGTGTCCCTAACTGAGGAAGGGCACACAAGAGTTTGTCAAAAGGCAACTGTGGATTTTTTTTAAAAGTTGAGAGTTGATCTTTTACAAGAAGCTTATCATACACTATCAGTGCTTCTCCAACCACATGAATCACCTGGATGTATGAATCACCTGGATGTACAAAAGCAGATTCCCAGGTTGTTTCCAAAGATTTTGATCTCTTGAGCCTGGGATGGGACCCAAGAATCTATATTGGGCAATTCAGGCTGTCTCCCAGAATCACACTTTAGAAACACTACAACTGCCCCACATAGGACATATCATCTCCATAGAATAGATAGGGAAATTGAGGCCCAAAGAGGGGGAAAAGATTGGCACAGGGTCACCCAGCAAGTGTTGGCAAAGCCACGATGCACACATTGCTTGTGCGCTCCGCTTTCCCATAGGAACTTTACATGATCCCTCTACTCCTGCCTTCAGCACTTCCTGTGCCCTGTCTCTCTGTCTGAGGAAGATGTAGCCGTAGGCTTCTGGGCTGACTGGGGCCCAGGGACAAGTTTGGGACAGAGTACCGGAGCTGAAAGTGTCCTTGGAACTCTGGTGGGACAACTGAGGCCCAGAGAAGACAATCCTCAAACGTCTGAACTCTGCCTGGAGAGGGGTCGAAGGGTGGACTAGGTCTCCTTTCCAAGTGTCAGAGATGAGATCGCAGGCCTCTGAATGAAGGCTCCACTTCACCAGCCTGGCCCTCAGCCAAGCCAGAGTTGGGGACCGGAGGTGGTGATGACATAAAATGTGTTTTCTGGGAGATCCGCCCCCAAAGTGCAATTAAGGCCAGTCCTTTTCCCGCTTGGCTGTTTCTCCAGCGCTAAAAGTGTGGGGGGAGACTGAGCAGTGGACTTGATCCAGGGTTTTTACAGCGCCGCCGGGTTGCAGGCTTCTTCGTTGCGCTCAGTCTTCACGAAAGTCACCTCTTAAGTAAGGAAGGGGCCTTGACCCTGTCCAGACCGGGAGTCGCTGCCCCCAGCTTCCCTTTGCGCTGGGGCTGAGCAGAGCTGTCTATAGAGGCGGGACTACCGAGCTCGGATGCCTAGCCCAAAGACACTGGCCACTGGAGAGTGGCCCGGGTGCAAAGGGAAAGGTGGCCCCCACCCCAAACCTCGCAGACCCACCCAGGCCCGCCCCTACTGCCTCTGCAAGCGGGCTCAGCCCCGCCCACACCCCCATTTGGCTGGGACACCCTCGGGCCACTCCCCCAGTCCACCCCCACCCACTCTCAGGGCATCCTCCGTTTCCTCCCCTGTGGCCATTCCAGCCCCGCTTAGCCTGACCCAGGCTCCTCTCCCTTTTTGCCCCCAAATAACTCACCGCGCCTGCAAAGGACGACCAGGGAGAAGAGGACTAGCTGGTGCGCGCTCCTCATGGCGGGCGGGGGCCGTGGTGGCAGCCGCGGAGCGCTCAACTGTGGGGTCACCCTGGCACAGCTAGCAGGCGAGTGAGAGCTGATTCTGGTCCCAGAGGTATGACGCGCGAGAGGAGCGGGCACTAAGACCCGGAGGACAGCCTCGCGCGCCCCGCGTGGGCAGCAGTATGAGCCCCGCCCACGCGTGGATGAGGCGTGACTGGGCAGGAGAGAGCCCGGGCTGGGCGGGCTGGCCAGACCTGGTCACCGTGGGTCGTCAGTGGCTGTCTTGGGTACTTTCTGACACTGAGGGTCTGGAACTTTGGGAGGGTGCACTTGTTTAGGGTTCCCCTACCCAGCTTTGGGATGGGATGGAAGCAGAATTGAAGGGAGAGGATGGGGCTAGGGTGGGCTAGCCGCCTCTTCCTCCCATGGACCTTACAACCTTGGCCGACTAGAGGCAGCTCAAGGGAACAAACACACCCCTCCATTGGCCAGCTGGCCCTAGCTAAGTTTTGGAATCAGTAGCCTTCCTTTAGGGTTTGGGGAACAAGCCAGGCTAGGTGCCAAAGCAAGAGCAGTCCTGCCTCTCACCTGGCAGAGCCGTGCCTCAGTACAAGATCCAAAAGGGTCTGTGGCCACTTCCTGTGGCCCATGGCACTCTTCCTCCTTCCAGCCCCCCACCTCCTTCCCCATCTGAGCCCCAAGAGGCAGATCTTAACAACTGGAGGAACAAGATGGGAAGGGTAGGGTCTCAGGGACAGATCACGTAAAAAAGGCAGCTTTGTCACCTTCTCTCAGGCCTCTCAGTTTAGCTTTCAAATTGTTTCCCCCAGTGGCTTTTTGTTGTAACCTGACATGTTGGCATATGATGGTAAAAAAAAGTAACAAACAAACAAACAAAAAAACCCAGCATTGAAATGGAGCTGACTTCCCCTTGAGGATAGTTTGGAGAATTTAGGTTTGAATGCAACCTCTCTTCTCCAAAGTGCAGCAATAATAGGTGAGATATATAAAGTAAATCAAAAAGACATAACTAGGCTGCAAATAAGATCATCATCTCCATGAACCAAAACCAGAAAAGAGGTGGAGTGTTCAGAGGCTGAAGCCTGGGACCAGCTAAGCTTTGGAAACCAAAGGTGGTGGTGTCAGGTCCTTGGGATAAAGGAGGACTAACAGACACTGGCTAGAATTGGCTAGAATTTGGGAGCTTGAGTGTATGTTAATCCCTGAAAGGTTCTTGGGAGGAGGGAAGCCTGCTGCTAATTGGTTGTCTGTAGCCCTGATTTCCTAGGATATATATTATCCCCTAACTTACCACAGGACAGGAGTTTAAGAATGCCATAAAACCTGGAGGAAACTGCAAAACTAGGTGTTAGGTGGAAGGGGAGGGAGAGAGAGAGAGAAAGAGAAAATGTAATAACCATTCATAGCTTATTCTAGTGCCAGAAAATAAGGAACATGCTCAGAAAATAATAGAGGTGTGTCAAATGGACACAGAAACTGCCTTAATGGGGACCCATTGATCATATCTGAGACAACTTGAGCATTAAAATAAGCAGTGATGAGTTATAATTCATTGAATAAAATAAGAAGCTATGAATACATACCGAAGCAAATAAATAGCCAAAGGTTTAATAAGAAATGGGATACTTATAGTTTCAATGTACCTCCCTGCAAAATGCTTAAAACATGAAAAAAAAGAGTTAATTGTGGTAGACTGAATTATGCTCCCTGCAATGATGTCGACATCCTGACCCCAGAACTTGGGAATGTTTCCTTAAACAGCAAAAGGGGTTTTGCAGATGTGATTATGTGGATGGAGAGATTTTCATGGATTATCTGGGGGGCATTTAGTCAGAGGGGTCTTTATAAGAAGGAAAGAGGGAACCAGAGAGGAAGAACGAGAGGTGAAGATATAAGGTGACACTGGAGTGAAGTGGCCATGAGCCAAGGAATCCCAAGGCAGCCTCTAGAAGCTAGAAGAGGCAAGGAATGGATTGTCACCCAGAACCTCTAGAATGAACCAGCCCTGCCATATGACCATTTTTAGCTCTAAAGTCATTTAGACTAGACTGACTTTAGACTTTGGATCTCCAGACTGCTTGAGAAAAAATTCAAGTTGTTTTAAGTCACTACATTTGTGGTAACTTATTACAGCAATATTAGGAAACTAATATACCCACTTAACCAAGTGAATATAATTAACATCACCAGAAATGGGGCAAATAAAAACTGGGAACCACCTGAAAGGATGCAACAGGAAGGATACAGAATCACTTTTGTGAAGTTCCTGCCAAAGATGTATGACTTCAATCTAGTCATGAGGATAAATCAGATAAACCCAGATAAAGAGATGTTCTACAAAATAAATGGTTATTTTCAAAAGTGTGAAGGTTAGGGGCTGGGGATGTGGCTCAAGTGGTAGCGCGCTCGCCTGGCATGCGTGCAGCCCGGGTTCGATCCTCAGCACCACATACAAACAAAGATGTTGTGTCTGCCGAAAACTAAATAAATAAATAAATATTTAAAAAAAAAAAAAGTGTGAAGGTTAAAAAAAAAAACTACAGAAAGACTGAGGAACTTTTCTTGATTGAAGGAGACCAAAAAGATATCCAAATTAAATACAGCATGTGATAATGAAAGGGATCCTTTTGCTATACAGAACACTACTGCACAACTGCCAAACCTGAATGGAAGCTGAGGATTAGATGTATCACTGGTAATTTCCTGATATTGAAGATTCTTTTAGCTATCTTTGTATGAATATCTTTGTTTGTAAGTAATGCACACTGAAGTATCAGAGGTGATAGCACATCCTGTTGTAAATGTACTTCCAAATGATGTAGGAGAATAAGTGGTGTGGCACTTGCAATTTTTTCTATAAATTTGAGATTTAAAAGAAAAAAGAAAAATAAGTCTAAAAACTGAGATTTGAAAAATATATGAAAAAAATCGAAGGCCAAAAAAGATAGCCAATAGAATAAAGAAATCAGTGAATTAGTTTTAGATTAAATATTACTATAAGTCACACAATAAAAGTGCATTATAGCCAGGCGTTGTGGTGCACACCTGTAATCCCAGCAGTTTGGGAAGCTAGTCAGGAAGATCTTAAGGTCAAAGCCAGCCTCAGCAATGGCAAGGTGCTAAGCAACTCAGAGACCCTGTTTCTAAATAAAATACAAAATAGGGCTGGGGATGTGGCTCAATGATTGAGTGCCCCTGGATTCAATTCCTCGACCTCCCTGCCAAAAGTGCATTATAGAACAATCTGTCTTATGGGTATTTAATACAAGGATATGGCATAAAGCAGTGGTATGCATGGCCTCTGGTGCCAGGCAATCTGGATTTGTATCCTGGGGCCATTGTTTATCTTCTCTGTGACCTTCAGAAGGTAACTTGATTCTCTGTGCCTTAATACCTTCATATTTGGGGAAAAACAACCATAACAGTAAACCTTCTAGGATGAAATGAAAATAATTCATAGAAATCACCTTAGTGGGGCCCGGAACAAATAAAACCTAATAAATGCTAGCTATTATTACCTATTATGAACAGTAGATTCTAATATTCTAAATAAAATAATACCAAGAGGAATATAGCAGCTCACACACCAAAAGTAATACATCATGGCGAATATGTTTTATCCTAAGAATATAAGTGTGAGTCAACATCAGATAATTCATTAATGTAATATACTGTCTTAACAAATTACTTATTAATGCAAATCAGCTCGCTTAACCTAATAAACCTGTAACTATTATCATACTTAATGGTAAAACTTTAGAAGCAATTTCCATCAAAGTCAGGACTTAGGCAAGGATGCCCTCTATCACTGCTTTTATTCAACATTGCACTGGAGGTCCTATGAATGAAATTGCCATTTCTTTAGGTCACAAACTGCTCAACATCAGCAATTTATATGTTTACCTATAATAGAAGGAAATAAAGGTAATATAATTTAATAATTGGAAAGGAAAATTACCCATATTTGCAGACAATACGATTGTCTATGTAGTAAATCCATCAAATCAATCATCCCAGAAATAAATTGTTAGGACTAGGACTAGTAAGAGAGCAAGGTTGCAGAATTCAAGATCAACTTAAAAATGATTAGCATTCCTATACATCAGTAATGACAAATTAGAAGATGTAATAGAAAAATATTCAATTCATAAGAGCAACAAAAACCTGAGAGTATATTTATCAAAAGATAAAATAGACCTTTCAATATTACTATGGTCTGAATATGTCCCCCATATTCATGTATGGAATCTTAATTGTCACTGGGCATTGTGGCACATGCCTGTAATCCCAGTGGATCAGGAGGCTGAAGCAGGAGGTTCAAAGCTTGCCTCAGCAATTTATCGAGGCTTTAAGCAACTCTGTAAGACCCTGTCTCCAAATAAAATACAAAAAAGGGCTGGGGATGTGGCTCAGTGGTAAAGCGCCCCTGGGTTCAATCCCTGGTACCAAAAAAGAAAAAAGAAATGTAACTGTGACAATATTAAGAGGTGAGGCATTTAGGAAATGATGAAGTAATGAAGGCAGAGCCTTCATGGATGGGATTAGCACCTTATAAAAGTGCTTGGTGTAGAGGTGAGTCTGTTCTTCCAACTCTTCCACCCTGTGAGCACACATTCGTGCCCTCAAGAGGAAGCAGCATTCAGAGTGCCATCTTGGAAGCAGAGACTGGGCCTTCACCAGACACCAAACCTGCTAGGACCTTGATCTTGAATTCCCAGCCTTCAGAAGTTTGAGAAAATCATTTTCTGCTATATATAAATTACCCAATCTCAGATATTTTATTATGGTAGCCCAAATAAATTAAAACAAATATAAAAATTACTCAGAGACTTCAAGAATGAACTGACTAAATGAAAATATATACATATTATGAATAGGAGGGCTCAATATTATAAACATATCATTTCTCACCAAGTTAATCTGTAAATCAAATTCAAATCTTACATAAATCCCAGTAGAATTTTTCATAGAATGTAACAGGCTGATCTAAAAAGCCACAAAGAAACCAAGGGGTCAAGAATAGTGGAATAGTGTAGGGCTAGGGGTGTAGCTCAGTGATAGAGCCCTTGCTTAGCAAACACAATACCCAGCACCAAAGGAAGGAAGGAGGGAAGGAAGAAACGTACCCAAATCCTTGTCTCAGGATTTGTTTCTAGGGGAACCCAAATGAAAACATTTTTAAAGAATAAGAATGACATGGGGAGGTGGGCTGGAGTTGTGGCTCAGCGGTGGAGCGCTCACCTAGCACGCTCGAGGACCTAGGTTCAATCCTCAGTACCATATAAATAAATGAAATAAGGGTATTGTGTTCAACTACAACTAAAAAATAAATATTGGGCTGGGGATGTGGCTCAAGCAGTAACGCGCTCGCCTGACATGCTCGGGGCGCTGGGTTCGATCCTCAGCACCACATAAAATAAAATAAAGATGTTGTGTCCACCGAAAACTGAAAAATAAATATTAAAAAATTCTCTCTCTCTCTTTTTCTCTTCTCTCTCTTTTTAAAATAAATAAATAAATATTTAAAAAAACAGAATGACACAGGGTTGGTGGGTAATGGAACTTACTAAGATTTTTAGATGTGTTCTAATGCTTGTGAAGGGGTGGGCAAATAGATGACTACTGAAGAAAACAGGAACCCAGCAAGAGACCATGACATGGGAATGAAACTGGAAATGAAACAGAAGTTGCCTTGTAGATCATTGGCAAAGGGATGAAATATTCTATAAATGGTGTTGGGACAATTGCTTCTCCATATGGAAAATAAACACAATTAGATCCCTAGTTCACATCATACCAAAAAGCAAATCCAAGTTGATTAAAGATCTAGTTATGAAGAGCAAAACTTTAAAAGCATTTAGAACATAGAGAAGGATATTATTAGGTCCAGGGTGGTGTCTTTGTCTGAGCTGCTCTAACAGACTATGATAGACTGGGTGACTCAAACAACATTTATTTCTCTCAGTTCTGTAAGCTCAAAGTCCAAGGTCAGGGTACCAGAATGGTGGATATTGGTGAGAACCCTCCTCCCATATCCTCATATGGGGATTGGGGTTAGAGAAAGGAAGGAAGCAAACTCTCTTGGGTCTCTTCTTATCAGGGCATCAATGCCATCAATGCCATTGTGAGGGCTCCATCCTAAGCATCTGTCAAAGGCTTCACCTCCTTACACCATTACATCAGGGGTTAGGATTTCAATATATGAATTTTGTAAGGACACATGCATTTGGTCCCTAATAGGTAAAAAGTAATTACTTAAACAGAATACTCAAAGTATAAGCTCAAAGAAAAATAGCGATAAATTGACTTCTACTTAAACTTTGATTTTTTAAATATTTAAACTTCTATTCAACCAAAAATACTACAAAGTATAAAGAGAAATCATAGAATTAGGAGGAGCTATTTTTGCAGTTAACAACCTCAACAAAGGATGCAAATATATAATACTTAAGGAATTCCTATAAATGTTAATAGTTTTAAAAAGTCAACCAAAAGAAAAGTAGGCAATGATATGAACATGTAATTCATAGAAGAGGAAACTTGAATGGCCTGCAAAAATGGGACAAGATGCTTTAACCATAATAGGAATGAATAGATTGCAAACAGAAAAGACAATGAAATATTATTTCATACTATTTCGATTTTTTTTTGTACAATGGGTTGAATCCAAGGGTGCTTTACCATTGAGTTGTATCCCCAGCCCTTGTAATTTTTTTTTCTTTTGAGACAGGGTCTTACTAAATTGCTTAAGACCTTACTAAACTGCTGTGGCTGGCCTCAAATTTATAATCCTCCTGCCTCGCTGGGATTACAGGTGTGTGCCACAGCCCCCAACCATATTATTATTATTTTGGTACCGGGGATTGAACTCAGGGGCACATGACCACTGAGCCACATCCTCAGCCTTTTTTTTTTTTTGTATTTTATTTAGAGACAGGATCTCACTGAGTTGCTTAGCGCCTCGTTTTTGCTGAGGCTGGCTTTGAACTTGTGATCCTCCTGCCTCAGCCTCCTGAGCTGCTGGGATTACAGGTATGCACCCACGCCTGGTGTCCAACATATTATTTTGAAAGTTCTGGTAGGGATGTGGAACAACAGAAATGCTCATTAAAATCCTGCTGGAGGTGTAAATTGGCCCTGCCAATTCAGAGAGAAACTTGGCACTGTATTGTGAAGTCAAGATGATTATGGCCAATGTTTCAGCCTTTTTCCTTCCAAGTGTGCATCCTACAGGGACTCACACATTTAAACAATGATGTAACAGTCTCTTGTGTGTAGTAGGGACAAATTGGAAACAACTAGGAACACAGAGGAATTAACTATGGGGTATTCATACTGGAGAATCAGACCTAGAGAAGGGCTTGGCAAACTCTCACCAATCCACCAACTCTGGCCCATGACCTGTTTTCACACAGCCCAGGAGCTATGAATAATGTTTTTTAATTATTAAAGAGATGGAAAAAAACAAAATAACAACAAAAGCAAAATACAAAAGCTTTGCTGATCCTCTATCTAGCCTCGTGTGAATTAATGTAAATCTTAAAAACAGTGAAAAGCAGCTGGACACAATGGCATATGTGGCTTGGGAGGCCGAGGCAGGAGGATGGTCAGTTCAAAGCCAGCCTCAGCAACTTATGAGGCCCTAAGCAACTTAGCAAGACCCTGTCTCTAAATAAAATATAAAAAAGGGCTGGGGGCACTGGAGTTGTGGCTCAGCAGCAGAGCACTTGCCTGGCAAGTGAAGCCCTGGGTTTGATCCTCAGCACTGCATATAAGTAAATAAATAACAACAACAAAAGATCCATTGACAACTAAAAACTATATTTAAAAAAATTTTTTTAGTTGTAGCTGGACACAATACCTTTATTTTATTTGTGTATTTTTATGTGGTGCCGGGGATGGAACTCAATGCCTCATGCATGTTAGGCAAGCGTTCTGCCCACTGAGCCACAACCCTGGCCCCCTAAAAACTATTTTTTAAACAAGATTTAAAAGAAACTTTCAAAATAATATGGGGGAGTGTATGCTGGGGATGTGTCTCAGTGGATAAGTGCCCCTGGGTTCAATCCCTGGTACCAAAAAGAAAATAATAATAATTATAATAAAGTGGAAAGCATAAGAGTAGGTACCAATAACATATATTACTACATATGTGGACATTAACATACTTAAAGATATCCGTATAAGTAGCAAATCTATAAAAATTAGTTAGGAGTGATAAACCTTGAATTCAGAGCTGTGGTTACCTCTGGGGAAAGAAAGAGGAATGAGCTTAAGAATCTGATTGTTCTGTTTTATCTTGTTGGGTTTTTTTTTTTTTTT
>NW_026000229.1:5194534-5209627 GCF_001458135.2 Marmota marmota marmota
TATATATATATATATATATAATTTTTTTTTTTTAATGAATGCCTTGTGATGATGGTGCCCAGGAAGACAGTGGCTGTGGGGATGGGCAGGCGCCCACCCTGCTGTGCACCTGCTCCCTCAGTTGGCCTGGCCTGGCCTCAGCTGCAGGCTGTGCAGTTGTCCATGGCCAGACAGGCAAGCTGGCGCCCTGGCCCAGGGCTCTGCCCAGGACTGTATGCTCTTTTCACAGTTGCCTGGGCAGTGGGAGCAGCCAGCTCACCAGCTGAGGCCCAGGTTGCTGTCATGCTGGCCTGAGAGGACGGAGTAGTGGCCTGGGATCTGCCACAATCTATAGCCCAGCCTGGCCTGGCTGTCATCTGTAGTGGGGTGGTGGAGTTCATGTTCTCTTGAGGATTCATCCAGTTCTGCTTCCTGGGATGGGAGGCCCATGTTTCTGAGGCCCATGTCTGATGCCTTGGTCTCCAGCCTCTCTAACCAAAGTGCCAGGGGCTGAACAGAACTCAGATTCCAAATTCCTGGCTTTTCTCCCTCCTCCTGAACTGTGTACCCATCAGTGCCAGTGCCCTTGAGGAGGAGCCTCAGAGAAGAGTTGGCTGGAAGAGGAATTAATATGAAGGTGAAAGTGAAGAGGCAGCCATCACTGCCTGGAGGGGGCCATGGTTAGAGACTTGATCGATGTTGCAGTGCCAGGGGTTCTAGCTGTCCTCACTCTCTGGCCTGCATCTGGTCCTTCTCCTACTGCTGACCTGTTGGCCCACACCAGCTCCAGGCTTACCACCAGGTGCTTCTCAGCAGACTCACAGATGTGGGAGCTCCAGCAAGGCCCAGCTGCCCAGAGGCAGTCCCAGTTGATGGCAGGAGAGGGTTTGGCTTCTCAGATTTGACCAAATGATGACCTCTTCTCTGATCTTCCAGTTCCCTTCCTGCATCTCCACTTCCCAGCCTTCCCATAGTGGGGTGAAGTCTAATTCCTGTAATAAACCCCTTAGCCCATAATGTGTGTGGTTCTGTTCTTCCCTGATTGAACCCTGACACTTCTTTAAGGTGAGCTTGAGTGGCATGTGTTCTGCTGGGCCCTGGGAACTCGAGGGGAAGAGGATGCTTCCTCCCCTGGGTAGCACTTCTCCTCTCTCCCTTGGCAGCTCCAGAGTGAGGCTTGCATCATTCTGCCTCTTAGCAGAATTATTTGTTAGAGGATTCAACTCTGCTCCACACTAGCCTGAAAAAGGCTGGAGAGACAGGGCAGGGTCTTTGATCCTCAGGGCAGGTGCTGAGGAGGTCACAATGTACCAGGCAACCACTAGGTGCCAGATACTTCATCTTTAATGCTCTCATGTATCCTCATAAGACGTTACTGGCCTCATTTTATAGTGGGGAAAACTAACAAGGGGGGAGATGAGTAGAACCGGGGTTTGAACCCACATACAAAGCACCAAGTCCTACAGGCCCCTTCACTTACCCACTTGCCCACAGCTGGAGCAGGGAGTGGAGTGGTTTCTGTCCCTATCTGGCCTCTGTTGGTCTCCCTGGTCCTTGCTCCCTGGATCTGCCACTCTCTCTGCTCCTCCCCCTTCTCCTTCCTCCACCTGCCTTCTTTCTTCTCTGGCACAGCTTGGCTCACAAAGATGCTCGTTAGCATCTGGGGCACACAGCAGCTAAGGCCACAGAGCCAGCAGCATTGGTGGGACATGAGTCAAGGCTGACCTAGACCCAAAACCTTAGGGAGTACTACCACCTAACCTGGGGGTTTGAGACAGAAACAACAGCTCCCAGCCCTCTGGCTGCTTCTGCCCACAGGCATTTCAAAAGCCCCACCATCTGGGTTGATGCCATTTCATTTTAAGTGTTTGCTGCTAGCATAATGCCACTCTCAGTCTTGGAGAATCCTGTTACCCAGCATTTGGAATGAGTTTTCTCCATGATCCTTCCAGCCTAGAGACTCCATGGCTTTCCATCTGTAGTTGATAGTTTAGGCTAATGTAAGGGAGGCACAGACAAGGTCTTCGTCCTGGCTCTGCCACGCTGGTGATATGTGACTTTAGACAAGTGCTTTCTCCTGTTCCTCATCTATTGGATTGTCCTGGTGGTTAAGTGAGATAATACAGGCAAAGTGTGTAGCAAGGTGACTTGGCCCTCAGTGCTCAGAGGGATGCTCAGAAGTGCTCAGAGGTGACAGCTGCACAAGGGCTACTTGTTGTGGCATGGGGGACAGTGCAAGAACTTTGGGCCTGATGGACTTCATATCCCAGTTTTGTCACTTAGTAGTGGTGGTGAGCAAGTTACCTCACCTTTCTGAGCCTTGGTTCTTCCATCTGTAAAGCAAAGAAGATATTTGTACCTCCACATCCCCATAGGTTGGTCTGAGGCTTAAGTGGGATAATGAACAGGAAAGCACATTGCCCCTTCCTTCTCCTTTTCCCCAGTCTCCTTTATGGTTGAGCAGCGCTCAGCAGATGCTTCATATCCTCATGATCCCTTCACAGAGTAATCCTGACTATTTTTCTTCAATCATCAGGGTCATAATGAATGTTGTGGACTTCTATCCAAGAGTGTAGAGGGAGGCAGGAAACTATGCTTTTCTAAAGACTGACTTTAAGTGTCCACTCTGCTTCATCCTGAATGACTGCCTCCATCCTTCCAGATGATCAGGGCCCTGGGTGTTCAGGACTCGCCTCCAGGCAGTCTCCCCTGACTTCTCCTGTTCTCTACCTTCTCACCTCTTAAAGGACCTCCTGACTCAGTATTCGTGCATATCTTGCTGCACCAGGCTCCCCGGGTGTCCCTTGGCACCCTCACAGAGGCTGTGATTCTGTTAGAAAAGGTGCTGGGTGTTTGTCTTCCTTTGTGTGACGGTGACTGCTGTGGAGACACTCGGATCATTTAGCTACAAGGAGTGCAGTGAGCTGCTGCTTCTGGCGGCGGGTATCATCAGGTTTGCCCTCAGCGTTCTTTAAAAAAAAAAAAAAAACAACAAAACTTTTTTTCAGTATTGAGGATTGAATACCCAGAGGCTCTCTGCTGCTGAATTATATCCCTAACCCTTTTAATTTTATTTTGAAACAGGTCTTGGCTACCCTTGAACTTGAACCTGTGATCCTCCTGACTCAGCTTCCTGAGTAGCTGAGGTCACAGACGTGCCCAACCCAGGACTCTATGTCAGTCTGATGTCTCTCCTTGCACCCCAGCTTCCTCCCTTCTTATCCTTCACAATCATTACCCAAGCCCTTAAGCCCTCTTCCATCCCTAACTACATTTCAGCATCTGCTGTCTGCAGGTCTCCCCATCTCCAGTACGGTGTAAGGTCTGGGCTGAAGGTTGACATGCCAAGTAGAGGAGGCTGGGGCCTCAAGAACTGCAGATCCCTGTGGGCTTGAAAGGGACCTGAGAACCTTCTATTCCAATTTTCCATTTTTTGTGCCCCCATCACTATGCCAAGCCCTCGTGTGGATGTGAAGCCAGGGTCCCTACTCTGGATGAACTCAGAGATAAGCAGACTAATGCTCTGTTCTCGGGTTCTGGCACACTGCCGAGGAAGTCTAATACTCAAAGGGAAGTGGGGTAATGTTGCTGGGTGCTTAGCTTCAGGGAATAATGATTTTAAAATCTTCTCTGGCAGGGTCTGATTTCCTTTTCTTTCTTTTTTCCAGAGCCTTTTCAATGGAGACATCTTAAATAATAATAATAGTGACACAGAGGACCTTTACTGAGTGCTTCTCATCCTCTGGGCACTATGCTAACTAAGTGCATCAGGGAAACCCTTGCAAAGAGATTGTGCAGGCTAGTCACAGACTACGGTTTCTTGGTTTTACCATCTTTCACTTACTAGCTGTGCAAACTTGAAGAAGCTGCTTAACCTCTGTGCCTCAGTTTTTTCATCTGTTTAGTGGGGAAACTAAGGTTGTCTTCCTTATAACTTTGTTCTTATTTTTAAAAATTGCTTTAGTGATTTCAGATCCTTTGCAGTTCCATATGCTTTTTAAAAAATTTTCTTTTAGTTGTTGATGGACCTTTATTTTATTTGTTTATATATGGCACTGAGAATTGAATCCAGTGCCTCACATATGCTAGGCAAGCGCTCTGCCAATGAGCCACAACCCCAGCCCTCCATATGCATTTTTAAATCAACTTTTCAGGGCTGGGGATGTGGCTCAAGTGGTAGCGCGCTCGCCTGGCATGCGTGCGGCCCAGGTTCGACCCTCAGCACCGCATACAAAGATGTTGTGTCCGCCGAAAACTAAAAAATAGATATTAAAAAACTTTAAAAAAAAAAATAAATCAACTTTTCAAATTATTCTAAAAAGCAAACAGAAACAATGCCTGCTGGAATTTCGATTGAGATTACATAGAATCTATAGGTCAATTGGAGAGAATTGATATATTAGGCAATTTTGTATCTCCCAATCCAAAATGCAGCATATCTCTCCTTTAGTTCCACAATGTTTCATAGTTTTCAGTGTAGAGGTCTGATCGATTCATTCCTAGGTATTTTATTATTTTTGATGCCACTTTAAATGGGATTTTCAAAATTTTACTTTCAAATTGTCTGCTTCAGAAAACTCTTATGAGCCAGGGAGGGTGGTGACTGCCTTTAATCCCAGCTACTAGGAGGCTGAGGCAGGAGGATTGCAAGTTCAACATCAGCCTGGGCAACTTAGTGAGATCTTGTGTCAAAATAAAAAGGGCTACAGATGTAGCTCAGTGTTAGAGTGCTTGGGTTCCATCCCTAGTGCTGAAAAACAAACAACAATTTTATTAACTCTTCTTTTTTCTTTCTCTTTCTCTCTCTCTCTCTCTCTCTAACAGAAGAGATATTAGAAGGAGCAAGATAGAAGGTAGATGGAGAATTCTTGCAGTACTTATTGGCAAGGTCTGTAGCCAATCAGATGTCAAGGGGCTAAAAGGAGAGCAGAATTACTATGAGACTACAGAAGAGCATATATGGTACTGGGGACAAGATCTCCACTTACAGGCTATGCCCCCAGTGACCTATTTCCTCCAGCCAGGTCCCATGACCCGGTAGTCCATTCAGCTATTAATGGGTTAATCTGTCAAATGGATTAATTCAGCGGTGAGGTCAGAGCCTTCATGATCCAATCATTGACTAAAAGTCCTACCTCTGAACCTTGCAGCATTGGGGACCATGATTTCAACACCTGGGCTTTTGGGAGAAATTCCAGATCCAAACCACAACACTTACCTCTTAAGAAGAGGGTGGGGGGTATATCTATGGTCCTGGGGATACATATGTGTTATAGTTTGAATCTAAAATCCCCCAAAGAAATGTTCCCCAAAGCTCATGTGTTGAAGGCTTATTTCCCAATGTTCAGAGGTGGGCTTTGGGGAACTAATTGGGCTCTAACCTTATCAATAGATTAATCCACCAATGGATCCATAGCTGGAATGGACTATTGGGAGGTGTCGGAAACAGTAGGAAATTGGACCTAGTTAAAGGGACTGAGTCCTTGGTAGCATGCCCTTGGGAACTATATTTTATCCCCAGCCCTTTACTCTCTTTCTCTTTGCTCCCTGGGCACCATGAGGTAATCAGTTTTGCCCTGCCACATCCTTCTGTCATGATATTTCTGCCTTACCACAGTCCCAGAAACATTGGAGCCAGCTGACCATGGTTTCAAACCTCTGAAACCATGAACCAAAGAAAACGTTTCCTCCTTTAAGTCAGTTTTCTCAGGTATTTTGTCACAGCAATAGAAAGCTGACTAACACAATAAATTATTATTCCTTGCAATCTTATTGATTTCTGTATTACTGATGCCTTGGCTCAGCTCTGGAATACAGAAGACAGGAAGGAAAGAATGAAAAAGCTATATGATGTAAGTATTACTACTCTTTTTTTTAAAAAGTGAAGAAACTGGGGCTAGGATTGTGGCTCAGTGGTACAGTGCTTGTCTAGCATGGGCGGGAGTCAGGTTCGATCCTCAGCACCATATAAAAATAAATATTTAAAAAAAGTGAGGAAACTGAGGCTCAGACACTGCCCCAAAAGAAACAGCAATATTAGGGTACAAATCCTGTTATTATGTTTCCAGACCAGTTATTTATCTATTGCACCAAGAAAGTTGTCACAACTAAGTGCAGATTTTATTTCATTTTCCTTCCAAATAATAGTTCTTAAGTGCTTCCTGCTTGCCAGGATGAATCAAAATTGGGTGAAGCTATTAATGCTCTCTGGAGAGCACAGATGGTCAACCACAAGCTTTGAGGGAAAAAATGAAAGCCTTTCTTCTAGGGTCATGACCTGGACCAATTTTCGGTCATCTAAAGCAGTGACTGCCAAATAAAGATTTCCAGGATTCTCCTCTGGAACTTCAAATCCATCCATCTGAAGGTGACACCTGGGATTTGTATTTTAACCAGTGCTTTGGATTGGTCTGGTGCATGGTCAGCCACTCCAAACAGACCCGTGGGAGGGCTCCAGAGAGAAATCTGTCTGTATTCCAGTGTTTGTGAACATTTACTGAACACTTAGTATGTCCCTGTCAATGTTTAAGTCCTAGGGACACAACAGGGAACAACAACAACAACAAAAAAGTCCTTATTCTCATTCATTCTATGAGTGGTGAGGGTAAAAGAAGAAAATAACCAACTAACTGGGTGCAGTGGCACACACCTGTAATCCCAGCAGCTCAGGAGGCTGAGTCAAGAGGATCTTGAATTCAAAGCCAGCCTCAGCAATGACAAGGTGCTAAGCAACTCAGTGAGACCCTATTTCTAAGTAAAATACCAAATAAGGCTGGGGATGTGGCTCAGTGGTCGAGTGCCCCTGAGTTCAAGCCCCAGTACCAAAAAAAAAAAGATCAAGAAAAGAAATGCATGTGTAGAATATCACATGGCTGTGGTGATGTGTGCTCAGAAGAAAACACAAGAGAATTGGGACACAGAGTGACAGGGAAGGGACACTCTAGCTCTCTGAGGAGGTGACATTTGAGCTGAGACCTGAATGACCAGAAAAAGGGGAAGTTGTATACCAGACGGAGAATGGAGATGGCAAAGTGGTGCTGAGGGGCAGGCTTGGACAGGTGGTTAGACAGAGACCAGGGCAGGAACCATTATCACTAAAGGTCTTGGACTCAGGCAAAAGGTTCAGGGTCCTTCTAGAAGGTTCCAAGCAGGGAGTGACATGACATTATTATTTTAATCAGCTTGCTCTGGCTATGGGATGAAGATAAAAGTCTGAGGGTCCAAAGGGGAAGCAGGGACCCATTAGGACCCACTAGGGCTGCGGGATTCCATGCTGGAAATGTCGGTGGCTTGGACCTGGGTGGTAAATGTGGGGATGGAGAGAAAAAGACAAACTAGATATCTAGCCAACTCGGGGCTTTGCAGGGGGGTGAGTGATGGTTGAGTGTGTTCTGGTGTGGGGGTGGGGACGAGCACCAGGAGGTTTGGAGGATGACTCCTGGGAGTGGACTGGAATCACCAGGGGAACTATAAGCCTCTTCTTACAATATGAGGACTGAGGGGGCATACTGGGTTGAGTAATGACCCCCCCAATTCATGTCTACTGCCAAAGATTCTTCTTGACCTAACTTTGGATGGTCTCCTCTGAGCCCTCTTTTTAGCTAGGCCTCAACTTTGGCCTGTAAAACTGCAAACTCTCAGCACAAATGGTTTTGTCCACCCGCCTGCCCTGGTCCGCCATACATTCGCTGAAACAGTTGAACACTAACATTTTTTTCCCCCAGTGCTGGGGACAACCCAGAGCCCCCTGCATGCTAGGCAAGTGCTCTACCACAGAGCTACACCCCCAGGAGCACTAAGATAGTTTCCGACAGCTCAAGGCTGCATTGCTAGGATGACCTTGGCTGCCCCTCCCCCACTAAAGTGTCTGCTGAGGAAGTGCAGAGCTCCCAGTTTAATTAGAATCTGGAACAGACACACTGCCCCCAACCACCCCTACCACCACCAGCAGCAGCAGCAGCAGCCCTGAGAGCAGTTACAGTAGAAAGCTTACAGTTGTAAATTCTTTCTCTCCCACTTTGAAATGCGGACTTTCCACCACCCTGAACTATCTTCTTTAGGATCCAAAGTCTCTTTGAAGTGCAGACACTCAGGGAAATAGCTCCCGCTCTCAGCCTGGGGACACCTTGCTCTAACCTGCCTCCCTACCTCAAGTTGTAGAGATGGAGAAGTCTGCTTCTCCTTCAGATAAGCACCAGTTAACAAATCCAGTCTCTGATTGAGCCCTGTCTCTCCTCTCCCCAATTTGTTCATCCTCTCCACTCCCTCATTCTTCCTTTAAAATGTCCAGTCACCTCTGCATACATTGAAGTTGGGATCGTTTCACTTGGGAGCCTCTTTCCCATTGCAGTGGTTATTGCTGAAGAAAATCTATCTGTACCACTCGAATGTCTGGGTTTATCTTTGATATCACCCAGACCTGTGAATGTGGCCTTTTTGAAATGGGGTCTTTGGGGACAAATCTCATTAAAGTCACATGAATCAGGGTGGGCCCTGTAAGGTCCTTGCTTAGCATCTGGACGGCCTTATTAAGTGACAGTTGTCATTTTAAGAAAAATTTCGCTTTCCGCCCAAGGGCGCATCACTAACCCCTCATACCAACCCCACCCTTAACCGCTGCATTAGAACCCTCCCCACTCTAATCCCTGAGCCTGCCCCATAAAATTCCTGTTTTGCCTCTCTTCGTCTTTGGGGAGATGAGCCCTTATTTGTCAGCTCTGACAAATAAATTCTCCTGTGTATCTCTGCCTGGCTTCCATCTTTCATTTCTTGCTCACTTGACTCCTGGTTCCTTGCTTTCCTTTCAGGCCCTAATTCAATGACAAGTGTTCTTACATGAAGGGGGAAATTGAGACCCTAGGACAGACACACAGGTAGAATGGTGTGTGAGGGCAGAAGCAGAGACTGGAGTTATGCTTACACAAGCTGAGGACCACCACCAAAAGTTAGAAGACAGGTACAATGGTGCACAACTATAATCCCAGAGGCTTGGAGGCTGAGGCAGGAAGATTGCAACTTCAAAGCCAGCCTCAGCAACTTAGCGAGGCCATAAGCAACTTATCGAGACCCTGTCTCTAAATAAAGTATTTAAAAAGGGAATGTGGCTTAGTGGTTAAGTAGCCCTGGGTTCAATCCCTGGTATGAAAAAAAATGTTGGAAGAAAGGAATGGATCAGATTCTCCATCAGCATCTCAAAAAGGAATTAGGGCTCCCCATAGCTTGAATTTGGGCTTCTGGCCTCTAGAATTGAAACAGTATGAATTTCTGTTGTTTTTAAGCCACCCAGTTTGTGGTTCCTTGTTATGATAGCCCTAGGAAACTGCATAGGGAGCAACAGGTTCTGTTTGCCACCGTCTCCATAGCACTTGGCACAGTTGGACACAGAATAGGTGCTCAATGAATGTATGTTGAACAAATTGATTAGTGACCTGTTCCCTCTCATTCTGGACTGAAGCAGACATAATATCCTCCTGCCTGATTGTATTATAGTGAGTCAGAATATCATCCTTTCTAATCAACATCCCCTATGAGTATGATTCTCTCCCAGGCATTTGACAAAGAGTACCTCTGCCTTCCCATCAAGTCAATGAGGTAGGTATAGTTATTACACTCAACAGGGAGTCCACTGAGGCTCAGAGAGGGATAGTGCTGCCACTGGAACTCAAGCGTGTCACACTGACCTCAGGTTTGTCCCTCACGCCACACACACACGTCAAGACAGAAAGTAGGCTTGGTTCTGATGAAGCTGGCATGTGAGACCAGCTTTGTTTCTTTCACTTTTCAGAGCTTTCCCTGACCTGGCCCGGGCACTGCTCCTGAGGCCAGATTTGCCCAGAAGGAAGTGTACCTGGGTCATGTTGCCCAGTGTGTCATCCAGTTCAGGTGTGCCTTGGGATCCAGGCACCTCACCATCCTCGCTCCTCTAGAGTTTTTTGCAAATTTTTATGTGCAGTAGAATTGTTATGCCAGATTCGTGGGACCCCAATAGACCTCCAGGAGCCAAATCCGATGCAAGCACACAAGACTCTTTATTGCAAGCTCGAGCTTGGACTCACAACCATTCCGGATGCAGCGGTCCCAGGGAGTGAGCCCCCGTCCTTTGTTCATTGAAATTTTATAGATTTTGGGGGGATACTCTGCATCACAACATAGCACAGCAAATCATTTCATACCGCAGGAAAATCAAACAACAACTCTTAACATTGATTAGCACATTCAATGGTGGGAACAAGTTGGGTAGGGGTAATTGGTTAGTACAAAAGGGGGATTCGTTTGAACTGATTGGTTTAGGCCACAAGGGGTGTTCGTGCTAAACTACATGGTTTCCCAACATGTTATCAACAACCATAAACTACTTGGGGATCATATGACATTCCAGGTATTTTCCCTGTCTCATGCTGATTGGAGGTTGCTAGGGGGGTTGCTATGGGTCTTCACCTAGCCTAACTGAGTCAGGGACACCTGGTGCCTCAGATCTCTCCTGTTATTTGCAGCCAAACAACTCAGCAGGGTGGGTATGTGCTTGGGAGTGCTCTGTGGATTTTTCCAAGGACAACGGTCACGCCCCCTTCCTTAGGACAGGCCTTGAAGTAGAAGCTGCTGTTATTTATTTATTTTTAAAAATGTAGTCACATTAGTTTCTCAGAATCACCTGGAGACTGGGTTAAAATGAAGATTCTGACTCCACAGTATTGGAGTAGGGTCCAGGTTTCTAATTTCTAACAAACTCTCAGGTCCACCTGCTACACTTTATAGAGGGTTGTAGAGGTGAGAGGGAGGGGGTAGGCAGAGAAGAGAGGAATGAAGGAGGTCAAGGTCTAGGTAGCTGTGTGGTGGCATCTTGGGGCAAGCAACTCATCCTCTCTTTAAGACTCTCCTTGTCTTTCTCTTCTATTCTTGTGAATTGTCATTAGTAACCTTTCTACACACACACACACACACACACACACTCAGTAGTAAAAGAAAGAGCATCACAACACCTGTGTTCTTTCCTCCCAGGGGACCCCATCCAATGAGGGCCCCGCCGTGCTGGCAGGCAAACCCCTCCCTGCAGCCCCAGCAACGCTGACTTCAGGGGCTAACACTGGGGTGGGGACCAGGGTGTGGTGAATCTGCAGTTGCTGCCCAGCATGTCCCTTGCTGGGGAAGCAGGTGACATCTGAGGAGAGAACAGGAGAGGCCTTTCCAACTTCCTAGAGCATCTGGTCTGGCCAACCCGGCACAGGAGTTAATGAGGATGGAGGACAATCCTTTCCTAATGGGCCTTTCAAGGCCTGTGGGTGGCCTGCAGGGCAGGCAGGGGGAGGTGGTTCTTGGGCTTCCCAGCAGGGCCAGGAAACAGTGGACACCCAGCTTTGACATTGGCTCATGACCAACATGCTCTAATATGGGGCACTGAAGACTGAGATTGGACAATACACTTGGATGGGACGTTATTTTTAAGTTAATGTATGAATTCCAATCAAAATCTCAAAGGAATTGTTTGTGGGGGATGGTAGTGAACTTGATAAATTCATTCTAAATACCTCTAGTAAATGGAAGAGAAAAGTCAAATACTGAGAGAAAAAAAATCCACAAAGAATAATAAAATAAGACAGATAAGAGACATACCAATGTAATACAATAGAAAGCCCAGAAGTCCCAAGTATACATTAAATATTTATGATATGACAAATATGACACTTTAAAACAGGTAGGAAATGAATAACTTTGGCTGAAAAAATTAAGAATTTGATTTTTCTACAAAGTACTTGTTAACATAAATTCTAGATGGGATAAAGAATTAAATGTAAAAAGAATAAAGGGCAATAGAATAAAGCAGAGGAAAATATTTACATAAGGTCAATATCAAACTCTAATTTTAACAAGGAAATCAGAAACTATAAAAGAAAGATTGAAAATGTGACTTCAAAAAATTTTGTACTGGCCAGTCACAGAGGCCACGCCTGTATACCAGTGGTTCAGGAGGCTGAGGCAGGATGATCACAAGTTCAGGGGCAGCCTCAGCAACTTAGTGGGGGCCTACACAACTTAGCAAGACCCTGAAGCAAAATAAAAAATTTAAAAAGGGCTGGAGATGTGGATTGGTGGTAAAGTGCCTCTGGGTTCAATCCTGAGTGAAAAATAAAATGTAGGAAAAAAGTTTGCAAATAAAATTAATAAACAAATGATAAATTGGGAGAATTCAATATATATCTTATGAAGGATTAGTATCAATACAAATCAATAGGAAAAAGGCATCTTATTAGGAAAATGTGCACAGGCATGAACATATTGTAATGCCAGATTTGTGGGACCCCAATAGACCTCCAGAAGCCGAATCTGATGCAATCACACAAGAGTCTTTATGGCAAGCTCAAGCCTGGACTCACAACCGTTTCCCACAGAGCGGTCCCAGGGAGTGAGATTTTATAGGTTTTTTTGGGGATACTCTATGTGTCCTTTGTTCAGTGAGATTTTATAGGTTTTTTGGGGGGGATACTCTATGCATCACAACATCACACAGCAAATCATTTCACACCCCGGGAAAATCTAACAACTCTTAACATTGATTAGCACATTCACTGACGGGAACATATTGGGTAGGGGTGATTGGTTAGTACAAGAGGGGGATTCGTTTGAACTGATTGGTTTAAGCCACGAGGGGTATACGTGCTAAACTACATGGTTTCCCAACATGCTATCAACCACCATAGACTACTGGGGGGTGTCATCAGGCATCCCAGGTATTTTCCCTGTCTCATGCTGATTGGTGGTTGCTAGGGGGTTGCTATGAGTCCTCACCTAGCCTAACTGAGTCAGGGACACCTGGCGACGCAGATCTCTCCTGTTATTTGTAGACAAACAACTCAGCAGAGTGGGTATGTGCCTAGGAGTGCTCTGTGGGTTTTTCCAAGGACAAGGGTCACACCCCCTTCCTTGGACAGGCTTTGCTCTGAGGTAGAGGCTGGTTTCTCAAAAATGGAGTCACATCAGTTTCTCAATATAAGTTAAAAATAAAAATAAATGATCAGTAAATATATTGTTTTAGCTAGCCTTTTGTTATTGTTGTTGTGATCAAAAGATCTGACAACAACAGTGTAGAGGAAGAAAAGTTCATTTTGGCTGATGGTTTCAGAGGTTCAGTCCATACTGGCTGACTCACTCCATGGCTCTGAGAACAAGGTAAGACCCAGTGTATTTGGTGGAAGTACATGGTGCGGGGAAAGCAGCTCAGGACATGGCAACCAGGAAGCTGAGAGAGCTCAGCTCACCAGTGACAAGGTATAAGCCCCAATGGCACACTCTTACCTACCCACCTCCTCCAGCCACACCCTACCTGCCTACAGTTACCACCTGATTAATCCATATCAGTAGATTAATCCACTGATTATAGCTCTCATAATCTGATCATCTCACCTCTGACCATTCTTGCATTGACTCACACAGGAGCTTTTGGGAGACACCTCATATCTAAACCATAACAGAAATACAACTAAAACCATAAGCAATCTCATTTTGCCTACTGAACTGGCAGAGATCAGAAAGATATTGTAAAAAGGACAGCCAGACAGAATTTGAGTAACACTCACAGGGGTGGGGCTGTAAGTTGGCATGACTGCTCTGTAGAGCCAAAGTCCTAAAAAACTTTCTGTCGGTTTGCACTAGAAATTCCATTTCTAGAAATGGCCCCTAAGGAAATAATCAGATGCATTAAATGAATGCATTGATATGCATGCATCACCGTGGCACTCATACATGAAAAATGGAAACTATCTAAATGTACAACCACAAATCTAGACATCTCTTCCTCCAGTTCACTTGGCTCTTACCCCAGTACGATATTCAAGTTTAAGCATAGGAGAATCTGTAATTTAGTCCAAAAAACCCCATCCAAGCTAGTCTGCTTTGAGCCTCACTGCGCCCCCTTGTGGTATGCACAATAGGATGTATTCAGCCCTTTCCAGTGGAGCAGGACCTGGGATTTAACCTTTATATCTGGTTATATAGAAAGAATAGAAAGCATTTTCTGTTTTCCTAAGGACCTGCTTCCTCACCCCAACTTGGCTTCTTGATGCTCTTGGGTACTTAAAGCCCCACGTGGTTGGCACCATCTCTCATCCCCTTACTGCCGCAGTCTGGCTGGGCACAAAATCACGAGCCACTCACAGCCTTGTAGATTCAAACAGCAATTCTTTTTCCCGAAACTCTCACCGGCACTCTACACGCACGTTCTGGGGAAAATCCACACCTCCACCAGGCTCTGCATCCCAAAATACTCTCTGAATCCCGTGAGAACTCAACGGGAACTCAAGGAGCGGGCAGGCACCTGAGGCAGCAGGATACTCCCTATTCCCAGTAGGATACACCCTAAACCTGGACCCACCCTAATCCAGCAGGATCCTCCCTAAACCCGGATCCACCCTGGTCCTTGAGCAGGGTCACCTTTCTCAAACATTCATGCAATGTCACTGCAAATGGGTCCAAGGCAAGCCCATTTCCACAATGGAGAGTCCTCCCTCTAAGCAACATTGGGTAGGCTGACAAAGAAATTGCCATGCGTCATTCCTACTTGGCTATGGCTCTCAGCATCTCCCCCCTTCTGATTAATTAAACAACAAGCAATGTGGCTTAGGGACCATGCCTGTTAGGTTGTCCAATTCAACATATGGTTCTTACCCGTCATCAGATGATCTGACCTCAAGGCGTCAGCCTCCTGTCTTAGGTTGGTACCACTGCAATTGGATCATACCCGTCACAGACTACTGGTCCAGCATACAGCCATACTGTGGATAGGCCTTTGCACCAGTGGGGGGGGGCAAGGTTCTTTGCCTCACCTCTGTTGGCCCCCAAATTTTAGACCATCACTAGCAGAAGGGAGGAGGTTACAGAAATGCCACGTCACCAAGCCAATTGACGGCTCTTTTGGAAAAATTGCATCACTGGTGACATCATCAGCAAAGATATGCCAGCACTACCACAATTCGCTGCACCAACAGATAGTTCACAATGCATACAAGTGATACATAGTCCAGGCAAGTTCTGCAAGCAGTTCAAAGTGGAGGAATCTATCAATATGTCCATTTCCTCCCAAAGTAAATTGACTCCTTGATTGAGCATTACTTGTTGAGTTAT
>NW_026000229.1:5213540-5221473 GCF_001458135.2 Marmota marmota marmota
GGCCTGGCATCTAAAGCCTGTTGTACTGCAGCTGCCACAACTTGCTCTTGTTCATTAATGTCTCTACATAATTTAATATATGTGTTTAAATCTTCATGTCTCCATGGTCTGAACCTCTAACAATTTACTTAACACTCTTTTGGTTTGTTTTTTACTAATTTCTAATCTACTATAAAGATAACGCAACCCAATAAGATAACACAAAACAAAACCGAAACTGAATGAAACAAAAACGGAATAAAAAATCGTTGTATCAATTTTCTCTTCCTCAGGGTCGACAAACTTCAGACCTTGAGCCAACCATTTTTCCCAGTTTGCCTGAGAAATTTCTAGGGATAGGCAGCTTGAAACAAAAACAAAATAAATCAAAACAAGAACACATTGTTTTTTGAAATGGTCACCCATTCTCTTGCCTTCCCTCAGGGGCGAGCAATTTCACTTACCTCCAAGCTTCAGACGTTCCCCGTACGGGCCACCAAATGCTGCAGTCTGGCTGGGCACAAAATCACGAGCCACTCACAGCCTTGTAGATTCAAACAGCAATTCTTTTTTCCCGAAACTCTCACCGGCACTCTACACGTACGTTCTGGGGAAAATCCACACCTCCACCAGGCTCTGCATCCCAAAATACTCTCTGAATCCCGCAAGAACTCAATGGGAACTCAAGGAGCAGGCGGGCACCTAGGGCAGCAGGATACGCCCTATTCCCAGCAGGGTCCACCTTAAACCTGGAACTACCCTAAACCCAAGGAGCGGGCGCCTGAGGCAGCAGGATACTCCCTATTCCCAGCAGGATACACCCTAAACCTGGACCCACCCTAATTCAGGAGGATCCTCCCTAAACCTGGATCCACCCTGGTCCTTGAGCAGGGTCACCTTTCTCAAACATTCATGCAATGTCACTGCAAATGACCTGGGTCCAAGGCAAGCCCATTTCCACAATGGAGAGTCCTCCCTCTAAGCAACATTGGGTAGGCTGACAAAGAAATTGCCATGCGTCATTCCTATTTGGCTATGGCTCTCAGCACCTTACCCCCCAGGAAGCCTCTTCTTATCTCCAACCATGTGAGCCTTCTGTCATCTCTTGCAAATCTTTATGCTGCCTGTGGCCTCAGAGTCTTTGCAGATGCTTTGTGAAAAACTCTCCTGCCTCCTCCTACCTGATTACTTCTGAGCTCTGATTGCCTTATCTCAAGAAAGCCCTTCTCTGACCTAAGTTTCTAGAACCTCCTTTGTGTTCTGGATTCTGTTAGCAATTTTAAATTAATATATGCAAACATTTGGTTTCTGTCTCTCGCTTCCAAGATTCTCAGAGCCACACAGCAGGCCCACGTTAATGGGTACCATAGTATCCACAGTATGTGACATAGCTGGGCCTCAACACTGCCAACCTATGGCTCTTGGAGATTCGGTAATATTTTTCCTCTGACAACCCCTTCCCCTTTGTTCTTCTCTGTCCTCTTTCTTGAATGCCAACTGATTGGATGTTGATCTTCTTAAATCAGCCCTCTTAATCATTTCATCTCTCATCTCTAATTTTTTTTTCTTTTTGAAATTTTATTCACATTCTGGAGATTCTGCCAACTTTATTCCCCAAGCCATCTATTAAAAGTCTTATTTTGGTAATCACATTTTTAGTTTTAAAAAATTATTTCTTTTACATTTACAGGTCTATGGTCATAGACCTATTATTCACAATAGTCAAAAGATGAAAATAATTCAAGTATCCATCAGTGAATGAATTGATAAACAAAATGTGGTACACACACACACACACACAAAATGCAATATTATGTAGACTTTTTTAATGTAGACTTTAAAAGGAAGAAATTTCTGACACAGGCTACAAAGTGAGTGAAATTCGAAGACATTATACTAAGTGAACTAAGCCAGACACAAAGGGACAAATACTACATGAGTCATCTCAGATACTTAGACAGAAATTAGAAGGGTAGTTTCCAGAGGCTGGGGGAATAGGGGGGAATTAAGGTCTATTGTTTGGTTGGCATCAAGTTTCAGTTTTGCAGGATGAAAAAAGTTCTGGAGATAGATGGAGATAATGTTTTAGAACAATGTGAATATCCTTAAAGCCATTGAATTGCACACTTAAAAATTATTAAAAGGGTAGAATATATATATTTTATTTATATATATCACAATTTTGGGGGCAGTACTGAAGATCAAACCCAGGGGTTCTCTCACTGAGCTACAGCTCCATCCTTTTTATAAAATTTTGAGACAGTGTCTTGCTGAGGCTAGCCTCAAACTTGCCATCCTCCTGCCTCAGCCTTCCCAGTAGTAGGGACTGGAAGTGTGCATCACTGCCCCGTGCTAGTGTGTGTGTGTGTGTGTGTGTATGTGTGTGTGTGTGCACGCGCGTGCACAATCGTGCTTGTTTTAAGGATGCAGTATTTTCTTGAGATTGCCTGAGAACACAATTTTTCTTTTTTATCTTTTGGTTGGGGAATTTTCTCTGAAGACTTTTTCTTCTTCCTCATTTTGGAAACTTTTCTCAAAGCTCTGGGGCTTCCAGGTGTCCTTTTTGTATCTTAACAGGCTGATTCTGGGTTATGTGCAGGTGGGCAGAGCTTAGAGCAAACATGTGGGGAACCAGTTACACACAGGATGGGACCCTAAATTCTGCAGCAAGGAGCACTTACTCAAGAGCACTGACCCCCACAGCAGCAGCACCTACTCTTACCAGGCATCATGCTCATTTCCCATAAGAGAATCTCTGGGTTTTTTCCCCTTGGAGTAAGTATCCCGCTGCTTCCATGACCTGCGAAGGGGCATTGACTGTCCACACCTGGATCTTCATTTTCTCTGCATGGCGCAGCCTCACTTCTCATCTTACCCTCTGTCATACCTGCCCTGGAGCCCAGAGGCTCCCAGAGGGTCCACTGGCAGATGAGTCACCCCCTACCTCTGGACCCCATCCCCCTAACATTTCCTGGACTTCTGCTCCCTCTAATCTGTCCCCAAAATCTCTCTCTCCTTTTCATTTCCTAGAACCACGTTGAAATCATTTATCTGCTAGTGATCCCCTTGTTTTCTCTTTGTTTCTGTGGGCTTTAACTTTTTAAATATCACTAAATCATCGCTAGAATGGAGGGAGAACATCTAAATGTGCCTTCACAGTCCCCACCTTGACCCTGGATCCTGCTGTTCTAAAACCTTACCACTTGTCCAGCTGACACAGGGGTAGGATCAATGCCAGTCTCAGTTTTGAACCCTTAAAAACCTAATAACCAGTCACTCTATGAGGACGCTCTGTAGATCCTAAACATGCCCCTATTTGTCTGGGTGGCAGATTCTCCTGGTCTCTTTATAATCCAGCTGAGATTCTTGCCTCTTGTTTCTTACCTGGGATACTCCTATGGTTCCTCTCTAGCTTTTTTTTTTTTTTTTGGTACTAGAGATTGAACCCAGGGATGCTTAGCCACTGAACCAAATCCCCAGCCCTTATTTATTTATTTATTTTAATTTATTGTTTAATTTTTTTACTAGCTTGCTGAAGCTAGCCTTGAACTTGCAATCCTCCTGCCCTGTGTCACTGGAATTACAGGCCACCATTCCCAGCCTCTCTAACCTTCAACACTCCTGAATTTCCACAGCTGCTCCCCTAACTCAGGCTCACTTTCCTGCCCAAGGTCAACAGGGTCCTGCCACCTCCTTTTCCTTTCCCAGCACCCATTGCCACAGGGTGATCTTCCAAAAGCACAGATCTCAGCATGAGGCTTTCCTGCTTTGAACTCTTCAGTCAACCAGCTAGAACAAGCTGGATTGAATTTGCCATCTTTAGCATGACAGTCAAGGCCTTTTATCAGCTGAACTCTGCCTGTGTCTTTTTTGTAGTGACTCAATGAGCCACACTTTCTTAGCTGCCTCCCAGACTTTACTCATGCTGGTTTTGTTATGCCAGATTCATGGGACCCCAATAGACCTCCAGGAGCCGAATCCGATGCAAGCACACAAGACTCTTTATTGCAAGCTCGAGCTTGGACTCACAACCATTCCGGATGCAGCGGTCCCAGGGAGTGAGCCCCGGTCGTTTGTTCAGTGAGATTTTATAGGTTTTGGGGGGGATACTCTATGTGTCACAACATCACACAGCAAATCATTCCATACTGCGGGAAAATCAAACAACAACTCTTAACGTTGATTAGCACATTCACTGGCGGGAACAAGTTGGATAGGGGTGATTGGTTAGTACAAGAGGGGGATTCCTTTGAACTGATTGGTTTAAGCCACGAGGGGTGTACATGCTAAACTACATGGTTTCCCAACATGTTATCAACCACCATAAACTACTGGGAGGTCATCTGGCATCCCAGGTATTTTCCCTGTCTCATGCTGATTGGAGTTTGCTAGGGGAGTTGCTATGGGTCCTCACCTAGCCTGAGTCAGGGACACCTGGTGCCTCAGACCTCTCCTGTTATTTACAGACAAACAACTCAGCAGGGTGGGTATGTGTTTAGGAGTGCTCTATGGGTTTTTCCAAGGACCAGGGTCACGCCCCCTTCCTTAGGACAGGCCTTGAAGTAGAAGCTGCTGTTATTTATTTATTTTTAAAAATGGAGTCACATTAGTTTCTCAGTTTCTCTGCTTGGAGCCCCATTTACCCCTTCTATTCCTGGATGGTTTAAGCTATCTGTTGGGGATAGGAACTCTTATGCCCCCCTCTTGTTGATTCCTCATATATGAAGGGCATCCATCAGTGTAACATGTCTGGACTCCCATCTCTCCTCCACCCACCACCCTCCAGGAGCTGCAGCTTTGCCTTGTCCAGAAAGCCTTTTGAGGTTGCCCAGGTTGAGGTAGGTGCCTCTTCTATCCTCTATCGTCTCCTTGTTTGAAAGGGTGTCAGATAAATCAGTTATTCAGAGTTGGGTATGTGGCCAGCATTTTTTCAAAAATGAATAAAATAAGCTTGTCGCTTCCAGGAAAATAACTGAGAGTACTTATTGGCAATGGTAAAATTTGAGCTTTCAAGTGAAGATGGGAATTTTGGCAAACTTGTATCTGCTACCATGAGCTGAACATCTTTCCAGTTTTTATGACTTTTCTAATGAAGTCTGTGGTGATGTTAAAATTACTGGAGTCCTATGCCAGAGGCTTGACTCTGGGTGGGGAGGATCCCAACGAATCAGGTCCAGTCATTTGCCCCAAAAAACAAATGGAAAAATAATGGTGACAATCAAGAAAGGAACTTTACATGATCATATTGTGAAGAGAGTGAGATCAAGCATCTCAGCCCTATCTTCTAGGAGTACTGACAGGAGCTTTAGATGAAGAATTGGGATAGGGAACAAAAGGCATGCATGATTATGCAGTCTTGGTCTGATTGATCATTATCTCAGTTCTGGTTTTGCAAGGTGGCTCTGGGTAAGTCCTATGACTTGTGGGGACAACCTCCATTGCTTCTCAGATGTTTATCTATCAGACCTGTGATCCTGGAAGGGGGAGAGCACCTCAGTTCCTATGAGGTGATTGCTTCTGCTTAGGCAGGGGCAGTCTCATCATTGGGTGACCTGCCTGCAAAGTTTCATTGTTTCTAGAAGATGGAGAACAATGACTGGAGATTCCTGGTGCCATTCCAGGAGTATGGAACAGGAATTGTAAATCTGACATAACAACTCAGAATAACTAACTTATCTGACACCTTTTCAAACAAGGAGACTGGAGGGAAAAAAAGGGACCTGCTCAACCTGGGCAACCACAAAAAGCTTTTTGGGATAATCTTTTAGTTACCCATTGGGCATCTGCAGGGCTAAATGAAGTCAGTGCTTTTTAGCAAAGGCAGCCTTTCTAAGTCCCTATTAATGAAGGTGATTTTCAAAAATACTGTTTGATAAAATGCATCAACATTTGAAAGCTCTGCATAATTCAGAGACCAATATCTTCGAAATGACAAATGCACAATGTTACATAATCATGTATAGGTAAAAGGTCCATTCAAAGTGCAGGATAGAATAGATTTTAATGCAACTAATCTTTAAGAAGTATCATTTGCTGGGTATGGTGGTGCATTCCTGTAGTCCCAGCAGCTCCAGAGACTGAGGCAGGAGGATCACAAGTTCAAAGCCAATCTCAGCAATTTAACAGAGGCCCCATCTCAAAATTAAAAAAATAAAATAAAATAAAAAGGGCTGGGAATGTGGCTCTGTGATTAAACACCCCTGGGTTCAATCCCTGGTACCAAAAAATAAATAATAATAACAAAAATAATAATAAAGTACCACTCAATGAACTTTGGTGTCGATAAAAACCCACAGTTGTCTGAAAAGACTATTAAAATATTTCTTTCTTTTCCTGCATGGGCATTTAACTACATCCAAACTTGCTTCTCTGGGTTTTATTTTATTTTTATTTTTCTGATCTGGGGATTGAACCCAGAGGTGCTTTCTCATCGGCCACATCCCAGTCCTTTTTATTTTGAGACAGGGTCTCAATGATAAGTTGCTTAGGGCCTCACTAAATTGCTGAGGCTGGCCTCAAACTTGCAGTCCTCCTGCCTCAGGTGTCCTGAGTCGCTGGGATTACAGGCATGTGCCACCATGCCCATTGAGGTGCTTCTCCAGGTTTTATAAAATAGGACTAAATGCTGAGGGCCAACAGGTTGTGTAGGGGATGGGGGCACAGTCTGCTCTCTGGAATCAGCAGATAAATGCAAGGTGTCTGGGGCACTCAGAACTCCAAGTACTTAATACTTATCAGGGTCCAAAGCAGCTGACACAAAGATGCACTTAGCAAGGGGTATGCGCTGCTCCAGGGAGAAAATGAGGGTAATTGAAATTAACTTGGCTCCTGCAGTTTTTTTCTTCCTTTACTAATCACCGGGAAATCTGCGGCTAGCTGAGCAGGAGGGCCTGAGGGCCAATGCTCCAGGGAGTCCAGGGCTCAATTAAGCTTAGGTAAATTGGATTTCTGGCCCTGAGGCCGTGGGGCTGGGTTTGGCATTGAGGCATGAGCTGCCAGACGGTATTAGGCCAAAGGCTGGCCAGATGGGTCCAGCAGCTAATTTAATCTGGCTTCCCAGAAACAAGACTTGGAAGGCCGGAGCAGAGGGCCTGGAGAACTGGGAGGGCAGGGCCTTGTGTGATGCTGGGCCCCTCATTGTGGCCCACTCCAGGGAGTCCTGTGCCTGGCACTTGGCCTCTGCTCGAAGTGCCCTAACAGTCCTGACAGCCAGTGGCAGGTGGTAGTTAGTGCTAGGAAAAACCTTGGGGCCTAGCGCTTATGGTCCCCACACAGGTCTCCACACAGGTATTAGCTGACTCTAGGAGTGAATTTGGGTGACTCTCTGTTCAGCCTAACATTCTTGCTTCTTTCATCTATTAGAAAAAATAGAGTCAGGAAACTCAGAATGGGAGAGGCTGAAAGAAACTAAAAGAGGCCATAGGAAACAGAGTTAGGAAATCAGAGAAAGTCATAAAGAAAAACAGGAGTAACAGAAATAAACAGTAGGGGGAGACATTTAGACAAAGCAAGACACAGATACAAACTTCACAAAAGTGGGTGTGAGCCCACAAGAGAGGGAAGGAAATGGAGAAACCTGGAAGGGTGGGGGCAGGTCAGAGAGACAAGGGCCAGGCTGAAGTGGATGGAGAAGACTCACCGGAATAGTGGCTTTGGGTCCAGAACACTGGGGGAATTCAACTACAGCTGGGGTTTGGAAAGGTCCTGTCTGTTCTTGGGGCAACTGGAGGAAAGGCCCTAACACAGGAAGATAGCACATACCTTTACTTTTATGTTGGAAATTTATTACCTATCAGTGACTAGTAACACCAGAGCAGTCATTTCTTATGTGTGTGATTCTGGGGCCCCAGCCCAGGGCCTTGTCCACGCTAGGTGGGCACTCTACTACTGGGCTACATCCCTAGCCCCAGAGTATCCTTTAAGACTTCCCCCACCTTTTTTTTTTTTTTCTTTG
>NW_026000229.1:5223432-5229177 GCF_001458135.2 Marmota marmota marmota
CCCCATCTCAAAATTAAAAAAATAAAATAAAATAAAAAGGGCTGGGAATGTGGCTCTGTGATTAAACACCCCTGGGTTCAATCCCTGGTACCAAAAAATAAATAATAATAACAAAAATAATAATAAAGTACCACTCAATGAACTTTGGTGTCGATAAAAACCCACAGTTGTCTGAAAAGACTATTAAAATATTTCTTTCTTTTCCTGCATGGGCATTTAACTACATCCAAACTTGCTTCTCTGGGTTTTATTTTATTTAGAGAAGGGTCTTACTGAGTTGCTTAGCGCCTTGCTATTGCTGAGGCTGTCTTTGAAATCTCAAATCTCTCCATTGTGCCTGGTCTACCAGGGAATCTTAATGTGAATCAAGAGTTAAGAACTGGGGCTGTGGCTGTGGCTCAGTGGCAGAGCACTTGCCTGGCACGTGTGAGGCACTGGGTTCAATCCTCAGCACCACATAAAAATAAATAAAATAAAGGTATAAAAAAATACAAGAATATTATTTAAAAAAAAAAAAAAGAGTTAAGAACCAGTGTCCTTGAGCCGTGGCTACCTAAGCCAGGAAAGGACATCTGCAGAAGTTCAGAGATGGCCAAGCTCCAGCCGGTGGTAGGGCAGCTAGAAGGGGCAAAGTGGTGCTGGCCAGAATTCTTCTATCACCTCCCTCACCCCTCACCCTCTCCAGCCTAGGGACAGCTTCTCTGTCTTTGACCTTTGTCTTTGTCCACTCTGGCCTTAGGGAGCCCTGGTTTTGAGGTCTGTGCCCACTTGTTACTCTCTGACACAACTACACCCTGGGAAATGGAGGGGCACAGCTCAGTACCCTGGATTGATGCTACACAGGCTCAGGCCTGTGGACCTCCTGGGCACGGGACACTGAAATAGGTGCCCGCTTCACTGTGGAGGCCTGGGCAAGTTCCTCCCCTGCTCTCAGGGCCTCACCCTCCTCCCTGACAGAAACCTCTGACTCTCAGTGAGAACACACCACCATGTGGTCAGTTCCTCCAAGATCAGGCCTTGGCAAAGCCAATGGCAGCCTCTAGGGGGGATTGGATGCCCTACCTTGCCCTCCCTGTGCCACCTAGGCCTGCAGGACTCAGACTTTCAGAGTTAAGGAATAATGGAACTGGAAAAATCAGACCTCTCCCCAAATGGACATGGGGTGAATGAGCTCTAATGAAGCCCTTTCTAAGGGGTACTTTCAAAGCTTCCCTGTGGTCAGCTGAGGGGACATCACTGGGAAGCACGTGCCTTGTACGATTCCTGCAGGCCTAAGGGAGTCTTTGTGTGGAGGGCTTTGTGTCCAGGTGACCAATAGCAGAGTGGTGGCACCTTCAAAACCAGCTGAGAGGAAGGATCATCGGTCTTGAAGGGAGACACTCACCCTGACCTCCTCATTTTACCATGGTGATAGTGGGATGGCCCCTTGAGTGACTTCAGGGACAACTCTGTGAACATGAACATGCCAGGTAAAGGGAATCGGGGTCCACTGGGTCATCATCACACAGCCAGGGAAACAGGGGCACTTTAAAGGCCACAGAGGCCACAGTCCCACCCCCAAGAGAGGGGAGGCACTAGGGCCATTCATTGATCAGTAGCTGAGCTGAGACCAGCACCGGGCTCTCTGCCCACTCAGAAGAAGTGTTTTTACAGAGCTTTTGAGGAAGGAAGAGGTATGTATGGGGGCAGGGCACGAGGAGTGGGAGAGAGCTGAGTAGGGTTGTGTTAGTCAGCTATTTTTGTCGCTGTGATGAAAGAACAATTTTAGAGGATGAAAAGTTTATTTGAGGGCTCACAGTTTCAGAGGTCTCAGTTCATAGACAGTAGGCTCCATTCCTTGGGGCTCAAGGAGAGGAAGAATATCATGGGGGAAGAGAGTGGCAGAGGGAAGCAGCTCACATGATGATCAGAAAGCAGAGACTCCATTGGCCAGATACAAATATATACCCCCAAACCATGCTCCCAATGTCCCCCCTCCTCCAGCCACACCCCACCTGCTCTCAGCCACCACTTAATCAATTCACTGATTGGGTTAAGGCTCTCATAACCCAATCATTTCTCCTCCAAACCTTCATACTGTCTCACACATAAACTTTTGGGGGACACCTCATATCCAAATCATAACAAGGGTCAAGAATGTTCCTCCATGAATGAGTAAGCTGTGTCCTGTCGTGGGAACTTTTATGTCTGGCCCTTGGGGAACCATTCTGTGCTCTGGCCACGCCTCTCACCACATGTCTAACATTCACCTATGGGAGAACTCAGGCTCTGGAGGTGAAGAGAGGCCTCTGCCTGTCCTGGAGCCCCCTCCTGCCCTAAGAGAATAGCCAGCCCTCAGCACTGTGGAGCAAGTTCTCAGAGCTCCTAGGCTGGACCTGCCAGCATCCTGCCAGACACCCTACTGGGCATGAAACATGTTTCTAGGCCTGGGGAGTTCAGTGAGAGGAACAAACAAGAAAATTCCTCTCCACCACCAACAAACAAACAAAAAACACATTTAAATGAGGTAATACTCTAAGCTGGTGGGAAATTGCCTGATGTTAAGATCTTTGCAAAAAGCAGGTAAATATTTGCAAATCTTTGTGGCCCAACTGTTCTTCTAATACAAGGAGTGAAAGCATAACCAGCAGTTGGCGGAGTAAGCGGGAGGAGGGCTTGAGGAGTACTTTCAGGGAGAGGAGGAACAGGTGGAATAAGGGGGTGTGGCTGCCACAGAGTATTCAGTGGCACCCTGCTGTATAGACCAGCTGTCACAGCTGCCTCTCTCCTGGCTTGATCTGTGCTCCCTCCTCTATTTCAGAAACATTTTGTTTTGTTTTGTTTCTTAATGCATTACTACTCTGTGTGATTCTCCTCCTTAGACCAGAGCGCTCCCTGCACCAAGCAGGTAAGGGATGGAAGGAGAGAAGGGAAGAAGCAAAACAAACTCATGACCTTTCCTCACTACAGGTTTTGTGGGTTTGAGTCAAGGAGTTGCTGTTGTTTTTTTAATACACTTCATACCTTTATGATTCAGCAGCATTAAGTGCCCACATTTCTGAGCAACCGTCACCACTGTCTAGTTCCAGAACTTTCTCATGGCTTCTGAAAAAGCCCATACCTGTGCAGCTGTCACTGTCCACTTATCTGTCCCATACGCATTGGCCACTACTAATCTGCTGTCTGTCTCTATGAATTTGCTGGAGTCAAGAGTATGTTTTGGTCTTTGAGTTCCACTTAAAATGCAAGTAAAGTAGGAGGACCAACAATTTATATTTTCACTTTCATTCATTTGAGCAGCACCCATCCTCCCTCCCTCTCCAGGTTTAGAAATTATTTAATCCCTTTGTATTGGGTTGGGGAACCCTAGCCTAGAAGTTAGGGGATAGGGGAAGGGGGTGCCGAGGATGTAGCTCAGTGGTAGAGCACTCGCCTAGCATGTGCAAGGCCCTGGGTTCAATCCCTAGCACTGCAAAAAAGTTAGGAGTCCTGGGTTCCAGTTCCTTCTGTCAGAAATTTTCTTTGGGCCTCCATGTCCCCATCTGGGAACATAGGAAGGGGTGCAGTGGATAACCTCAGGACCCTCTAGCACAGTAGCAGAAGTGCATTGACATGAGCCCAGGGTGGTACCTGTGTGCCAGGAGGAAGGCGAAACTGGAGACACTGCTGAGGGCCTGGACCAGCCTGCTTCCTTCACCATTCCACCCTGGGCCAGCCCTGTCCACATGAGCGTCCTGGCTGGTCTCTGCAGTCCGGATGTGTCAGGCTGCGTCCTCAGGCCTGATCACTGTGGAATCTCCTGGAAGCCTCAGGCAGTGACCTCCCTGGCCAAGCAGGGGCAGGATGGGGCAGTGCAGGGCAGGCCTTGGGGTGGGGAGGGCAGAGGGCAGGGCAGGCATGGAGAGGGATGCCAGGTGCTCATCAGAGGCCCATGGAAGCTGGGTTCTGGGATCTTCCTGGGACTGGGCTCAGCACTGCTCCGGTAAACAGGTATAGCAGGGAAGACAATTCTGATCAAACCATTTTAGTCACCTCTCTCCTCCCCTTTTGAGGAAGGAGGTACCATGTCTATGGGCTCTTAGCCTCCTGAATATTACTGTGTAGTGAAGGGAGAAGATTGAGATGCAGGAGAAGAGCAGCTAACAAGAACTCAACTGGTCCATTCCAGGAAAGATGGAGGATCATGGGAAGGAGAGGCCTGGGAAAGTGGGGGACTCTCCAGGTGGGCCCAGAAGGGGAGGGTGAAGTTCAGAAAGACAGGGCTTTTTTTTTTAGCTTTATTTTATTTATTTATTTTTTATGTGATGCTAAGGCAAATGCTCTACCACTGAGTTACAACCCTAACCCAGAAAGACAGTTTTGAGTTTTGGAGAGAACTGAGAAAAGGAAAAGAGATTTGGACAACTTCTGACAGGATTGGGCTAGAGAAGAGAAATGTTGAGGACAGGTTTGGAGGATGTTTTGTTGTGTGATGTACCACGTAACCCCATCCTCTGTATTCCCAAAACTACCACTGGTGATGTATGTCACAACTCAGTGCTTTTGCAGTCAGATTGGTATCTTTTTTTTTTTTTAATAGAACATTGGCTTGGCTCCATTTGAATCACTCAGAGACAAACATCTTTAGCAGGTTTTGTCAGTGTTCCATTAGCTAAATATTAGCTTTCCTGTTTTGTGTGTTGCCTTAATCACTTTGTAAACCCTTCTGCAGTGGGAGGATCCTCAGAAATCACCTCTTTGGCCTGTAGTTCTGTCTCCTCAGCCTTGGGGTCTCCTGAATAGGTGTCCCCATTCAGAGGGATAAGGGGAAACTAAGTTACCAGCTGAGGCAGCTAGCCATCAACAAAGTCCTCCACTCTCCCCTCCCCACACACCCCACCCCCTTCTCCCTGGGGCTCCTCCTGGTTGGGTTCCAGCATCTTCTCTCAGCCTCCCTTACTCCTTCTGGAAAGCGTGTGTGATGCAGGGAGACATGAAGATGCTCTTAGAGCCCTTCTGGATGGTGTGCTCCCCGGATGGTGTGCTTCCCATGGCCCCTTCCTAATTACTTTGCTCTTTTTAAAGCCTTGGGCCACTAGACAATCTCAGGATTCCAGCCAGAGAGAATGCTCACTGCCCAACAGGGACTCCTCCTTTGCTCCAGCAATGGTGCAGCAGCCCTGGGAGACTCTGTAACTGTGTGTCCACAACTCCAGTCACTTCCAGTGTGGCCTCCCGAGGAGCTGATGGACATAGCCCTCAGAGTGAGGGACTGTAGGTCCTTGACCTGGTTACAGTCAGCCTCAGACTCCAGGTACCTGCTCGTCTTCTTCCCCATGGCCTCCCACTAGCCTCTGACCCATCTGGGAAATGGGGTGGTATTGTCTTCCTCAGTGGGTTCCTGGGAGGTCAGAGAGAAGGGATGCAAAGTGCTGGCCCCAACACAATCAGGACTCCTTCAATAGGGCCCAATCCCAAGTCACAACTCAGATATATAAGAGAGATTGCCACCCTTGATCTTTTTAAAATAGCTTCTTTTTTCCCCCATGCCTTTATTTTTTATTTACTTACTTTTAGTATGGTGCTGAGGATCAAACTCAGCGCCTCATATGTGCTAGGCAAACACTCTACCACTGAGCTGTAGTGGCACCCCCTCCTCCACAGAAAATATTAACTAAGCTTCTCCAGAAATCTTCACCATAATTGATTTTAGGACTATCAGCAAATGAGTCTCTAGAGAAGAGTCCATTGTAGGTAAACTTCCTATTTTTTTTTTTTTTTTTTTTT
>NW_026000229.1:5230550-5285952 GCF_001458135.2 Marmota marmota marmota
TTTTTTTTTTTTTTTTTTTTTGTTGCTCTATTTTACTTGGCCACTGGCCTGGAAGAAATCAGCAAACGCCCCTTTACTAGTTTTTCACAAACATTTATCCAGTATAGTAGTTTGTAGAAGTGTGTTCACAAATGCAAAATGTGATAATAAAAAGATAGATCCTTTAACAAGTCCTTTGGCCTTGACTTGGCTTCACAGAGATGTCTACATTTCTGAGATAAGAGAAGCTACTAATTGGGCTCCATGGTAACCGCTGGCAGGGGCAGGAAAGAAAGGGGAGAAGAAGCTCTCCCCTTCCCAGGTGTTGTCCTTGAAGGGTTAACTTGCCCAAAACAGTGAAAGAAAAAGCTGCTTTTATGTGAACTTCTGCAGACTGTGAACTTCTGAGCCCCTCCCCTTACATGCTGGGTATGAAGTTCTGAAACTACCTGAACTTGGGGTTCAGGGGATTGACTGATTACAGAGAAAGCTGTGCCCTTTGAACCTGGCTGCAGCCAAATAAAACTGCTTCCTGCTATCTTCAGTGCCTTGCCTCATCTGTCCCCTACAACAAGCCATAACCCCAGCCCACCCTTGATCTTCTTAAATGCAACATATGAGTTTCTGAAACTCAAGATCTCTCTCTCTCTCTCTCTCCCTCTCCCCCGGCCCCGCCCCATTTATTTATTTATTTATTTAGTGGTGGTTCTGGGGACTGAAGCCAGGAGTGCCTTACCACTGAGCTACATCTCCAGACCTTGCTATTTTTTATTTTGAGACAGTCTCACTGAGTTGCTGAGGATTTCTCTCAAGTTGCCCAGGTTGGTCTCAAATTGGGATCCTTCTGTCTCAGCCTCTGGAGTCTCTGGGATTCAGGTGTTCTCCATTGTGCTGAGCTCAATATTTTTTCCCCTTGGGGAGTAAAGTGGCTCTCAATTCTATGGTCTTATGCAGTCAGGGGCCTGGGGTGCAGGGAGACAACTTGCCCTCCATTATCCTTCCACCTACATTGCCATGGAGACATCCATCATTTCCATTCATCATTTCTGTTCTGTGGCAGGCCCAGGACCAACCTGCACACATCACCCTGCTTCTGGGGAAGGGGGAAATGCCAGGCACCGGGGTTGGGAGTTCTCCCTGCCTCTTGCCTTCCTTCCCCAACTCTACCATATCCTGTGCCCACATCAGTGAAGTGCAGAGCTGACCTGGCTGGGGGGAGTGTGAATAGGGAACAGAGAAAAGCATGAGTTAATGTCTCAAAACTTGTTCCCATCACAACTGCCGCTATGTGGGAACAGGAACACTTTGCTATGCAATCCTTCTGTGAGGCCATGGGAGAGAGGGAGGCCAGACAATCAGAGGAGATGAGTTCAGGGAGGGCAGGGAGACATGAAGATGCTCTTAGAGCCCTTCTGGATGGTGTGCTCCCCGGATGGTGTGCTTCCCATGGCCCCTTCCTAATTACTTTGCTCTTTTTAAAGCCAATTAGCTGAAAGCAGTAATGGGATTTCACAGTGGGGCTCCCTGGCCATATGGCTCTGAGCCTCCCTGGGTGTACTGGGGATGGCTTTGGGGAAGCTGGAGAGTGACAGATGGGTTTGGTGACATTCAGGAAATTATGCAAACCTGCTCGGTCCTGAGCCTGGGGCCCTGATTCATGGCAGGAGATGGGAGGGCAGGGGCTGGGGAGGGAAGACAAATGTGAATAGTGATCACAGGGGTGTGTTCTGCCAGCGCCTTGGAACCAAGGGCCTTTTAAATACAACTGAGAACAGATGCGTTTCCAGAGGGGCTGCTGGAGGTGGAGGGGGAACTTCACGGGACTCCTGAGTGCAACCGGCTGCACCTCCCTGGGCACGATGCTTCTCCTTTCTTCACTGCAGGTTCCTGTCTGTGAAATGGGATACAACCACCTCTCCTGTGGGGATTAAATTCACATGGCTAGTGCCAGGTACAAGGTCAGTGTTTAACATATCATAGTTAGCAGGCCACTGGCCCCACTGCCCCAGCGAGATGAAAAACACGGAATAGAGACACCAGCAAAGGGCAGGGGCAGGAGGGAGGAAACCATTTCCCACCCCATTGCCTACACCCCACACTCCATGGGAGGTGCCCTTAGGAGCCTGGAAAATGAATTGGACTCAGGAGGAAGGGAAGAGGGGAGTCAGCCCAGAGCAGCACAGGCAAAGGCTCTCTCACAGGAAAGTGTCCCAGGAGGTGGCTTTTCATACATTGGAAATGAAAAAAGAAAACAAGTCGTGGGTCTTGGCAGTCAGGCAGGGTGACTCACGCCAGTAATCCTAGTGAATTGGGAGGCTGAGGCAGGAGGATCGAAAGTTCGAAGTCAATCTCAGCAATTTAGCAAGACCCTGCATCAAAATAAAAAATCAAAGGGTCTGGGGATGTAACTCAGTGGCAGAACCCCCTGGGTTCAATCCTCAGTACTAAAAAAAGAAAAGAAAAGAAAAAAAGAAACAACACAGTCTTTCTTCTGTAGGCAATGGACAGCCATTGACAATTTCTGAGGAGGTAAATGGCAGGATATGATCTGAAGCACAGATCTGGTGACACTGTGAAGAGAAAATTGGCAGGGATGAGACTGGAATTAGAAAGGTCAACCCAGGTGAGAGGGGAGGAGGAGGAGCAGGAGGGAGTGTCAAGAGATGTATGTGACAGGTGTTGTGATGGTAGAATCAATAGGTCTTGGTAAGCAATAGCTGTGACTGGTGGGGTTGGGAAGTAGTATAGGATGATGCCCAAACTGCTGGTTAGGAAGTCTGGGATGCTGGGATTACAGAGATGGGGTGTGGAGGGAGCAGCAGGTCTGAGCAAGGTGATGAGCTTGCATTTGGACAGGGTGAGTTTGAGGAGCAACCATCCAGAAAATGGCGAGCAAAATATGGGCGTCTGAATCCCAGGCATGTGTTTATCTCCTTGTTTGAGGTTCCCTATCCCCACCCCACCCTCAGGGCACTGTGGAATGAGTGTCCGGTGGCTCCTTGGCACCGGCAGTGGAAGTACAGGGCAGGCTGTGCTAAGTGCTGTGTGACCTGGATTGGCTGCTGCCCCTGTCTCCCATGCTCAGTGCTAAGCCAAGTCCAGGACAAGGGGGTCTCTAAAGTGTGGGTCCCAGCTTTCCACCTCCCTGGCTGGACCTCGGAGCAGGTGTCCATTTGTGGCCTGGCACTGTGCTCTAGCTTCCTGGACTCTATACCCTTGCCCTGCTGAAATCTTGGTTAGTTGCAGAGAATGACCCTTTGAATGGCTTCCTGAGGTTTGGCCATGTCTATCAAAAAAAAAAAAAAAAAAGAAGAAGTTATTTAAAGATAAATTTAATCTTCTTTATTGCACTTGATAATTAAAAATTGAAATGGATTTTTTAATTCTCCTGCTCCCTGGCTAAAGTTAGCCATGTGAAGGTGGCGCTGGGCAGGCTTCCGAGGCCTCGTGAGGTCTGGCAAAGGAGATCTTCAGACCTTCACTGGTGTTACTGGAAGAAGCAAGCTGTTTTCTGGGAAAAGGAGAAGATCAACAAATGCCAGCAAATTGGGACTCTTTTTGAAAAGAGTACCTGGGAAATTACCACTAACTGGGCAACAGATTGAGAGAATGAGAGATGATCTAACCCCCACCTGCACCCTGCGCCCCTACACACACAAATACACAATTCTCTCCTTACATTTCGTAATCCTCATTTAATAGTCATCATCATTCCTTCCACAAGCTTTTACTGAGTCTCTCCCTGTGTATCAACATTGTCCTACCATACTCTGGGAATACAAATATGAAGACAGGATTCTACAGGGACGAGCCTGGCCTTTGGGGTATCTCGGGGTACCCAAATCCCATCCTTTTGCTGTAAGGGTAAAAGAAATTGAAGTTAAAGCGTAAAAGTTAAAGGGTAAAAGACCGGGTGTTGTAAAAGTTTCTAAGCTGCAAGGTCTGAGTTAAAATGTAAAGGAGGTATTGTTAGGTTTCTATGTTACCTGCAAAACCTGAAATCCCTGTAGCTGTTAGGACAATACTGGAATTGCCCAGTAAATATTCCCACTGACTCCCTGGTTGTCCAGTAACTAGGGACTCTGTGTAACTGGTCACGTAGTCCTCTAGGCCCTAAAACCAATCAGTTTGAATGTGTACCCCGTTTAGAAATGACCTATCACTCTAGCCTGACCTGTTCCTGCCAATGAATGAACTAATCATGTTTAGGAGTTGTTGTTTGATTTTCCCGCGGTGTATAATGATTTGTTAAAGGAAACTGTGATATATGTAAAACCCCCGCCCTCCCAAAAAAGTGTACTTAAGCAGTGCTCAGCCCCTGCTCGGGGCTCTGGGCTGCTTTCCCTTCTTGGGTGGGCACGGAGCCCCAGCATGCTGGTTCAATAAATCCCCCTTCTGCCAATTGCATGAGTGGTCACTTGGTGGTCTCTTTCTCCGACGTTTCGCGGGACCCTTACATTGCCACTTAGGCCTAAACCAGTCAGAGCAGGACATACTGTACTGATTGCTTCTGCAGTGGGCACTTGACCTTAAATGTTCCAATCAGAAGAAGCCCCAGGACTTTTGTTCAATAGTCAAAGAAGAAAAAGAGCTTTCTTCCAAATGTTTCAGAGGTTGGACGTGAGACCTGGGAACAGCTGCCGTTGTTTTGCGACTATGAGAAAAGCTGGACAGAAAAGGAAACAATCATATAGAAGAGAGAAGAGCCCTGGGGATGGATGCAAAGGAACACAGCCAGAGCCCTGATCAAACTTTGTCCGATTGCCAGACTTTATTGGCCAGCCTACACATTCCTTCTATTTAAACTAATTCGTAGCCAAAAAAGTTCTAACTGAAATGGGCACATATTGTGTGCCTGCCATTTACATGACAAATCCAATTTAGTCTTTACAATAGCCTTTTAATATAGAGATTGGCAACCTTATTTTACAGATGGAAATACTGAAGCCTGTGTTTAAGAGACTTCCTGAGGTCACCCCATTAGTCAGTGAGGGAATTGGTGTTTGAGAAGTTTATCGCCTTAATTCTTTTTTTTTTTATAATGGGGATTGAAATCAACAACACTTAACCACTGAGACACATCCCCAGCCCTTTTAAATATTTTTATTTAGAGACAGGGTCTCCCTGAGTTTCTTAGGGCCTCACTAAGTTGCTGAGACTGGCTTTGAACTCGCTATCCTTCTGCCTCAGCCTCCTGAGCCACTGGGATCACAAGTGTGCGCTACGGGGCCTGTTCCACAATCCATTTTCTGCAAAACAGGGCTATTTGTTATCCTGGCAACATCCTCAAATTTGTCTCTCTTAGGAATCCTCTTGGCTGATTTCTTTTCTTTCTTTTTGAAATTGAGAATGGGTCTCCGTTTCATGGCCCCTTGGGCAAGGCCATGCTATACAACCCTAAGCTCTTGTAGGTAGTTTGAGGAAGGCTTAGCAGACATGGAATTGCAGAGCTAGGACCAGAGTGAGCTAGATCTCAAGAGGCAGGGAGCCCAGCTGACATCTGAGCCCGGGATGGGAAAATAGAAACCAGTGCCTTGTAGAGAAAATGCCTGCGGCTTGTCCTGTAGACAGACTTCCTGCTGTGGTGAACCTTATTTGTGCATTCGGAGCAATCTTGACATTTAAATAGATTAATTCCAATTTGACATTTTGACCAAAGGAACTATTAACCCCTCCCCTACTGGGAGACAAACAGCTGTGGGGCCTGACCGGCAGGTGACCCCATCAAGCTGTTCCGGTCCCTTCTGTGGCTTCATATCCTCCTCCACAACTCTGAGTTATGATCAGGGGGTGCACAGTTGCTCTCTTCTGGGCTCATTTTTCACCCTGGCTGGTTTTGCTGGAGATGTGATCAAAGCTAAACCTGTTTGTTGGGTGGGGGGCAGGTGGTGGTGGCCCCATACCTGGGCGGTTAGAGAAAACTCCATGCGCACTTTGGAGGCCAATCTCAAGTTTTAAATGGGAATTGCTTTATGTTGTTGATGACTTTTATGAATCAGCATGTTTCCCTTTGGTACAGATCTATGCACTTGTATCCTGTTGCTTCATTGGATGCTCTCCACGATCCCAGGGAGAGACAGGCATGTGTCATTAGCCTCTTTTCAGGGTAGGGATATTAAATCCAGAGATGTCAAGTCAGTCGCCCCCTTGCTCAGTGGGTTATTATTCAAGTCAATGCCTTCAACCTCTGACAAGCAAGCACTCTTTCTACTACACTTTGAAGGCTATTTCTTTCATGCAAATGGAGAGTTATGTAAAGAATAGGCTGAACTTAAATTTTAAGGACTTGCCCCAGTAGTCCCTTCTACTCTGGGCATTGAAGGCACCCTCCCCACGCCACCTCACTCCTGCCCCCTATAGACACTGGTCTTGTGTTAACCATTGTGTGCTCCCAGGGAACCCATCTCCGCACAAGGCTGTGACTGGGTAACATGGTGTAGGGCAAGGATCCTCTGTGGTACACCACTGACATGCGGACTGGATATAATTCTTTGTTTTACAGACATTTAAATGACACTGCAAGACATTTAGCATTCCTAGACCCTGATCACTAAACTCTAGTAGTGCCTCGCCATTCTATCATACCCCCTCCCCCAAACTCCCAGACAGTCCCCAATCTCCTGGGTGGTGGTAGGGACTAGGCAGAGAAGGTGTGGTCAGTTCAAGCTCTGGTTGAGAACACAGGTTTTGAATTAAGATGGCTGAGAATTCAAGCCTTGTCTCTACTCTCCCTAGCAAAATGGAATCTGGAAGGCTGATTTCCTGACCCAGAACATTTACTGAAGAGAATAATCATGAATGTGACATGAGCTAATGGACCAAAAGCACAAACTCTATGCCAACTTCAAAGCCTTTTTAGAAACTAACAAAAGTAACAAAATGAAGTCCTGTCCCTTTAAGTCTTGACCTTACTGTGCACACAGTAGGTGCTCAATAAAGGTGACTTTCCAGCACATCCCTCAACCACATGAACAATAATAAACTTTTATTAGGTACTTAGTCTCTCAGTCAACAAGCAAAGCACTTGACACTTTACCCCCTTGATTCCCACTGCAACCCTATGAGGTTGGTACTATTATTGTCCCGGTTTTTAAAACTGAAGGACTTGAGAGCCATAAAGCAGAAGTTGGCCTACTGAGGATTATGAGCGAAATCTTGCCACAGTCTGCTTTTTTTCCCCCATAATTTTGGTCGGCGCATTATCGTGCATAATGATGGGATTTGTTGTTACCCATTTTGGTGTGCTTTTATTGGAAACAGCCACATTGATTCATTTATGTGTTGCCCATAGCTGCTTTGCTGTTCAGTAGCTGCTTGCAACAGAGATCACACTTGACCTGCAAAACCTAAAATATTTCCCATCTGGCCCTTCAAACAACAAGTCTGCTGAATCCCTGCTCTAGAAGGTGTGTGGCATCTGCGAGTCTGAGCTTTGGAATTAGATTGAACTGAGCTGGGGTCCTGGGTCCACCACTCATTAGTTTTGTCACTAAAACTGGTGGGCAACTAAATAAACCTTTGTTAAGTGGTTATTAGAAAATGAAATTGTAAAACAAACACATTAAAATAAATTATGTCATGGGGGAAACTTCCTCAAATTCTGAGGAAGTTTATAAAATAAATTAATTTTGTGGTAAGTACATAAAAGATACCCTCGTTCATAGTGTATGATTCAGTGGCATTAAAACCATTCACAATGTCATGCAACCATCACTACTGTCCAATTCCAGAATTTCTTACCACCCAAACAGAAAATGTATACATGAAACTAAACTCCCCAATCCCCTCCATCCCAGACCCTGGTAAACTCTATTCAACTTTCTGTCTATGACTTTGCTTTAAAAAAAACAAAACAAAAAAAACCCCAAAAAACTGGGGATTGAAGCCAGGATGTAGCATTACCAATAGGATTCTTATTTTTTATTTGAGACAGGGTTTTGCTCAGTTGCTGAGGCTAGCCTTGAACTTGTGATCCTCCTGCCTCTGCCTCCTGAAGAGCTGGGATTACGAGTGTACTCTCTTCTTGAGGTCTGTCCCTCATGGAGTGTCTATTCTGCAGGCCTTTGCATGTGCCGTCTCTCTCTTAAACAGGATGGCTGGGACTTGCTTATAGGATGGCGATGGGCTTCCAGGAGGAACAGCATGCTCTGCTCGTATCACACTCGCTACTATCTCATTGGTCAAAACAAGTCACACAAGTGAGTCATGAGTGTGACGGGTCATCAGTGAACAGTTGCCCACAGGGGCTTCCATGGGATACCTGATGTGGCTCAGCTTCCCTGTCAGGGCCCAAGAACACGCTGCTAGATTTGGCATTTCTTTCCCACACTTCTCCTGGCTCAGGCCATCTTGAAGTCCTTTATCAGACTGTATTTCCTTAGTTTAATTAATCTGAACCATAAGTGAGAGACAATCTAACCCCCTCTTTCTTTGGATGATCAGTCTTCACTCTTCCCTTGTTTGACTAACAGGACTTACGTAGTACTTTTTTGCATTCATTTAGTCTGTTGCTGCTGGGAAAAATGAGGGAGTAACTTGGCTCTAAAATGTCAAGATAAATGTCACAAATAGAGTCAGTGGAATATGGAGAGGGCTCCCAGGAGAGGTAGGCTCAATTTTGGACAAATGTCACCATGTCTGGCTATAGAGTCCCTGGTTGTCACATGGTGGGAGAGGGAAGGACTTAAATCACGAGTGGCTGAAATGTCCACTCCAACTCCAGGTAAAAGAGGTCCAAATCTTCCAGGCACAGAGGCACACGCCTGTAATCCCAGTGTCTTGGAAGGCTGAGGCAGGAGGATCACGAGTTCAAAGCCCACCTCAGCAAAATCGAGGCTCTAAACAACTCACTGAGATCCTGTCTCTAAATAAAATACAAAATAGAGCTGGGGATGTGGCTCAGTGGTCTAGTGCCCCTGAGTTCAATCCATGGTACCACCACCCCCCGCAAAAAAAAAAAAAAGAGGTTCAAGTCCTAGGATGTCAACAAAATCTCCCAAGATTTGGCAAGCCAAGCAAGTTTCATTTTCTTGATATCACACAATGACCCAAAAGGACCATAGCTTTTGAAAGGGGTGGGATGACAAAGATCACAGAATTTAAAAAAAAAAAATTCCACAAAATAATCAGCTTGTAGGGCTTGGTAGCAATTGAAACTATTTCCCTTCCCAGGGGACAGGGCAGCTTCCCTCTGTATGTGGTGGAGGCTCCACTGGGGCAGGGTCTGGGTGGGGGTAGGAGAGGAGCCTCCTATAAAACCATCTTTCCAGGATTTGGACGCTTTATGGAGAAGACTGAATTTGGAGTAGGCACTCACATTTATATCTGCTGTTGGCAGTCTTTCATTATGAGGTTAAATCATTTCTTAAAACCAGTGTTATTCCCATTCTTTCCAAATGGAGCTTTATCACATAAATTGGGAGCCTGCAATTGAATTATCTATGAGGTCATTTAGTCCTGGGAAAGCTCTTGCCTTCGCTCCTCTCCCTCACTGCCTGGTGCCTGGAAGGGCCCCCATAGACTCCCTCCCTTACTGCCCCTCTCCTACCTCCTCACTGTTGGCCCCTTGAGGCCTCCTGAGAGATGGGAAGGTCTGGCCCAAATCCTCCTGGAGAGAAAACTAGGGGATAATTCCCTGGGCCAATCCCTGGGGAGGCCCTGCTTTCTTCCTTCACCCATTCATTCGTCCAGATAATACATATGCCAGACACTCTGCCATGCTGTGTTTACTCTGGGAGCTCTAATGGGAACTATTATTAGTCCCCATTTGGTGGATAAGGAAATTGAGGCTCAGAGAGTTAATTAAGTAGCTTGCCTGAGACCATGAGGTTAGTGAGCAATGTTGCTGAACAGAGACTGAGAGTCTGCATCCATCCAAACAACTTCAATGCCAAGATCATACCCAGATCCTCTACCAGACCAGAGGCAGCCACATTGTGAATGATTACCATCGGCTTCCTAGAGAAGGTATGTGACTGGAAACCAGGAGGGACAGGCTGCGAGAAGGCCACTGACTGCTTATCTATAATTGGTTTCAGATCTTTAGCATTGGCAAAGTATATCACACAGGGTGGCAGAAGGCCCTTTGGTGCCCCTGGATTGGTTCTGCTGGTGGGAATTTGATTTCACGATTAGTTTTTGAGATCTTGCCATATATTAGGCACCGGTCTTGCCCCAGGTCTCCCACAGTGCACCTGCTGCCACCTTGTGCTGTGGCCTGGGTTTCTACTGAAACTTTAGTAGCTCACATCCTCCTGGACACCTATCTTAAAGAATCCTGGAGCCCAGATCACCTCCAAAATCCTCAAGCTTCTGGGTCTCTGCAGTTCATACTGCAGGAATGATGACAATCAGGGTCTTCCAGGCTGGGGAGGGCTTCTGTTCACCTGGGTCTCTCCTGAGTTCAGCTGCCCTCCAGCCCACAGTGAGTCACATCAGGAATCAATGGAGGGCTGGGACTGGAGAACTCTGAATATCATAGGAGAGCCCTTGTGCTCCCATGGATGATCCCTTTGGGCCATTAGGGTATAAAAGAGGAGGGCTGGCTAATGCAGAGGCATTAGCGCAGCCCTGCCCCAGGAAGACCATTAGTGACTCCAGTGGCCTTTCCCATCCCATGGTGCACATGGGGTTTCCCAAAGGCTGGGCAAATGGGTGGTCCGGGGCAGGCATCCCTATGAGGAAACCATGAAAAGAGCCCTCACCAAACCCAACCACACTGTCAGCCTGATCTCAGACTTCCAGTCCCCAGAACTGTGAGAAGTGAACAAATGTCTGCTTTGGTCACCCAGTCTACAGCATTTCCCTCTGAGCTAAGGCACCAGGCTGCCATGTGACCTGACCGCCTTCTCTCTGCCTTTGCTGTCCAGACCTACAGGGGCCTGGATTCTCTGCTGGTCCCTTAGGCCACCCTTCTCCTATGTCTTCCTCTCCCTCTGCTGCTACTCAGTCCACTGTCTTTGTCCATCTCTGATCCTTTCTCGCCTCATACTCTCTGGGATGAGATGACTTCCTGCTTTGGTGCCAATTACTATGTTAGTGGCTCTTGACCTTGGCCTGACCCCAGAGACTCTAGTAATTGGTCTGGGGTGCAGCTTGAGCTGGTGAGTTCTGGAAGCTCCCCAGGGTATTCTAAAATACATAGTGCAGTAGAGGTTTAGTTCACCAGGCTTAGGTCACTCAAACCCTGCACATTCCAAGGAAGGATGGGCCTTTGGCTGGCTCTGGTGAGATCACCTATGAGCTCTCACACTATAAGCCTAAGGTGTTTCGAGTGCCTAAGGCCCTGGGCTTTGCTGTGTCCGTTTGGCTTCTGTGGGGGTAGAGATTGAGTAGCTAAGGCCAGTCACCCAGCCCCTGCATGTCTCCATGACTGACCCCCAAGAAAATCCTGGGACACCAAGACACAGGCAAGCTGTCCTGGCTGATGTCACTCAACATGTGTTGTCCCATGTCATTCCTGGAAGAATGAATCACTCTGCAGCTCTACTGGGAGAGGACACATGAAGACTGGCACCTAGTTTCTCCAGACTTTCCCCCATGTTCCTTCTCCCTTTGATGATCTGAATCTGTATCCTTTCACTGTAATAGATCATAATCATGAATGTAATGGCTTTTCTAAATCCTTTGAGTCCTTCTAGCAAATTATTAAGCCTAAGGCTGGTAGGTCTTGGGGATCCCTGACACAGCCACCAGGGCTGGGGACACTGAACTGGTATACATATTCCAGATTCTGAGTCAGTGGTCCAGGGGTGGGCCTGGCAACCCATGTGGTCAGTACATTCCTTTGGGTTCTGTGATAGGAAACCAGGGTTAAGAATTACATATTAATGCACCAGTGACTTCCAATCAGAGCGTCAAGCTCTGGTCTGCCCACTGGACACACCCACTCAGATGGCCACAGGCCCTTCTGCTCTCCCCCACCTTGCTGCACCTCCCATATCAGTGAATACAGGATGGTCATGGCTGCCTGTTCTCTCTCCTAGGACAGTACCAGTCCTCTCCGCCATCTCCAGATATCATCCTTCCTTCTTTGCTTCCTCCCTCAGTTCTGTTCCACTTGTCACATCACAGCCAACTTGTAACCCAAAGGTGCCCACAGTGGCTCAGTGCCTCTTCCTCCACCCCTGCCCCCATGTCCATGTGGCCCAAGCCCTCGATGGCATTCAGGGCCTTTCTTGACATTCCAGCTTTCCTTCTCATCCTGGCACATGTTGCCCCTCCAGCCTGGGGACCTCCTTGCAGGAGACTTCCTTCAATCTGCAATGCCTTTTGCTTCTCCCCATTCTCAGAGGACCCTGCACATCCCCCTCTGGGGTCACTGGCCACCTTGTGTTCCAATTGCTATTTGCCTGCCTGAATCCCTCTCTCTCCTGGGTTATTCTAGGGTCTGGCATCTTCATACAAGTCCCTCAGTAACAGTTTGTTCAATGAATGAGTGTAAATCTTGTTCAGCAGAGTCCTCAAGGCCAGCACGGTGCTTAGCACACAGTAGGCTCAAATAAATGAGAGATGTATGAATGGATTCGACCCATCCCCAAACCCTTCTCCCTTCCTTTCTGTCATTATCTTTTATAACTAAGAATCTTTTATTGGTCACACTTCATGATTCTGCTACCCAGGGGCACTTCTGCAAAAGGTCCCAGCTGCATCCCAATGGACCTTTTATCTCTAGCCCCAGCAAATAAGCAACTGAAAGCTTGCAAGGAACAGTTCAGGAAGACTGTAAATCAAGTGGTGACAAGTAGCTGTAGAGTTGGACTTCTATTTGGTCCTTCTCCAAGCCCAGAGATGACAGCAGTGTTGTCCCCAATTTTCAGATAACACCATAGGTCAGAGAGGTTGAGTGGCTTGCCCATAGCCGCAGAGCAGGTGTGGGACATATATCTCCAGCCCCAAATCTCCCTTTGGCCAGACACCACAGACCCTGAAGACCACAAAAAGGATCTTGGTCTTTGGCTAGTTCAGAGCTACCATTCACTTCACTAGCCTTTTCTTCCTAGCCACACAACACCTGAAGTATTTGCTAGAAGGCCTACTTCCTCCTGCAGACAGATCTCCAGGACTAGGAGAAAGGAACACAGTTTTGTCATTATGTAAAGGCAGAGACAAGCTCAGAACAGGAAAAGGAAATCAAACTCTCCTTGGAGGAGGCCATAGGGGAGGCAGCTCCTTTTCACCCACCTGGGCAGGCAAGGAGAAAGTTCCAAGACGCTAGACCACCTGCCTGCCACAGGCCAGTTCCCTCATCAATAGCAGGAGCCCCTCCTGGGGCTCCTGGCCATCATTCAAAGCCTGCTCTGATCCCACTGTGGCTGTGGGTCAGATGCATTGCAGATCCCATGGAACTGAACCCACACAACACCGAAGTGTTTGCTAGAAGGACTGTGGGGTTTGGATTGAGAATAGCCAAACTGAAAATGCAAACTAGCTTCTTGGTTGCCCCAGGGAGTGGTGGCCTCCAGGGTGGCATGAGCAGCTCTTGTCTCAGGAACTCCAAGTTCTAGTTCTGCCTCCACCACTGTCTGGCTATCTTCCCTTACCTTAGCTACAGTTTCTCTCTTTGCCAATCAAGAAGGTTTGGCCAGATCATTTCTAAGAGCTCTTCCTCCTTCAGAATGCACCAGTAAGTACACATCTCTCTTTGATGCAGCTGTATTAGTTACAGTGGGTTGACATCATCGTTTTTCAATCCAAGGCTTTACCTTCAAGGGGCCATCTAGAACTTTCACTGTAAAAACTCAGAATTGACTCATTACCTCTAAGGTCATCAAGCCCATCCCTCTGTGACTGGCAATTCCAAATCTTTCTCCCCAGTTTGTAAACATGACCATTCCTGCCTTTCTGGGGAACCTCTGCTCTAGCCAGACTGGCATCTTCAGATCTGTTCACAACAGGTCTCTATGATTCCACTTCTGAGATCTTTCTACACCCTCCTGTCTGTCTAGATCCCCCTATCCATCAGAGACTCCTCATGACTTGGGCCACATGGACATGGGGGCAGGGGTGGAGGGAGAGGCACTGAGCCACTGTGTGCAACTTTGGGTTACAATTTGGCTGTGGTGTGACAAGTGGAACAGAACTGAGGGAGGAAGCAAAGAAGGAAGGATGGATCTTGGCTTCTAGGAGTGAGTCCTTTCCTCTGATGCCCTCTAGGTTTAGTATCTGTTTCATCTGTGTCATTCATTCACATATGCATGTAAGTTACTGAGGACCTATGGTGTGCTGGGTGTTTTAGGGTATACAGACCTGAATGGATAGGTCCCTGCCCTGAAGGGGCTTTCAGTCTAGCTGAGGTACTACAACAAGGATGCAACTCTAATGCAAAGTCAAATGTAAAGGGAAATATGCATAAAGGGCCAGAATGGACAGGGAGTAAGAGAGAATCTTTCTGAGGACCTAGTATATAAGCCAGGTCCTTGAAGGATGAATACAATTTGGTATCTTAGTAGTCCTAGGTTGCCATAATAAAATCCCATAGACAGGGTTGTTTGAATAACAGAAATGTATTTTCTCACAATCTGAAAGCTGGGAAGTCCAAGCTCAAGGTGCCAGCAGGACAGGTGTCTGGTGCAGTCCTTTGTGCTCACATGCACTTTTTTCAGCATAAGTGCCTTCTCATAAGGCCACCAAACCTATCAGATTAGGACCTACCTTTCTGACCTCATTTAACCTTAATCACCTCCTAAAATCCCTATCTCCAAATATACTCTCATAGGAGATTAAGGTTAGAACATATAGATTTGCGGGAGACATAATTCAGTCTATAGCATTTGGACTCAAGGAGAAGGAGGAAGAGAACATTCAGAAGAAGGTCACAGTATCAGCAATGATTCGGGAGTGAAAAAGCCCAACTGTGTATAGGGAAGATTGGTCTGATTTGGTTAGGGCCAAGGGTAGAAATGGTGGAGTGGTAAGAGGTGGGGCCACATCAGGAAAAGCTCTGACTGCAGCCTAAGGTTGGAGACATTTCTTGTCGCGTCAAGGTGTCATGAGGAGCGAGTGACATAATGGAAAGGATATTTGGAGAGATGGATCTGGCATGAGTGATGAGTGGAGGGAAGGAGCAACCACAGCGGGAGGCCAGGAAACTGGGCATATGGCCCAGAGTTCAGGTTTAGGCTGTTCAAAGGGGCTGTTTCCACATTGAGTTCCAAGGTAAATCACAGCTCAGGGAAGGGATGATGTGGAAAACGGAGGAGGAGGACACTCCCTCCCTGTTACCTCACTATTGTCTAGCTGAGTTCATAAGCAGAATCCTAGAAGTGGAAGAGTCGGCCTGTTCCTGTCCCCTGTCCTGAAGGGCTGTGACCCCAAAACCCTCATTCATTTGCAACCAAAGAGCTCTGTAAGCATGCGCCTGAGCGGGATTGCACCTGCCCCACCCAAGACCTTAGTCTGTGCCTGGCCTGGGGCAAGTGCCCTCAGCCCCATGTTCAAAATCTGTACAAGAGGGAGTTGGAGCTGGGAGTGGTGGCACACACCTGTAATCCCAGTGGCTTGGGAGGCTGAAAAAGGAGGATCTTGAGTTCAAAGCCAGCCTCAGCAAAAGCAAGGCACTAAGCAACTCAGTGAGTCCCTGTCTCTAAATACAATATAAAAAAGGGTTGTGGATGTGGCTCAATGGCAAACTGCCCCTGGGTTTAATCCCTAGTGCTCCCCCCGCAAAAGGGGCAGGAGCTGGACTAGAAGATCCATGAGGAGTATCCCAGCTCCAGCCTCAACTGTCCGGAAGGACACAGAGAACTTACCGATGGCTACGATACCCGTGGTTATGGTTTATTACAGGGAAAGCATACAGATTAAAAACACCCAGAGGATGGAGCACAGAGGGCAGAGGCCAGGACAGTTCTAGGCATGGACCTTCTTTCCTCCTCTTCTCAGGTAGTCAGAATGCATTCCTCTCCTGGCATCCGTGTGGCAATTCACATGAGTATTACCAACCAGAGAGCCTCAGTGCTCACAGTTTTATTGGGAATCCATCATGTAGGTATGCGCTGACCCAAAATCACATTATTAGACTGCCCATCATGATCCAAGGCCCCCAAGAACCACAGACATCCCATAGTGTAGATGGCTTCCTAGGAGCCGAGAACAAAAGCTAGATCTCTTTGGGGCAAAGTTCAATTTATCCTTATACAACACACATTCTGTTATCCTTTTTGTTTTATCTTCGAAGTAACCCTCACTGGTAGGTAGGGATGTTATTGTTATTCTCATTTTACAGATGAGGAAACTGACCCCAAAAGGAAAAACATTTGGCAAGTTTACATAGTTGATGCTTGACTCATGGGGGAATACTTTCCACTGTGAACCCTGTGTCCTGAGAAGAAGATGGAAATGAGGTGTATGCATGTGTGTGGGTTACTGCCTTCATGGGAATGTATTTCTATGCATATGTGTAGGTATGTGTGTATGTCTGTGAGTGTTTGTGTATATATCTATGTTGTATGTACATGTGTACGTATGTGTGCTCAGGGGAAGATTAAGAAGAGATAAAAAATCTCAGCAATTTTCTTGCAGATGGAAGAAAAAACCTGGAGTTGGGCATAAAGAGACATAAAGCATAGCATGGAGAGGAGAGAAATGTCTAATTAAAAGAAGTAACCAGGGCTGGGATTGTGGCTCAGCGGTAGAGCACTCGCTTAGCACGGGTGGGACCCGGGTTCGATCCTCAGCACCACATAAAAATAAAGGCATTGTGTTGAGTCCATCTACACCTAAAAAATAAATATTAAAAAAAAAGAAGTAACCAGCAGGGCGCGGTGGTGCACACCTGTAATATCAGCAGCTCAGGAGGCTGAGGCAGGAGGATCTCAAGTTCAAAGTCAGCCTCAACAAAGGCAAGTGCTAAGCAACTCAGTGAAACCCTGTCTCCAAATAAAATACAAAATAGGCTGGGGATGTGGCTCAGTGATTGAGTGCTCCTGAGTTCAATCCCCGGTACCCCAAAACAAAACAAACAAAAAACAAAGAATCAATTCATAAAGGAATATAGAACTTAAGCAACAGAATGAAACTTGAAGATGATTTCATCTGGAATCCTGATAATTTTTGTGAGAAAACTGTTGATCACATAGGTTAAGAGCCAAAGCTCACAGGACTCTGCACAACAGAATTGATGAGAAAAACCATCTTTCTTACACTCACCAGGCTAGAAGTGTCATTCTGTCTTTCTCAACCAATTAGGATGCCACAAACCTACTTCTAGCTTCCCAGAGGCTGAGGGAAAGCTTGATGAGGTTTTATGAGGAATTCAGCCTGTTGTTGAGTCTATCTCCTCTTACTGAAAAGAGGGGAAAGGAGGCTCCATATGTTACCGGTCCTGTCTGATGGAAGCCACAAGATAAGCAAATAATTTTTATACAAAACCAGAGACACCTATAATTTGTTCAAGAACACCACACATTAGCTCTTCTATTTTGACTTAGTTGCATTCTTTAAAGCTAATTTATAAGATCTGAATTATTCACAAAACGCTCCCAGACTAATAGAAGAAAATTCTTCAAATATCCCAAAATACAATGTGATGTGGTAGTGAAGAGTACAGGCTCTGAAACAAGACCATCCAAGTAAAAATCCCAGTTCTACCATCCGGGGCAAATGATTTGTCCTCTCTATCCCTCATTTTCCCCGTGTGAAAAGCGGATATGGCAAGAATAGTATCTATTTCCTGGAGTTTTGAGGACCAAATAATATATGTAAAGCACTATGAACAGCAGTCAGTGCATGTAAGTGCTATCCTGTTAGGGATGACAGGCATCCCTAAGCTGATAACTCCATGAAGAACTTTTGAATTCGGTGATTTTTCCATCAGTTACACAGGCAAGAGCCACTAAAGCAGGCGTGAGAAGGAAACTTGGCTGAAGATGGGATGGTTTGGGTTCTTGGGCTTTTGTCTTCTAAAAAATGCCTTAAATTGATATGTAGATTTTGAATATCTCGGTCTAGTCAGAAAGGACCAGTAGATCCCACAAGTTAGTGAGCTGGACATACAAATAGGAGGGTGGTAAATAAAATGTGGAAAACTACACAAAATGAAAAATAAGCAGCTAACAGTACCAATTACATGGCTAAATTTTTACAGGGTTATGTTGAATGAAAAGTCAGCCACAAATGAGCACATGTTGTATGATTCCTTATATGAAAATCAAGAACATGCAGAACTAACCTATGGTGAGAGTGGTTAGCATAGTGGTTAATTTCAAGGAGGAGAATCATGTAGAGGGAGCATGGGGAGCCTTTCCATGATGGAAACATTTATACTTTGAGCTGCTGGTGGTTTTATGGGTGTGTATGTATATAAAATTACAGAGACACACATTTCAGGTGTATGCACCTTACTATATGTAATATATACTTACTCCATTTATGATGCTATAACAAAATTGGCCTAAGACTGTTCAATTTATAAAGAACAGACATTTATTTTTCACAGTTTAGAGGTTGGGAAATCTAAGATTAAGGCACATGCAGATTTGGTGTCTGGTAAGGAGCCTGACCCTACTTCCAAGATGGCGCCTTAAACCTCCTGAAGGCTCCACCTTTCAATATTATCATCCTAGGAGTTAAGTTCCAACGTGAGTTTTGATATGCTGGAACTTATCTCCCAGTTAAAACCATTCAGACCACAGCAGATAGACTTTACTAAACAGAAAAAAAAGGGGGGGGGGAATCTTGTCTCTAAACATGACATTTTAAGATTTCATATAATCAGAGCCCATTTCTACATGTGTACACACATATTGGTGATTATGAGGGTCATCTTAGCTGAAGAAAGTTTTAGTAATTTTCTTTTTGGCAATAGGGATAAAACCCAGGGTCACTATACCCATGCGCTACATCCCCAACCTTTTTTTTTTTTTTTTTTGGCCAAGCCTAGCAAAGAACTAGCATTCTCCTATCTTAGCCTCCCCTGTCACTGGGATCACAGGCATGTGCCACTGTACCTGACAGTTTTAGTGATTTTTAAAAATTTCTCACATATTTTATGCAGATAAAAAACAAATTTCTGACTTTGACTTTAGGTTAAGACTGAAACTCATAGCCCTTTGAAATGATGTGTGAATTATAGAGAGATAAAATAACTAGCAGAACCCAACTACAAAAATTAATTAAAGGGCACAATTTTCTATAACTCTCCCAGATAAATCTGTTACTGGATATAAACGAATCAGCCAAAAATGGAAGTGAGAAAAGGTTTTGCAATGGATAGATGTTTATGAAGCTATTAAGTGAAGAGGGTTCAGAAACATCCTAAGCTTGGACTATGTACTAGGCACAAAGAGGGAAAATGACATACTAATTTGAGGTTCAATGGAGTCATGGGATGATCTTGGAAATTTAAGAATCTTGCCTAATGGAACTTGTCTATTTTCAATTAAACAAACCAGTGTATTTAAATTCAAAGAAATAAAGGACATGAGCACTTAGAACGAAATTACAGGAATAAAATTACTAAAGAGGACTAAAAGAAGCACTGAAGTGGAGATAAGGGTCACTGACCCACGTGTGACATATTTTAATTCTTGAGTCACAGGGATGGTAACCCAGGGGTTAGTATTTTGACTGGAAGCTAAAAGTGGCCATCCGGGCAGGTGCAGAGGCTCTGTTCAGACTCAAGAAGCTAACGCAGGATCTTAAAAAAATCGCGATCGCAAGGGCATCTTCAAAGACAATGGCTTTCAGGAAAACTGAATGTTGTATTTTTAAAAAGAAAAAAGAAAATGAAGAATCGAAAGCGGGAAGGAAAAAAGACCAGAGGATAGGGTGACCATGTCCTAGTTTGTCAGGTGCAGATAAGGTTATTCCTGTTGTCCGGGCAGAATTATTAATAGTGCTCCCTTTCACTCTCCCAGTTGTCTAGGTTTGGGCACTAAATCATAGTACCTACCAAAGAGAGGACATTAGATAGAGGACCAAAGTGCCATTTTCGAATGGGTGTGGACTGCGCGCTCCCGGGCAGCGTGTAGCCGCCCAGCTCAGAAGCGTGCTGCGCCTCTGCTTGCCCTGCCCCACCCTGCTCCGGTGTCGGGGAAGGCTGCGGAGGGCTGCTCAGCTTCCGCGCTGCTCTGGTGCCATCTGCAGGTTATTCGAGGGAAGAACACTCCTCTCCCTTCACTCCTCTCTCCACAGTGGTACATTTACCCAAAAGACATTCAGAGCCTGTGGAGCACTGTCTGTGGGGTGGGCTGGAATGAGCAGTGAAGCCCCCTGGAATCCAACGGACTCAGCTGAAACCAACAAAACCAGTTCCTTCTCTTCCTAGCCCCCCATGCTGCCTAATTTTATAGAAGGGAAACTGAAACCTAATTCAGATATGTAAGGTGTAGGATTGTGAAGCATACAGCTGGAGCCTTCTGGTTGCCATTCTCCTCCAGGCTGTCTTTCTCCAAACTTAACAAATACCTTAATATTGAGGGAAAGCAAGAAAACTCAAACATCCTAAGCTTGGACTATGTACTAGGCACAAAGTATGCACTTCATATACATTATTTCCCACCTCACAAAAGATGGGAAGTAGGTGATCATGCAAACAATTGGGATACAGGATCAAAGTGAGCTAATGACACTCACAGTCCCTCAGCTGGCATTTAAACCCAGGGGTCTTCAAATCTAAAGCTGGTGTTCTTTGGGGTCTCTGACTTGAGCCATATTTGCAAATTGCAAAGAGGTCCATGAAAATCTATTGTTGATTCATATAAGGATGCATTGCAAATTAAGACACAGATGACTTTCCTTTAGATTGGAATTATCCCAACTCTCTGTAACACCACAATTCTTCGAGGAAAATAAATGAAGCATGACTATGGGTACGATTTGTCTTATAAGCAAATCTGTAAGAGCAGATCTTGGCCTTGTGGGTCCTAGGTAGTGGAGACCAGAGGCCATTGTGCCGAACATCTTCTAAAATGTTCTTTATAAAATGACCATGGTCCCAATGTCCCCAAATTACTTCCCACTTCCAACAAGTTTCCTTGTCTACCTTCAACCTACTGCCTGGAAACCTAACCATCAAACTGTTTTGGGATTTATGTCTTGATAAAATCAAAATCATGGTGGAAGTAATTGACATCTTAGTGAGAATCATCTCAGATTCCCTTTTCTTCTGAGACCTTTTAGCAGAGGTTGGTTATGAGGGAAGATGGAAAAGGAGAAAAGCAACAAGGGAGCTGTTTGTCTCCAACTCCCCAGCATAGTCTGGGTGTTGATCTGAATGGAGACCCCCGTGCACGTTCTCTTGAACTTCCTTTGCTACTAACTTCTAAGGCAGAGCTCCAGGAGAACTGAACTGAAGGGTCTGGAGGTGATAGAAAACAGCTTAGCTTTGGACTTTAGAACAAGTTCTGCCAGTGATTTGCTGTGTAAACTTGGGCAAGTCAATTCACCTCTCTCAAATTCAATGACCTCATAGGTAAAAGGCTAGTCTGGACTAGATTAATGATTTTCATTTGTTTTCGCAATTATTCTTTGTTTTAAGATTGTATTTAATCCACCTAGCTTTATTAATTATAATTGACAAGTACAAATTGAATGTATTTCCAGGGTACATACAACATGATACAGACACATTGTGAAATGATTAAGTCAAGCTCACTAGCGTATCCTTCACACATCCTAATATGTCCTTATCATTTGTTTGTGGTAAGAACATTTAAGAGCTACGCTTAATTTCAAGTATGCAAATTTTCAAGTATGCACTATTAGGAATTATAGTATTCATCATGCTTGTGCAATAGCTTTCTAAAACACATAGCACTGTATTTACTTCTGATTGAAGTAATACCTACACACTGCTTAAAAATAAAATGCTAACAAAAGGCTATATCAAAAAAGCATTTCCTCTGTCCTTCCCTTCCTTCCTTTTCTTTCCTTTGAGTTCTAATTCCCAACAGGCATCACTTGAAATTCACATAAACTGATTCCTCCGGTATTTATAACCATTTCTAAACAATATGCTTATGTTGCTATTTCTTGATTTGTTTCTGTCGGTATCTATTGACATACTCGCATGTCATAGTAAATGACTTAGCTCTCTTAAATAGTCTTATCAATTTCCTTGCCTCCATCCTACCGCTTTGGCTGGAGCACAGTCTTGTGAAATCAATAGCATTTATATTCTTGTGACTGTCTACATATTGTTCCCAAGCACTGCACTGAAATTGTTTCATTTTTAAATTACTTTTTCCCCCTGAAGTTAAAAATTGCCTCAGATTTTCCCCCTTCATTTTCTTGGCTTTCATTGTATCTATTAACAGTTTATTTTCAAATGTTGCACCTGATCTATCAAATGCTGAGCAATAGTTATTCAAACACTAAGATACATCAGATAACCTACAACCCCATTGCTTTCTAGGAGACCTCCTTTGTTGAGTCTCCATTCTTCTGCTCTAAAGTTCTGTGTGGTTCTCCTGGTACCCAGACCCCATATCTTCTTCTCCCTTGGTTTGTTCCCTCATTTGTGGAAATACATCTTCCAGTGGCTTTTCCTAAGAAAGAGACTAGGGGATTCCAACTTTCTGAATTTTCAGATATGTGAACATGTCTTTGTTCTACCCATATTCTTTTTTTTAATATTTATTTTTTAGTTTTCGGTGGACACACATCTTTATTTTATTTCTTTATTTTATTTTATGTGGTGCTGAGGATCGAACCTAGTTCCTCATGTGTGCGAGGCAAGCGCTCTACCCCTGAGCTACAACCCCAGCCCCCTCCGTATTCTTGATTAATAGTTTATCTGGATACAATTCTCCATCTAAATGTCACTTTTCTCATTTGGAAATATTGCTCTGTTGTTCTCTAGCTCACAGTCTTGGTGTGGGAAGCCTGGGTCATGCTGAGTCTAGGTTCTTTATAAATGACTTGGTTTTTCCTCTCTGAAAGATGTTAGGATTTGCTTGTTATCCTTGGTTTTCTGAAATTTCCCATTGATGTGCCTTGTAGATCTTTCCTCATTCACTGTGCTGGTCACTTGATGGACTCTTTTGCCCTAGAAAATTTGTCCTTCTATTGTAGAAAGCCACCACCAGGTTTGTGTGATCTGGGAATCCCATTTCTTTCTTTCAAGAACAGAGGTATTAAGGCCCTGAGGACTTCATAAGTGGATGGGGGAGAAAGAAGTTCTGAGGTAAAAGGAAGAAAACTCCAGCACTCTCTAAGCTCATATCCCAGGGTGAGGCTCCTCCTTGAGGACAATAGACATGATCAAGATCCAGTTAGTTCTTGTTCAATTTCATGAACAAAGCTCAGGATACACATGGTCCAGGATGCCCCCAATCCAGGTTACACATACATGCACCCAGCATTCAATAGCCCTAACTTAGGGGAAGGTGCAGCTGCAGGGAGCTGGGTCGTAGGGAGGAAATAATCACCTAGTAGGGTAGTCTTGGAGGAGGGTCAAATGCAGGACCATGACAAGTGCTTGTGTGTGTATTGGGGGAAGGACATCTGAGGTTTGTTCACCCTGTTATTCTGGCCTTCTTTGGGTGAATGATATTTTCCTCATGTTATGTACTCAATGTTTGTGTCCCCTGCCCAAATTCAAATGTTGAAGAGTTGAGGCCTCTTAGAAAACAATTAAGTGGTGCATGCCCGTAATCCCAGCAGCTCAGGAGGCTGAGGCAGGAGGATAGTGAGTTCAAGGCCAGCATCAGCAAATTAGTGAGGTCCTAAGCAGCACAGCAAGACCCTGAATCAAAATTAATAAGGGGCTGCAGGGCTGGGGTTGTGGCTCAGTGGTAGAGCGCTTGCCTAGCACGTATGAGGCACTGGGTTTGATTCCCGGCACCACATAAAAATGAACAAATAAAATAAAGATATTGTGCCCATCAACAACTAAAAAAATATTTAAAAAGTTGGCAGGGGTCAGGGGTGGGCTGGAGATGTGGCTCCATGGCTAAGCACTCCTGGTACAAGAAAAAGGAAAAAAAAAAAAAAGGAAAGCAATTAAGATTAAATGAGGTAATAAATGTGGGGCCCTGATCCGATAGAATTAGTGTCCTTTTAAGAAGAGACACCAGAGAACTCACTATCTCTGCATACATACAAAAAAGTCAGGTGAACACACAATAATACGGTACTCACCAACAAGCCAAGAGAAGCAACCTCAGAATGAAGCCCACCTTGCTGACACATTGATTTTTGGACTTTCCACCTTCTAGAACTATGAAAAAAAAAAGTTTGCTATTTAAGCCACCCTGTCTGTGGCATTTTGTTATGGCAATCTATATGACCAACTTACCTCCCGACCCTACTCCAACCACATGATGCTAGAGGGCCCAGCTACCAGGCTTGGACAGCCAATTCAGCCCATCCAGCCAGAAACTTTCCTCTGAATCTTTCAGAATAGGAACTAATAGAAGGGATTCCCATCCATTCTTGGGGACAACTGGATTTATGGAAGTCTATTGCTACCAAAAACCTGATTCCAACATTATAGGAAGGGTTGTTCTAAAAGCACAAAACTAACACGTAGACAAAGGACAGGGGGCGGGGAAGGAACCTGTAAATACTAATTGTGTTGGTGACCTTGGGCCCAGGTGTTCCTGAGGACCAGCTACCTGTGGTTCACACACTGAATCGATGGATTTCCTGTCTCACCTAAGCTAACTCAGAGTGGGTTTTCTGTCATTCACACCAAAAGAGCCCTGACTGCAGAGGCAGAACATGACAGGACTGTTCTAGCTAGAGTAGATGACTGGTATGGGTAGAGTTAGCTGTGACAAGGACACAAGGAGTGTGAATATCAATTGTCCTCCATGAGGGGCTTCCTTCAGCCCTGTCGGGGAGCAAAGCTCAGCTCATTTGGGGACCAGAGGGAAGGATTTGGTCAATAGTACCATGCTCAGAGCCCTCTTTCAGCTTTCCCCAGAGGTTGGAATCAGGCTGTTGGAAGTACAAGGTTCCCATCTTCTTGGCTTTGCCTCAAAGAAAAGATGAAAGTCTTCTCCAATTGTTTGTGTTCAGGAAAATCCTGAGGAAGTTTTCTGGTTGATGTTGTCTGGATTGGCACCTAGTCCATGGCGGGACCAAGGGGTGATTAGAGGAGCCCAGTTTGGGCAGCCTTGACATGCATACCACTCTCCATCCATCTCCTGGAACTTTTTATCCCTTGCGCTCGGACACCCTGTGGGGCACAAGTGGGAAAGGCAGTGACTGTGTCCCTGAATAATTCTCCCATCAGAACTGATCATTGCAGAAAGCGCTCTCCTCCATGAAAACTAGACATACAGAGGGTCATTTTCCTAGAGGGCAGGCCTCATTTGGCCTGTCTTGTGCTTCTAATGGAGCTTGTTCCCTCAGATGGGAATGTGCTCTTCATGGAGATCCCTCTGGTCCCTCTGCAAAGCAGGCCCTAGAGTTACACTGGACAGTAAACTGCCTCGTCTGCAGATTACTTGCTGGGAATTATCAGTTTCCTGGACCAAGTATAGTCTGGAAGTTTAATTCAAATTAAACCCAGAAGGAGGCTGCTACTTCCATCTTGACTGCTCAGAAACTGGGCTGTATAGAGCTTTAGTTTGCTGGACATTAAGCAGTCAGTATGCAGATCTACCCAATAGACAGAGTAAGTACATGTGTAGGGCCACAGTCAAGGTAGAGTGCATATATGTGTGGGTACACAAACACACTAGAGAAAATCTAGGAATAAGCTTTTACTTTTAGCTGCCGTGTAAGTTTTGTGCATTAAAAAAAAAGACATTTTATTTTATGATTTAGTCTTGTTTTCATTTTTAACTACTTAAAAGATAGGGTGAGGGACAAATAGTAACTTTTGCAGTGTCTTGAGCCTCTGAGAATCTTAATTAGGTCCTAAACTCAGATTGGGCTGGGATCTTGGACAGTGTGGTCTTAGGCACAGCAACGGAAAGTGTGTTAGTCAGATTTTGTCACTGTGACCAAAACACCTGATGAGAAAAACTTAGAGGAGGAAAAGTTTATTTTGGCTGACAGTTTCAGGGGTCTCAGTTAATGACTGGCTGACTCCTTTGCTCTGGGCCTGAAGTGAGGTAGAACAATACGGCAGAAGACTGTGGTAGAAGACAGCTGCTCAGTTTATGGCAGCCAGGAAGCAGAGAGAGGGAGAAAAGGGGATAAAATTTATTCCCCAAAGTCATGGCCCCAGTGACCCTACTTCCTCCAGCCATGCCCCATCTACTTACAGTTACCCAATTAGTCCATTAAAGTATTAATCCATCAAATGGAATAATCTACTGCTTAGGTTACAGCACTCATGACCAAATCATTTTGCCTCTGAACATTTCTGCATTAACACAGGAGCTTTGGGAGGATGCCTTATACCCAAAGCATAATAGGAGCTCTTTGTAATATAACTCCAGTCCGAAGGGCCAACAGAGGATGGTCTCAAAAGAGGAGCCAATATGCCAGTGGTTCCCAGCCTGGTTACACATTAGAATTTCTACTGCCTGCTGTCACATCTCTTTATAACTTCTTAATGAAACAAAAAATTTGATATGTGATTTATAACTAGACTGTAAACCTCATGACATCAAGGGCCAGCCTGGCTTTTGTTCACCATTGTAGCACTGTGGCACAAACTAAGGGGACATTTTGACCAAGTGCATAGACTCTTTGGGTTTGAGTCACTTGTATAAATGTGACTAAAATGTTTGGTGTCATGAAGGAGAAAATTGCAGAATTAAAATAGAGAAACAGGATGGCTGCTTTGCCACCGCTTCATGATGGGCATGTTCTGACTTGGTATCACATGCTGGTGGCATCAGAGAAGTTGTGCCCTGTTTGTCCCTTTACACAAGAAGGAAAGATTAAGGGACATGAACATTCAGCTTCAGAATCATAGAATGTCTCCTCTGCTCCACTCAGGTCAAGGCCCTGGGGCCCAGGGAGATGGAGGGCCTTGTGGAAGATGGGCCAAGAGTCAAGCCCTCCCATGCCTGGATGGCTGCCCTCCCCGCCCTCAGGCTCAGTCAGCCAGCTTCCAACTTGAGCATGTCAGTTGTGGCATTTGGCATGTAAAAGATGAATTTCTATTTGCCAACTTGTATCCACGGAAAGGGGAGGTGTGAGGTGTGAGGTGTGAGGAGGATGGGCATTCCAGTGGAGATGTCTGGATAACTTTGAGGATAAGCACATCCCAAACACTGCATGGGACATACTTATACAAAAAAAATTACCTGGTGCATTTGTCTGATGTTCTAATATATGGGACCTGCACTTTGCTAAATCCGGGGCTTGCCCTCTTCCCTGTGGTGCTGTTGGGTTTCATCACACCACACAAGGGTCCTTGGGGATAAAGTGGAACAAAACAGGACTCTGCCCTCAAAGAACTCACAGCCTAGTCTAAAAGATAAGAATATGTACAGAGATTTCCAAAGCAAACTCTACTCCTAAATCTGGGGCCTTTCTTGAAATAGGGACGGCATGAGAATTTAGAAGAGGTCACAGATCACAAAATAGAATAGGAAGTCCAGAAACAAACCTAAACTTTCATAAGAACATATATTGCTATGCAAGAAAGATGGCATTAAGATCCTTGAGAAAGGAAAATAATGTTAGAGCAATTAATTAACTACCTGGAAAAAGTCAAGTTGGGTAAATTACAATTCTAAATCTCATACCAAAAATTAATTCCAGTTTTGTAAAGGTTTAGATGTAATAAATAAGACCACAAACATCCTAACAAACTACTAGAAAACAAAAGTGAATTTTAAAAAAATTTTAATTTAAAAAATGAATATTTAGGGTTGGGGCTGGGGCTCAGCGGTAGATCACTCACCTGTTATGTGTGAGGCCCTGGATTCAATCCTCAGCACCACATAAAAATAAAATAAAGCAGGACTGGGGCTGGGGCTCAGCAGTAGTACACTTGCCTGGCATGTGTGAGGCACTGGGTTGCATTCTCAGAACTGCATATAAGTAAATAAAAATGAAGGCCTATCAACAACTAAAAAAATATTTTAAAATAAAATAAAGGTATTGTGTCGACCTACAACTAAAAAAATACATATTTTTAAAAAATGAATATTTATATGGTCTTTGAGATGATAAAGGACTTAGAGCAAAATAGTATAGAAACTATATGAGAAAATTGTTATATTTATTGCCAGCTTGTTTTTCTCAATTTCTCATCTGTGTTTTAACTTGGTTTTGATTTCTATATAATGAACTGTATCTGTATGGATATTCCCACTATATAAAAGTACTTTTCAACTGTAAAAAGACAAGTGTAGTAATAGAAAAATTAATCAAGGAAGTAAACTGGCATCACAAAAAGAAATTTGCATAAATGCAATAAAATATAATAATATAAAATAATAAATAATAGTATATTAATTTATTTAGCAATGTTAAAAACAGAAATTCACTATAAATAATTTTTAAAAAAGGAAAAGCAAACCCAGGATTCACCAGGGTCTGGGCAAAAGACTCACACACTACTAACTGTACCTAAGTAAATTGTAGCACTCTAGAGAGCAATTTGGCAATGTGTATCAAATGTCTTTTCAATAGTTTCTCAGCCCTGTGATGGGAGGGGAGGGGAGGGGACGTGGGGATAGGAAACACAGTAGAATGAAACAGACATTATTACTTTATGTATATACGTGATTACATGACCAATACGATTCTGCAACATGTACATTCAGAAAAATGAGAAATTATATCCCATCTATGTATGATATATCAAAATGCATAAATGCATTTTACTGTCATGTGTAACTAATTCAAACAAATAAAAAATTTTTTTTTTTAAATCTTAAATCTGACCAGTAATTGCTAATAATTCATTTTAGGGAAATAATGTTGTTATATATCATCTGTGACTTAAATAGGGAATGCTTGTTAGAACATGGTTGAGAATACTCGAAAAACTGAAAAACTATATAAATGCCCACAAATAAGGTAATGGTGGAGTGTAGGGGACACAGTTCCATTGTGAAACGTGATGCGCAGAAGAGCCCCAGCTCGAAGAGAGAGGGGCTTCTTGCCCTTGCAACTTTTATAGCACCCCCAATTCCCTGTAGTCCTTGAATTGAATAAAGGACAACCAGTATAACTTAGCTGGAAAACAAAATAGTATGCCTTATTTTTAAAAAAATTTAAATTTCATTTTAAATGTTAAATACAAAATTTCCTTTCCTCAAAGATACAGGCCAATGAGCTAGCAGTAATACCTTATTATAGAATACCTTATTATAAGAATACCAGTAAAGTAGAGGAAAGGGAATGGGGGAGAAAGGAGGGGAAGGAAAGTAAAGGGGTGGGGACCAGGGACTGAAATGGAGTAAATTAAATTCCATACGTGTCTGATTATGTCAAAGTGAACCCAGCTATTATGTATAACTGTAATGCACTAATAAAAACATTAAAAGTAACTACTGCCAAATAGTTTGAGAATATTTTATTTTTCTATGAGGATTAAATATGCCCCAGGTAAAAAGTAAATCTCCCACACCTACTCCCAATCTCATTTGCTTGCTGAGGGTCTTCCTGGAGCGTCAAAGTAAAATACATCTCTACCTGACTTTGAGATTCTTAAAACTCCATGTGGCTGTGACTTGCCTCTTATGGCCTGGGGGTGGTCCTGATTGTGTGACAGACAGGAATATCCAGGTCCTCCGGACTGACCTGAGGTGAAATGGCATAGCTGACTCCTAATGAGGCCACCTTAGGTAGGTTACTTACTATTTCTGTGTCTCCATATTGTTGTCCACAAAATGGGTATGATCACCCAGATTTGTTGAGAGGATTAAAAGAGAAATCATCTGCAAGGCAGATTTCCCCATGCCAGCACACAGTTGGCTTGTGAGTTCCAGTCCCTTTCTGTCCCTTCCCATTCTCTAATGGTGGGAGGTCTCTCATTTGATTTAGTCACTAGCAGCAGAATGTTCCTGAGGAAGCACCTTCAGTTGTAATGTTTCTTTGCACCATTTAGTATGACTCACCCAAGGCACCTAAGTAAGGCCCACTGGCTATGATACAGGTGCTGAGGAAGAGTCTGGAGTCCAGGGCAGAAGCCAGGGTCAGTGACTTTAAGCATTAACTACCTAAGTGACCTGTGACCAGCCTGACCGGTGCTTCACTTCCTCTTGTCTGAGGAAGGAATTATCTCCAAAGTCTTTCCTGTGGCTTTAAGATGAGCATGTGCTCCTCAATTGGGAGAGGAGCCACCTGACCTTTAATTTGATTCTAGGTGGTGAAGCAGAGGTTGTCAATGTCCTCCCATGACTCAAGGAAGATGTCATGCTTTTCCTTGAATGCCCGCTCCCCCCCCACCCCTTTCAGAGGTATAAAGCCTTTCTGCAACTTTGTGACATTAAAGATCCTCAGCTGCTGTCTGCCTTTCGGCAGCTTTGGAAAAACATCCTAATTAAAGCCAGTTTCAGAAGGCACCAGATTTCCTTTAATTCTGTTTCCATGTCTATTTCACGTCGGAAGTGGCCAGTTTACCCCTTCCTGAACTTCAATCTCCATTTCGTTTGTCCAACAATTTTGGAGTTTGTAGCTTTTCTTAGAGAAACAATGCTCTGGTCCTTTGGGTATGAGAGTGGGGAGGGGGTTGTGGTGGGAGAGTCATCTCAGACAATGCTGTGGGACCTGTTCTAGACAGCCGAGGTGACCTGGGAGAGGAGACGTGCCTGCTTGGTGACCAGCTACACAATGGGGTTACCCCAGATCTGGTGGTGGTGTTGTGAGCTCCATAAGGGCTGGGCTGGGGAAGGTGCCCGAGGAACCTCATGGGAGGTAAGAAGGCTGCTTTCTCCTCCATGGAAGGCCTCACAGGCAGCAGCAGCAGCAGCAGCCACAGCAGCTGGAAGCACAGTGGGAATGGGAAGGCCGTCAGGCCTAGAAAGAAAAGTGTTCGTGGATGGGGCTGCAGGGTGGGGGTTGGAGTCAGCGTCCATGAGCTGGGGGATCTTTCTGGCTCAGGTTTCTAGCTGCAATAATACCTGGCAGAGTTATTTATTTATTTAGTACTAGGGATTTGACCCAGGGCCTTGTCCATGTCATGTGCCCTACCACTGAGACACATCCCCAGCCCTTGGAAGGGTCCTTTAAATCAGGACTTGAAAAAAAAAAAAAAAAAGAAGAAGACATCAGTGGGGAAGGGTCACAGCTTCATTGCAAATTTTCAAATGGATAATAATGGCCTATAGAGAATTTTGAGATTGGATGTTTTCCCCCTTCACTAATATAGAATTAGACTGATCCAATACTCTGGTTCATGACAGGATCTCATTATTGGTATGTGAAAGAATATATATATTTTTTTAATTTTAAAAGCATAATAAGCTTTATTTATTTATTTTGGGTTACTGAGGATTGTACCAGGGTCACTCTACCACAGAGCCACCTCCCCAGCCCTTTTTTATTTTTTGAGACAGGGTCTAAGTTGCTGAGGCCAGCTTCAAACTTACAATCCTTCTGCCTCTGCCCCCTGAGTAGCTGGAATCACAAGTGTGTGCTACCATGCCCAGCATAAGTTCTATTTTTTGAGGGAATTCATGACTCAACATGAAAATTAGGATCTTGACAACAACTCACAGCTAGCTACACGGGGCTATGTGATACTGCCCTCTGCCCCTACTTCCCATGACTTCCCCCTGCCATGGGTGACAATTTTCCTGAATTTTATGTTCCTAATTCCTTTGAGTTCCTCTTTTCCTTTTTTATTTTATTTTTGGTAAAATACATATGACATAAAATTTGTTGTCTGCTATAGTTTGGTTCTTCAATGTTGCCCTAAGGCCCACATGTTAAGGCTTGGTCCTCGGCCTACGGTGCTATTGGGATGTAGTGGACCCTTTAGGAGGCCGGGCTAGGGGAAGAAGTTAGGTCAAAAGAGATGTGCCCTTGAAGAAAATATGGGGACCCCAGCCTCTCCTCTTTATCTCTTTTTCTGCTTCTTCAGCTTTCTTGGTCATCCTTCCTCCATGATATAGTACCTGAACAAATGGGGCTGCTTGTGGACTGAAAACTCCAAAATTGTGAGCCAAAATAAAATTTTCCACTTTTTAAGTTGATCACCTCAGGTATTTTGTCACAGGTACATAAAATGGTGAACACACTATCCTTGTCATTTTTTAAGTGTGCAGTTCAGTAGGGTTAAATATATTCACATTCTTACACAATCTCTTGAACACTTTGCATTTTGAAAAATTGAAACTCTGTATCCAGTAAACAACTCCCTGTGTTCCCCATCCCTCAGTGATTGGCAGCCACCATTCTACTTTCTAGTTCTCTAAATTTGACTGTTGTTGTTACTTCTGATAAGGAGAAATCATACAGGATGTGTCTTTCTGTGACTGGTTTATTTCATTTAGCATAAAATCTTCAAGATCCATCCATGTGGTAGCATGTGTCAGTATTTCTTTGCTTTTTATGGATGAATAATATCTTATTGTATAACTATATCACATTTTTTAAATCCATACATGCATCTATGGACACTTGGGTTACTTCAACCTTTTGTTTATTTTGAATAATTCTGCTATGAACATGTGTGTGCAACTTTCTCTCTTCCTTGAGTTTCTTTTGATAGTTTTATTCTGTTTATGTAATGCTAGAGTATGTACACATACTTTCTTCTCAGCTGTTTCCAAGTTATATAAAGTATGCTGTATGCATCCTTCTGCATTTCCTTTTTCCTCTTAATATTATATTTCCAAGATTCATCTTTATTGTTTGTAGCTAGTGTTTAGTCTTTTTAACTGCTGCATGATACCACTTGAGGACATAAATCCTGAGGTCACTTATGAACTGCTGCTAGGAATGTAAGTTGGTATGGCCACTTTAGTAAACAGTTTGGCTGGGTCTGAGGTGGTTGAATATCCACATACCTCACAATCCAGCAATTCCATTCTGCAATCAAGAGAAATTCTTACCTATCTAAAACTGGAGATGTGCACAAGGAATGTTATGAACAGATCTGTGAGCAATAGCAAAAACCTATTGCCTACCAACTAGAGACTTGTTGACTACATTATGGTTCAATGTTAGCAGTTTTCATTCCCTTTGATTTCCTGTAGTCATATGATGCAAGTGGCTTTCCTGTGGTTAGCCTGGGGGAAGAAGGGATTCTTGCAGCAATCAGGGCTGTGATGACACTCCTGCTCAGCCTTAGGGCAACTTCTATAGACCAAAATGAGAGTAGAGAAGATGAGGGACCTCTCTGATAAATTCCCAGGATCTCTGGGGGTATAGATAGGGAGATGTTTGCACCTGCAAGAAGTAGCCATCATAAAAGATAGTTTTTTTCAAATGCTTTCTGCTACTGGTTGAATCTAAGAGATACTCTCACCCCAAACACTGTAAAGTTTATTGGAGCTACCATTTATCAAGAACCTAGCATGTGCCTGATGACATAATGTGTACTTCAAAAGTACCTTTTCATTTGCCCTTCATCATCTCTGTACAAGAGTGCCTGGTGGTAGGTGCTCCCCACATTAGTGATGTCATCACCTTCATTTATAGGTGAGGAAGCCACAGCTCTGCATAGTCAAGCTAATTTTCAAAGTCCACAGCTGGAGAGTGGCTAAGCCAGGATCCTGAATCTGGTGCTGCACTAAAAGAGAAATCTTTGAGGGCTCAAGCCAGCTCCCTTCCAATAAATCTTTCTCCAGATATTTGTAAAATAACAGATCTTTTTTTTTATATAAGACAAACAAAACTAGCAGCCCTTTCACTTGGGGTTGGGGTAGCACTAAGCTCTTGGCACCCCCTTACAAACACATAGTTATAAAACAACTGCTAGGACCATGCTTTCAATCAAAAGAACCCTGCACATATTTTTCTGTGGGCCATGGTGTGTCCATGGATATAAAGCTTTTCCATGGATATAAAGGTGCTTTAGGGCCAGTGGTATCGCCTTCAGTCACAGGCCAAGTGCAGCAAGACCTGGCCTAGTAGGCACCACAGTGAGGGTCTTCCTGGGTTTCCAACTAGTTTATCCATCATTTTCAGTACAGGAAACCTGAGCAGCAGGGGATATTTGAGTAGAGTTCTGATTGGAAGTCTCCTAATGAGGGTATAATCTCCTCATCACATAGAATACTCAGGGACTCAGTGTGTAAAGGCAGGCTCAAGCCATGTCTCCTGTCCCTTCTCCCAACCAGATGTCACCCTCTGCTCCTCTTCCATAGACAGCCTAGAGCTTCTGGTAGTCCTTTAGCATCTGGGGCCTGGAGTCGTTTGTAGGACTAGAGGATGGCCAACTTTGTCTTAACTCAATACTGTACCCCAATTCCTTTTCCAGACTTTTGGTGATCTCTACCTGATCTCTACCTTATTTCCCTTATCTCCATGTTGCCATTCCTCATTTTCCCATGTTGGATTGCTCACTGAAGCATGCCCTTGACACAGTCAGCTCTAGGGAACTGGTTGGTGCTCAAAAAAACAAAGAGGGGTGCATTATCTCAACTTCATTGACCAGCAGAAGTGATGACTGTACTGTAAAGTAAACTGCACAGTTCATGGCCTCTGAGTTCAAGAGCCTTGATAGACTAAGAGCTTTGAGCATGCACACACATGAACCTCTCCTGATGCAAAAATGAGAAAATAGGAGCATGCACACACATGCATCTCTCCTGATGAGGAAATGAGGACATTCAGTTGTCCTGGAGCACTCTCCTGCCTCGTTAATGCATGTGTAGTCAGGGTGATAATCATCAGATAATAATGGTTGAGGACTTCCCCAAGCCAAACAGTATGCTGAAATTTTTCATGTAGACAGCCTCATTTAATAATTTCTATTTTTCAGTTCAAAAAACTGAGATTTTAAGTGTTAAGTGTTTTACAGCTAGCATGTGGCCAAGCCCAGATTTGAACACAGGCAGTCTAGCTCCAGGATCCCGTGTCCTTAATATCTAGAGTCACCTATTTCAACTACATCTTAAGTGGTTGACTTTGAGTTTAGGGATATCATACTTCACAATCCATTGGGCAAGATCTTAACTGAGAACAAATAAAAACTAATGAACTCTGAAAAATATAAAACGTGAGCTCCATGACGTCAATGCAAGAGACAAAATAGCACATTGCTTTCTTGTGAATGTGTTTTGCTGGCAGATGATGAGCTAATAATCAGCCTGAACTCAGCAGTGTCCTGTTCCCTTGGGACACACACACACACACACACACACAGTTGCTTGCTTGTGTTTGTGCCACCTACAGGAACTCAGTAGCTGCCCTGGATTAATAGATGACAAATTACTTCATAAGCAATGCAGATCAACTGGAAAAGCAAATGCCCAGAGTCAGGGCCCAATAATAAAACAATCTAGAATGGGAGGGAGTGTTATCAATCTACAAAGGTAGCAAATTTGAGTCAGTTTACACAAAAAGAAAGGGAACCATTGGAAGAAGGCAGCTTGTTGCTCACAGGGATTCCATGCATTCAGTGACCTGAGCAGGACCTGTCCCATCTCTTGTGATCTTGCCTTTATAGTATGACTCAAGATGTAAGGTGAAAATGAGAAAAGTTCATCCAACACAGATGATAGGTTTGGGCACCTGAGGGCCAGGGCAAAGACAAATCAGACACTGAGGAACAGCCAGTTTGGAAGAAGGAGTAGCTACAGCTTTAGGGTTCACTGGGCTCTCCGTGGAGAAAACAGAAGGCCAACATCAGCTTCTCCTCCTCCACACCCCAGGCTCTCTGCTCTGGCTTGCTTGTGGCTAAGAGCACAGATGCTAGAGCCAGGCTGCCTAGGTTCAGATCCCAGCTCTTTTTACTTACAAGTAGTGTGAGCTTGGGCTATTACCCAGCCTCTCAATATCTCAATCTGTTCATCTGTAAAGTGGGAACAATCACAACATTCCTTCTGGAGAGGCACTGGGAGCAAATGAATTAATGCATGTTAAGAGCTTAGAGCAGGGAGTGGCACCCAGTTAGCTCGCTCCAAGCCTCACCTGTCACTACCATCATCTTTGTTCCTCCCTGAATACAGACTTCGCTGCTTCCTGATTTTTCCTGCCTTTTTTTTTTTTTTTAAGCAAGACTTTCTCAGTTATTCCTTCGGTAGCCTAAGTCCTGGTGTATTTCAGGATAAAGTCAAATTCTGTACCCGAGAGTAAGGTAGATGCCTCATGATCTGACCAGACCTTCCTGTCCTGCCTCACCCACTTGCCTTCTGTGTTCATGTCATCAGCTTCTGTGCCTCTGTTGGCTGTTCCCTCTGTTCCTTGCTCCCACCCGCTGCCAGCCTGTCTCCTGGCTCACTGCTATCTTTCTTCATTCCTCAGCTTAGACATCATGTTCCCTAGGTAGTCACTTCATCTCTGCCTACCCCTTGTCCTGAATGCCCAGGCTGGATTAGACGGGCCCTGGTTTAGGTATATATACCCATAGCACCCCGGTTGTCCTTCTGTCCTGGCTCTGATTACACTACCTCCAGATTGCCTAGTTATCTATTAGCTCACAAAACAATGGCACCTTGGAACACAAACTGTGGCTTTTATCTTTAATTTCTGTGCCATCTCAGATGTGCCTTCTCCTATCCTTCATCCTCCTTCCTCCCCTCTGTCCTGGAGGCTGACCTGCAAGGACTGTTCTGTAGGTTTCCTGGGCCCTCTGCTTGCTAGGCTGAGGATGACAGGAGGGCTCCAGCAGAGACAGGAGCTGGGCAGTCTGCATCTGTTCTCTGGCCCTTCCTGGGCGATGTCCTGGGCTGGCTGTGTCCTCACTGACATCCAAGGCTCCTCTTCTATGGCTGACTCCTCTACCTGGGCTAGAGAACCAGTTTGTTTTATTTTACTTCCTATCAAGTGCAAAATACACTTTTATAAAATAAAGTGAAACACAAATTATTTAAAAATTACGAGGGCTGGGGATGTGGCTCAAGCGGTAGCGCGCTCGCCTGGCATGCGTGCGGCCCGGGTTCGATCCTCAGCACCACATACAAACAAAGATGTTGTGTCCGCCGAAAACTAAAAAAAATAAATATTAAAATTCTCTCTCTCTCTCTCTTTAAAAATAAATAAAAATAAATAAAGATTACAAGAAAAATAAAAAAGAAATGATTTGCAAAATATTTGGCCATATTTTTATTACTAGGCATAAAGTTAAATTAAAATATGTAATCAGAAGAAGTATAACCTGGGGGGAAAGAACACGATTACAAAAACATTTTACATCATGCTCAATGAAAATCTGCATACAGGTGACTGCTTTAGAGAATTACTGCTATTTGCACAATTTCTTGTCCTACAATCATATCTAAACCCCCCAAAATGGCTATATAATTAAATACCTGCACATCCTTTGAAGGAACAATGTGTATATCAATATTTTAGCTTTATAATGTGACAGTTTGCTTTTTGATGGTTGATTTATCTAATCTAGTTTGGATTGACAACATTCATATACAAAGGACGTGATATGTATGTAAACTGTGTTAACATTTTTAAAGATTATACTTAAAGTAGAAAAATCAGTCTTTAAAAAAGTATGTGGGGGGGCTAGGGTTATGGCTCAGTGGTAGAGCACTCACCTGGCACATGCAAGGCCCTGGGTTCAATCCTCAGCACCACATAAAAATATATAAATAAAATAAAGTTATTGTGTACAACTACAAAAATTTTAAAAAATTTTTAAAAAGTATGTCGACAGGTAATTTCAGCAGTCTAAGACTATTCCTTTTATACTTTTTTTCAAAGTAAAAAAGGCAAATGATGCTATTTTCATAATTCATCTCTAATCTTTTATCAGTAGCCAGTATGAACAGGTTCCTTTATTATTATCATTTTTTTTGTGTGTGTACCTGGGATTGAACTCAGGGGTACTCAACCACTGAGCCATATCCCCAGCCTTATTTTGTATTTTATTTAGAGACAAGGTCTCACTCAGTTGCTTAGCATCTCACTTTTTGCTGAGGCTGGCTTTGAACTCATGATCCTCCTGCCTCAGCCTCCTGAGTTGCTGGAATTACAGGCATCTGCCACTGCACCCGGCCAGCATGAACAGTTTTTTCTATAAAGTTATAGTTCTGGATCCATTCATTCCTAAGTGTGAACTGTCTTTTGATGAAAAACAAAGCTGAATATATCCTATCAAATTCATAAAATGTTTGGTGTTAACTTTTCACAGATGTGCAATACCAGAATTATCACCAACTTCACTGACAACTATGAACTAATAGAACATGCTATCCCAAATTTTCAGAGCTCTATTCTTTCAGGTTTGTATTCTTTCCTTGTATGCAAGAATTCAGATCATTAAAATACTCAACCTAGGGCTGGGGCTGTAGCTCAGTGGCAAAGCTGCTTGCCTAGCATGCATGAGGCAGTGGGTTCGATCCTCAGCATCACATAAAAATTAACAAATAAAACAAAGGCATTCTGTCCATCTACAACTACAAAAAAATATTTTAAAGAATACTCAATCTGTCAAACAAAAAGGTGAGTCGGGCTGTCTAATTCACAATCTGAAAAGGTTGGGACCAAATGAAACACTAAGAATTCATTCTATCGTTCAAATCTTCTTGACAGAACTTTCTCCTCGGGTAACCATCATACCATGGCACACAATCACAGTTGTTTATGATCAGCTTTCCATATCATCACATAATAAAGAAATAATCTCAGATTGAACACATTAGCTAGTCTTGATGGAGTTAAGACTTTTTATCATGTCACTTAGCACACCAAAAGCCTGTTTGTTTATGGAGGGTGCCGTGGGGAGTGCGACTTTTCCAATGAAGGAAATAGCATGTCAACTTACATTCTGGCACAGAGCTTCTTAATCACAATAAGGAGCCTAGAACATTTGCTGGTCATTTCAGCTGTGTTAGCAGAATATATTTCTATACAAAACTCCAAACTACATTTGCTGATGTGATCTCATACTTTGACATTATGACAATGACTAATTGCTATTAAAATTTTCTAAACATTTACTTTGGATTGCCATCCATATCTCATCATAGACAGGTGACCATTCACAGACCTCCAAAGGTCTGTGAATCACACTTGGGTAAACACTTCTCAACCTGATTCTCTCTGTTCTAAAATCCAGTGTTCCTTTCATCCTCTCCTCTCTTGGAGCCTAGTCATGGTAATAGTTTGGCTGCAACTAGCTCTAGGTTACCGTGCTATTCCTTATGGTACTTCAGCACCTTTATAAATTGCCATTTTGTATTTTTAAAAAATCTCCTTCTTGAGTTATCTTAATCTAAGATTGCCATCTATTTTCTCTTGGAAATGTTTTCTGATCCCGCTGCCTAAGGTAACACTCTACTTAGCACACAAAAGATGGATATGTGTTTACTAAAGAAATGATCAGACACTGTTTGAAGAAATAAGATAATGTTTTGCAGGAGGTTCAGAAAAGAAAACCAAAGGCACAACATGAACATGGTCCTCTTTCTGTGATGGTCATCATCTCCTGCTGATCTGGAGTCCTAGGCCAGAACTCCCACTAGTTTGTACAATGGCTTTATGAAAATTTAAAGAAGGTGTAGTTTCTGAAAGATGTAGCCTTATAAAACATGTGGCTTGAAGCATGGAACATGGACCAGCCTTTAGCCCCTCAAGTCAAATACTCTTGGTCAATACACACCATCTTTGGCAGCTGGTCTACCCTAGCTGAGCAAGCCAGCAGGTCACTCCATCTTAGAAAGGTAACCGAGTAAGTATGATTCTCTGAGAAAGCCTAATGTGGCTCAGATTTTGTGGGAATGTGATTTTTTTTGTTTGTTTGTTTGCATGGTGATCTTTGTTTCCTCCTTAGCCTCCTGAATAAAAGAGGAGAATCCTTGCTGTCTTAGTGTGGATAGATAATATGGTAATTCAAAGGGGCCATGAGACCTCAGGGAGCAAATGCTTCTTCAGTTCTTTTGGATGTCTTTGTGCTGCCTCTGAAAGGCTAAGACCCCAAGATGCCTGCCTAGTCTGTGACTGAGAGCAACTTTGGGGGGCCAGGATGGGATAGTAGGTACTATAAACTAGCTCTTTTTGGCTGAAGCTAGACATCACTCCCACAGGTGGTGCACAGTTCTCCGGGGTGGGTTGGGGAGCAGGGAAGGAAAAGTTTGAGGGAGGAGTGTGGAGAAACCGGAAAACCTGTTAGTGTCTTGTGATTCAGCCCTTCCTGTTGTAGAGGAGTAATTTTGTCTGACATGAATTCCCAGAATGCCTGACACACCCACAGGCAAGCGGGCCCCAACCCATCCCAGGGCCTACTGCGAATGAATGGGGGTTTGTGTCAGCTTAGTCTACCCTGAGCACCATTCCCTGCTCCCACCTGAACAGTCTGTACCTCAACAGAAGAATCTGGGAGAGTGGGTGGTAAAAAAAAACATCCACAGTCTTACATGAAATTGACCCCATAATTCTCAAGCCCTACAAAAGAAGCTGTTTCAGAGAACCAGCTTCCTGTCTTTGCTGAACTTTTGACACTCCTTAACTTCTATTATGTCTTAATCCCTCAAACAGATCAGTCAACTGTTAGTTTGGTGGAAATGACAGGAATATTTATTTTGTAATCAAACCAAAAGTGATGAGACTGGGAGGACCAGAGAAAGGTGAATTGGAAAGCCAAAGGATGGTATTGCTCTTCCCTTCTAGAATAGGAGTCTACACAGAGTCACCCTTTCATGTGGCCCCCGGGGTCATCACTAGAAAAGAATACTCCCTACGTGTTGGAAACAAGAAATCTGAGAGACCATTATCCCTTAAAGACTAGGACACTAAAGCTCAATTATTGCTGAAGATTAGTCAGAAAATGATAAAACTAGGGTTAGGATCCAGGTCTTGTGGCTGCTAGTCCTGTGTGATTTCTACTGTTCTGTGATGTCTCTATGGTGCTGATCAGGACAGTTGTTGTCCTCATGGAGCTTAAGTTTAATAAAAGGACTAAACAAATAATGATACAACAGTGACAAATGCTAAGAATTAGAGGGGGTGCTAGTGATATTTGAGTGTACTACCTAGCCTAGGTGACAGTGATGGTGGTGAGATCCAGGAAGACTCCCTGAGACATTTAAGGGACATGTAAGCTGAGACTTGAGGAATGAGGAGAAGATAGTGAGGTAAAAGACCTGGGAGTTGGAAAGAGAAATAGAGATAGAGAGACAGACATGCAGAGATTCCAAAGCAGGAAAGAGATGGGGCTTTGAAATAACTGAAGACATAGGCTTGGCCTAGTATACATAGTTACGGGATATAAAATGGGGTGGGAAGATAGAGGCCATTTAGAGGTTGTACGAGCAAGCCATGGTAAGATTCTGGACTTTATCTGAGAAGTAGTGAAAAAACACTCAGGGTTTTTTTTTGTTTGTTTGTTTTTAAATATCTTTTAATTATAGATGAACACAATATCTTTATTTTATAATTTATGTGGTGCTGAGGATCGAGCCCAGTGCCTCATGCATGCTAGGCAAGCGCTCTACCTTTGAGCCACAACCCTAGCCCCCACTCGAGGGTTTTTAAACACAGAAGTGCTATGGACCAGATTTTTAGAAGCTCACTGAGAAGAGATGGGGATACAGCTCAGTGGCAGAGTGCTTGCCTAGCATTGCAAGCCTTGGGTTCAATGCCCAGCACAGCAAAAATCAATTAACCAAACAATAAACAAATGAAAGTTCAGTGAGAGCACTGCGCTGGCCAGGAGCCAGAGTTGATGCAGTAAGTTCCTTAGGCCATTGCAACTGCTCAGGTGAAAGAGGATGGGGGCTTAGGGTAGGGCTAGTGATGAGGAAAATAAAGAGGATAGCACAGACACTTAGAAGGTAACTAGGTACTTATTGAATGTGAAAAAATGTGGAAGGGGAAGATATTAAGTGGAATTCTCAGTGAGTTGGCATGAGATGGGAGAAATGGTGGTATATTCCCAAAGCCAGAGGAGCAGGCCCTGGGGAGAGATCAACAGTTTGGGCATGTTATTTTGAGGGGTCTGGGAGACAAAGGGGACAAGTTCCAGGGAAGGCAGTTGGATACTCAAGTCTGTAGTACAGAAAAGAAGTGCCTTGGAAATAGAAATTTTGGGGTCATGTCAGACAATAACTGAAGTCATGAGAATGAAGGATCTCATTTAGGAAGAGAGATTGGGCCAAGAAGAGATAAATGAAGGAATTAATCAAGTTTTCTCTATAGTGACAAATGACGTACACCTAAGAACAATATATTTTTATTTTTGGTACTCAGGATTGAAGCCCAGGGTGCCTAACCACTCACTGGGCCACATTCCCAACCCCCGTTTTTTTTTAGTTGTAGTTGGACATAATACCTTCATTTAATATTTTTTATGTGGTGCTGAGGATTGAACCCAGGGCTGCACATGTGCAAGGTGAGCACTCTACCACTGAGCCACAACCCCAGCCCCCACGCCCACCCTTTTTTATATTTTATTTAGAAACAGGGTCTCACTAAGTTGCTGAGGCTGGCTTTGAACTCTCGATGCTCCTTCCTCAGCCTCCCAAACCGTTGGGATTACAGGCATGTGCCGCCACACCTGGTCAACATTTTAATTTTTAAGACAGATGCTGGCTATTATGATACTATTTGTCAGTTTCAAAACTACTCTGTATGCTTACTTTGGAGTGCTGAGCTACAGACCATATTTCTGCTTTGCCTCTGACACATCAGGGAATGCTCGAAGATGACTGAAAGACTGGAGAAAGGAGAAGGATTCTTATTTTCCAATTCTTTTTTTTGGGGGGGGGATTGAACTCAGGGGCACTTGACCACTGAACCACATTCTCAGCCCTCTTTTGTATTTTATTTAGAGACAGGGTCTCGCTGAGTTGCTTAGTGCCTCACCATTGCTGAGGTGGCTTTGAACTTGTGATCCTCCTGCCTCAGCCTCCTGAGCCGCTGGGATTACAGGTGTGAACAAGTGCACCCAGCTTCTTTTCCAATTCTTGCCTACTGTTCCTGTCTGCATTGCCCAACAGCAGGCCTTCATTTCATTGATATAACAAAGAGAGCCCAAACTCTAGTATTTAAATTAGAAAACAGATTGTTTTTCTGCCTCACTTTCTCAAAGTGGTGGCACTTTGTTCCAGGAGAGCAAGTAATTCCATTTGCAGAACTTATAAACTCTCAGACCTGGCCTGCCACACTCTCTCAAATACCTTTGTCTTCACCTGCATGCTTACCTGAAGATCATTTTCCCCTGAACCTGGCCTCCTTCTGTTGCTCACTTACACCCTCAGAAATGGAGTAGAAACTTGGCCAAATACCTGACGACAAGATTGTACAGGAGCCTGGAAATGTGAGTTCTTACCCTGGGGAGGTGGGATTCACAGTGTGAAGCTGAGAACTGCAGAAACTCTTGGCACAAACAGTCCGTTCACAGCCCTGCCCTAAGGGGCTTGACTAAAGCTTAACATAACTTCTAGTAGCCTAAGGTGGTATCCCTAAAACAACCCAATCCTTTTTGAGTTTCTGTCTGGCTCAAGGCTATCAAAAAAGAAAAAAAAAATGCTATTTGTTCCAGTCAACACCTGAGAGAGGCCTCTGATTTCCCTTTCTTAGAGCATTTACTAAAAAGGACTTACAGTTATGAATACTTTCTCTGTCTCTTTGAGATATACAGGAACCTCCTATAACTCAGGAGTGTTTTGCTCAAAGATCTGAAAGCCATTTCTTTGAAATGTAATCAGAAAGGACAGGACCTCTGTCTCCCAGTCTTGGTGGGAGGATAGAATCCTAACTATGATAATTACCAGCTAGCAGACACAGCTGACCTGATCACATTTACACAATCCTTGGCAATTTTTCACTTTGGTTCCTGTTTTTTCCCCTCCTTGTTCCCTCATTCTCTCTTTGAAATGCCAAGTCACCTCTGCACAAATTGGACTGGAGCTCAGCTCTTTCTCTTACTGTCAGTAGTTACTGAATAAACCTCTTTTCATTGCTTTCACTAATGTCTGACTTTGTTTATTTTTGACAGAACCTCCCCCAAAATAGATGATTCAGAGCATGATTGGTAGCCATGAATATGGCAAATATCAATAACAGGGGTTTAGTTGTTCTTAGCTTTTAAAATTACTTGCCTATTTCCAAGAAGGATGTTCAGAAGTTGTGCTAAAAGACAAAATCCAATAAGAGTAATAAGATAAAGCTAAAAAGAAAAATAAATAGTCCTGAGAGAAATGGAGTATATTAGTTAGGGTACAGGCTAAGCTGATATAACAAAGAGAGCCCAAACTATAATATTTAAATTAGAAAACAGATTGAGAAAGTAAGGCAGAAAAACAAATAGTTGTATCTTCTCTATACTTACCTGAAGATCATTTTCCCCAAACCTGGCCTCCTCCTGTTGCATAACAGTCAGGAAATGCATTCAAGGGAAGGAAGGGTGGCTTTTTTTGTCAACACATGGTTTCCATCACTGAGTCCAGATCGGCAACTCTGGTCTCTGTTCTTCACTGGAAGGAAGCAGCAAATGAGGTTGGGGGAGTATATGCTAAAGTGCATGTCTCATCCTTTGAAAGTTGTGTACATCTCTTCCAGATATACTCCATTGTCCATATCTTAGCTACTCTGCCACAGTTACCTGCAAGGGAAGTAGTCTAGTTAGATGGCCACATATCTAATGAAAACCCTTATAATAAAAAGGAACAGTGGATGGAATTAGGAGGAATTACAGAGAGAACATAAATATCCAAAACTAAGAGTCAAAGATTTGGCTGCTATTTGTAGCCCTCTATAATGGGAGTGTGTTGGCCATGGGCAATGCAATCTGAGTGTGCCAGTGAATGCCCCAGAAGCAGCCTGTAATGCATAATGAATGGGTAATTGGTGAATAAACATATCAGCTTTCTTCTCCATAATTGGGATAAACTCAAGACATTCTAGAATGTTCCCAGAGTTCCCCAGAGGGAATGAGCTGCAGCATAGAAACCTGTTTTCCTTCCCTGCTTCATTTCCCCAATCCTCTATTGGTGCTTCCCGGGGTCACCTCCAATACAAAGTACTTGTACTGGAATTCTTGCTTCAGAGTTTATATTATGGTTTGGATCTAGAATGTCCCCACAAAAGCGCATGTGTTGAAAGCATGATCCCCAATTCACCAAGGTTCAGAGGTGAAATGATTGAATTGTGAGGGCTGTAATCTCATCAGTGGATTAATTCATTTGATGGATTAATAATTTGAGTGACTGTGTTACAGGGAGGTAACTGTGTGCAGGTGGGACTTGGCAAAAGAAGTAGGTCACTGGGGGGTGTGCCCTTGGGGATGATATTTACTCTTGGTTCCCGCCCACCCTGCTGCTTCCCAGTTGCTATGAGCTAAGCGGCTTTCCTTCACCATGCCCTTCAGCCATGATATTTCTGCTTTGGAGCTGACTGACTATGGACTGAGTCTTCCGAAACCCTGAACCAAAATAAATCTTTCCTCCTCTAAGTTGTTCCTGTGGGGTGTTTTGATCACAGCATCGAGAAGCTGACTAACACAGTTTACTTCTGGAAGAGCTCAGACTAAGACCAGATCTGAGATTCCTGGAAATCCAGTAGGAAACTAAATAACATAATTTGATATTTAGAAAATAGAGGACTAATCAGTTGCTCAGTTGAGACAAAGTCTTTCTCTCTCTGCTACCCTTTTCCCCTCTATTCCAAGAAGCACTGTTTACCACCCTCCCCTCTCATTCTCTGGTCTTTTGCAGTATTCATGGTTTTTCTGTCCTCAGGCCTATAAGCTCCTAGATCCTTATTCCCTTTAGAGCTAACAAACTGCCTTGCACATTGGTGAAAGTAAGCAAGTGTTTGAATGATGAAAAAATGGACCTTGTCCAACACACCTCTTGACACACAAAGAAACCAAGGCTCAGTTAGAGGATGTCAATGGGCCACATGTTCCCTGGAGAGTGACAAAGGAGACAGATTAGCCCCCAGTCCCTGACCATACCTCTGGTTTTCCTTTTGGGTTTTGTTTTCATCTTCTCCGAGTGGAGTCCAAGGCTTTTATCAGAAACAGCATGTTTGGAAATGTTAAAAATATCCCTGTCTTGAGTGAGCCGGGTTGTCTTTCCCTTGCTCTGTCAGGCCTGAAGAACTGTGCTTGTTACTACTTAATGTTTCATATCTTGCAAGATGAGACTTAAATGTAACTAGGGAGATGATTCCAGGCTATTCAAATTCCTGTACTGCATTAATTGATTTTGGCAAACCCCAAACATGGAATCAAGTCTGTGTTTCTGTAAATTCGTCCTGGAAGTAGCATCCCTTGAAACCTGGAGTATGGACAGGGCAGTGTTGATTCATGTTGCAGGTGTTCTACTGAGAAGGACCTCAGGTTAAATGAAAGACACTACAAGAAGCAAGCCAGGGGAGAAGATGCCTGTGTAAACCTCTATCCTGAACCCAAAGCAGCAAGACCCTTACTTATCTTGATCTTGGTCTTGGGAGAAGGAATTCCTTCAATGAGAATAAAACTTCTGAAGGGTAAGTTGAATTGGCTGTTGCTGGGCACCTGAAGCTCATTTATTTGTAATTCAATCTCTGAGCTGCACCTATTTCAGGGATCTTTTTGTGATTAAACAAACAAATAAACAAAATCCAACAGTCAAGTATGTATTGGCCCTTGAAAATTTCTTTGCAAAATTCTTTTGTGGTGCCTGGGCGTGGTGGCACAAGCCAGTAATCCCAGAGGTTCCAGAGGCTGAGGCAGGAGGATTGTGAGTTGAAAGATAGCCTCAGAAATTAATCGAAGTCCTAAGCAATTTAGTGAGACCCTGTCTCAAAATAATAAATAAAAAGGGCTGGGGATGGGGCTCAGTGGTTAAACACTGCTGGGTTAAAAAAATATATATTCTTTTGTGACTTACCTCTTCTATCTTAAATTCCCAGAAACCAATTTAAAATTATTTATTTGTTAATGGCATGTATATGTTCAAAACCAATATTTCAGGAAAAGAAAAATAAGCAGATAGAAAATTGAAATTTCCTGAAAAGAGTTGAGAATGTAGCTCAGTGGTAGAACACTCACCTAGCATGCACAAAGTCTCAGGTTCCACTGCCAGTACTGGAAAAAAAAATTCACCTAAAAAGTCGCTATCAGGAAATGACTACTGTTACCATTTTGGTGCATCCTTACAGATATAGACACAAACTCATTTAATGGTTCCATGTTACTCTATCACATGGGCATACTAAAATTTTAAAATTCTAGATCCTTTCTTGTCTTTTATGGTTACAAAAAGAGCTGGGATAGGGGCTGGGGTTATAGCTAAGTGGTAGAACACCTGCCTCTCACATGTGAGGCACTGAGTTCGATCCTCAGCACTACATAAAAATAAATAAATAAAATAAAGGTATTGTGTCCATCTACAACATATATATATATATATATATATATATATATATATATATATATATATGCTGGGAGCTTTAAAAACAAACCAAATCTTTGTTTTTAAATTTCATCAATAAATACATCAATATTTTCAAAAGAGAAGGACTCTTATTTGAAAATATAATAGGAATCTTATTTGAAAATATAATATTATTAGCACACCTAAAATTTTTATCAAATAGGACTGGGGATGTGGCTCAGTGGTAAAGCACTTGCCTAGCATGCCCGAGGTCTTGGGTTTGATCCCCAGTACTGAAGGAAAAAAAAAAAAAGCTAAACAGTAATTCTGTATTATCAGAAATTACTTAACATTTAAATTTTCCCAGTTGCTTCATAACTGTTTTTCACTGCCCTTACTTTTGGTAACTACATCTTGAGATACAGGCTTAGTTAGTTCTTTAGGATAAATGATTACATTTGAAATTATTAGGTCCAAGGTATGTTAAATTTAGATCCAGAAAGATCTGAATGTTTTCATTTATTAACCCTAAATGTTCGGAGAGAACATTTTTCATTAAAGTCACTGTGGAAGGAATGAGGAAGAAATCTTTTTACTTGAGGTTTTCATATGCTGGGAAGGGGGGATTATTATTACAAATGTTTATTATTTAGAATTTAAAAAGTTTCCTAATGACTTCTTATAGTAGGACTCCAGTCTGATTGCCCTCTTCCCCACTTTCTTCAGTGTTTTGGAGGTCAGAAGGATCTCCCACTGCACTGATCAGCCTCTCTTGAGAAGCAGCCCTCCTTTTTAATAGCCTGAATGGTCTTCCTGAAGAAGCTGGCATCTCTTGCTCAGCAACCAAGAGTCTATTTGTAGAACACAGAACGCATAGGAAGAAGATATATATATATTCCAATCAAGTGAAGTTCTTATGCCACCCTGGTCATTCAATGCTAGTTTACTTGCTATTTATATTTATCTATGATATTTGCCTTTTTATGGTATTTATAATTTATATAGAAGCAGCAGTGTAGTGCAAACAGACAGAACTGGGTTCAAATTCTGACTTTGTCAGTTATTTCTGTGTAAATCTTGGTCAAATCTTGATCAAATTATTTCCCTTTTCTGAAATTTAGTTATTTAGGAGGCATAATGAGAATTTACTAAGGTGACTACAAAGATGAAGTAATTTGATATGTAGGAGGTACTCAATAAAAATGTGTTGAATGAGTGAATATTGCTAACTAGAATCTTATGAAAAAAATTTTTTGAGCTAGAAAAATCTTAGTGCACACCTTCTTTAGAAACTTAAGTTCAGGGAAAATGTGAAATTTGATTTTTTTGTTATTCATTTAATAAGCATTTATTAAGCACTGAGTTTGTGTCAGGTACTCAAGAAATAATACTTAGTAACACATAGTCACTGCTTTCAAAGGATAAGGAAGGATAGACATGTTTTTAAAAGTACTGAACTATCTGTGATATCATAGAATTATCTGGGGCTGTGTTATTCAATATAGTGGACACCACACAGTGGCAGGTATAGAACTTTTCCCTCAGTGCAGAAAGTTCTCCTGGTAGATCATTTGCAGATTTACCTCGAATTCATACAATTTTGAGGTGTTCTACATTGGGTTGGAAGCCCCTTATCATATGGGCAAGAAAAAAAATGATAGGCATCACTAACTAAAACTAAAATCACAGTTAGGAGTTTTATTATAAGTCAAGAGTCTGAACTTGTGAAAGTTTTATCTAACTTTCTGGCTGAGTTGGCTGCAGTAAAATAATGAGTCACTTGTTGGTCTCAGCATGGATGGGCTAAGTTTCCTATGTCTACCCAGTAGCTCTGGTTGTCTGGGTCTCTGTGGCCACATGTGATAGGTGTATACTGTATCAGGGAGAGGTTCTCATGGCTTCCTCAAGATTTTCATGGAACTAGATCACTTCTCCTGCAACGTGCTTGCAGTCTTCTAACAAGGATATCACGTGGTTTTTACTTCCGGTAGGCTGTATTCACTTAACATGACTGATTGATTTGTATGTCTCAGAGATCATCATGGGCCATGTGCTGCAGATATGAAAGGATTAAGATGAAAACTTCATAATCTATCAGAGGAGACAAATATGAAAACACATAGTCATAACCAAGGCACAATGAAAGAAGTGCTACAACAGGCCAGCTGCTGGGAAATTTTGAAATAGGCAATTACATTCAATTTATGGGACTAGAGAAGGTGTGATAAAGGAGATGGCATCTGAGCACATCCTTAGAGGATATGTTGGAACAGAATAGCATGGAAGATGCTATCACTGGAAATTCTTCCACATTCAAGTTTGAGAAATCTTAAGTCCTTCCAGGGTACAGACAGTGGCTTCTGCTTTCGTCCTGAACTTGCTGTCTTCTTGGAGACTTCCAGACTCTCTAACCATCCTCTTCTCATGGGCCTTCTTGTACTTTTATGGGAGACTCCATGCTCAGGGTTTGTAATAAATTTTGATGGCACTCCCTTGTCCTTTGGCTTTTGTATTTATCTGTCTACTTTGTCTTGCTAAAAACAAGGTTATTCATTCCATATGAGGTCTTTAAACTCTCTAGTTTAACACAGCATTTCCTTGTGTCTTCCCTAATTTGCTTCCCAGTGCTGTGTGTGAAAGGCGAGTGACTCACCCTAGACGGAAATTCAACCAAGAGATCTTATTGGGGGTGGGGGCTGCCCCAAGGCAAAGAAAAGGAGAGGAAGAGAGCAGCAGCATGAGCCTGCAAGCTTCAGTTTAAGAAGGGTTGCTTTGGCGACGTGGTGGGTACTGATTGGCAGGGTGACTCAGGAAGGGGCAAGTGGACACTGTGTCCAGCGGGGATTGATCGAGAAAACTTTTGACTTTAGCGCCCTTCAGCTTGACACCCTTCGGAGAGGGAGGGGTAAGGGATTATGTGATGTTAAAAGGCAAGGTCTCCCACACACCCAACAGTGTGGAGGGAGGGATTTATCCTTATCTTCTTACTTCAGTTTTTATTGTCTATACAAGGCTCTTTCCTTAGCTGTAAATCAAGGATTTGTAGGGCACAAAGCTTACTTAACCTTGCAAATGCTCTTTAAGAAAAAGAATACAGGGGCTGGAGTTGTGGCTCAGTGGTAGAGTGCTTGCTTAGCATGCGTGAGACACTGGGTTCAATTCTCAGCACGGCATACAAATAAATAAGTAAGTAAGTAAATAAATAAATAAATGAAATAAAGATCCATCAACATCTAAAAAAATTAAAAAAAGAAAAGAATATAAAATTGTAAATACCAAATTAAAGTTAAGATTTATTCAGAAGGAGCCTGTGTAAAGGGTCCTGAAGCTTACTTCACAGTATGTCTACCTCTGTCCTAAACTAAAAATAAACCAAACACCAAAATTTCCCTTTGCTTACTACTGCAAACCATTGTTCCATATCTCCTCCTCTGCATTCTGAAACTTCTCAAGGACATAGTCTATGTACAATTTCTTCACTTCCACATCATTTTGACCCCATGCCCACCATTCTATTGCAATGATTTTCTCTAAAATACGACTGACCTCCTCCTAATTCTAATGCCCGTGGCCTTTTCTTGATCCTCAACTTTCTAGTCCTTTCTCAAAATAATTTGATACATAAGTTATCCATTGACTTCTTAAAAGGACTCATTTCCCAATGGTGGGCTTTCTTCAGGGTCCCTTCAACAGGTTGTCCTCCCTCCTTTGACTCAATGATGACACTGGGGCCATGGCTTCCCCATCACCTATGTATGGCTGACCCACATTATATATCCCATCCTCTGCTTCCTTATAAACTTTAGGCCTAAGATACAAATTCTCTACCTGCAGTACCATTAGCTCACTAAACTCAACATCTTTTCTTGGCCGTGTCAGTGAAATCACTATCTTCCAGCTACCTGTTCTAGAAATTAAACAAAACTTTCTCCCCTTCTATTCCCTCATCATCTTTAAGGAGCCAGCAGTTCTACCTTAGAAATATTCCTTGAATCAGGGTGGTCCTTTCTATTTCCACGGTCACTTGCCCTACTTCAGTTTCTCTCACTATTGATTTGGACAAATCCAAAGGCTCTTTATTGTTTGGCACTTGAGAACCTCACAGCTGGGTATAAATGATCCCATTGAATTCATGTCAGGCCATCTAGAATCTGGATTTCCTGCCTCTTCTTGGTGGCTACTTCACTCCTTTAAACCTACTGTAATCCTTTTTGTACACCAATGCCAGATTGATGTTAAAAGTGATGACTCTCAAAAGAAACAATCAATGAGGTGAAGAGAGAGCCCACATTTTGGGAGCAAATTTTTGCCACACACATGTTAGATAGAGTACTAATCTCCAGGATATATAAAGGACTCAAAAAATTTAACATAAAAAAAAAAACAACCCAGTCAATAAATGGGCTAAGGAGCTGAACAAACACTTCTTAGAAGATGTAAAACTGATCAACAAATATATGAAAAAATGTTCAACATCTCTAGTAATTAGAGAAATGCAAATCAAAACTACTCTAAGATTTCATCTCACTCCAGTCAGAATGGCAGTTATCAAGAATACAAGCAACAATAACTGTTGGAGAGGATTCAGGGAAAAGGCACACTCATACATTTTTTGCTGGTGGGACTGCAATTGATGCAGCCAATCTGGAAAGCAGTATGGAGATTCCTTAGACAACTTGGAATGGAACCACCATTTGACCCAGCTATCCCATTCCTTGGTCTGTACCCAAAGCACTTAAAAATAGCTTACTGTAGTGACACAGCCACATCAATGTTTATAGCAGCACAATTCACAATAGCTAAACTATGGAACCAACCTAGATGCCCTTCAATGGATGAATGGATAAAGAAACTGTGATACACACACACACACACACACACACATACATATATACACACACAATGGAATATTACTCAGCATTAAAAGTGAATAAAATTTATGGCATTTGCAGGTAAATGGACGGATTTACAGAATCTTATGTTAAGCAAAGTAAGCCAATCCCAAAAAAACAAAGGCTGAATGTTTTCTCTGATAAGTGGGTGCTAATCCATAATGGGGCAGGGGGGAGCATGGGATGAGTGGAGGAACTTTGGATGGGTCAAAGGGGAGGGAAGTGAAGGGAGGGAGCATGGGGATAGGAAAGATGGTGGAATGAGATGGACATGATTACCCTAGGTACATGTATGATTGCACAAATGGTGTGACCCTACTTTGTGTAGAACCAGAGAAGTGAAAAATCATGCCCCATTTTGATTAGAACAAATAAATAAATAAATTTTTAAAAAAGTGATGACTCTCACCAAATGAAACTATGGTCCCGGCATGGTACGTTAAGGCTCCAAAAATCTGGTCAAAAAATTCTCAGCTTTCTCTTTCTCTTTGCCCCTTCCTGTACTGTATAATCAAGTGGGTTCTTGAATGTTCTCTGAACATGGCTATACTTCTATGCAAGTAATATCTGGAATTAATTTCTTTCTCCCATGATAGTTAGTAGTTCAATAGTTTGAATCTCTCATCACATCTGTTCTGTCTTTATTTATGTGTCTGTATCAGATACTGTGGTAAGTCCTCAGCATCCACTGTATACTATATGATTGGAAATCGAATGAGTGATCCCATGTATTTGCTTGTTTGCTTTGTCATTTCTGACCAATGATACACGAGGGAAATCTACTGGGAGGATTCTTGGAAAGGTTCCCATGTCTTGGAAGGACATATGAAAGAATATGTCCTTTCTGCCACTGCATATTAAGTCTGGATATGACCTGCAAAAAAAAAGTTTCAGCCAGCTTGCTTTCAGCTTGACAAAGGAATTGAATCTGGGCTCTTGATGATATTTTTAAGGCTCAAATCAACCAATCCTGGAGCCTGCTCTGCTTCTGAACTTCCTATCATGTGAAGCAATACATTTCCTTATTTTTCAAGCAATTTTCAATCATAGTTTTCTGTTACTTGCAGTCTGAAGTTTTTGATGCTATATATTAAATTTCTTGAATTTGGAACATCTTTTTAGCTCTATTAGGGCATAAGCACATTGTAGATTCTCAAAAAGGATTGTTAAATTAATACTTGTACATATTTCTGAGATATAACTAATACAAATAAATTGCAATTTAGGGATCTCTTTATTGTCTTCCATCAATTTAGAGGTGAAATAACGTTTAGATAGATTAAATAACTTGTTTAGGGCATTTTATTTCTCAGTCATATTTGTGACTAGGTTGTTCCCCTTTATTTCAGATCCTTGTTTATGACTGCCATATCTGTCAGGGTCCTAAATACTGGGGACTGAAGGAAAATGAAAATGACAAGTCACAACTGTGTTTAACCCAGCCGATACAGCATGTGAATTGAATTATTTCTTGCTTAAAGCTCAGGATTAAAACCTTTTCTCCCATCCCAATGTCTATACTGGAGTCACTGCAAATTTTATATGCAGAAGTATTTTCCTGGTAAGATGGATCATAGCTTTAATTAGATTCTCAAAGGTTGTTTGTGACCCTTTGAAGACTGAGAAGCAAATGTAACATGTTATAACACTCAGGAGTAAGTAAAAATAAAAAATTTTTAAAATGTTTCTTATTCAGTGGACTTAACACCTCCATGTGTTCTGTATTTTGTCACCTAAGGGGATCAGTAGACCAAAGACCTCTTGTAGATCATGAAGCAGGAGACATGTAGGCAATCAGGTACCTCTGATTGAGACCAGTGTAAAAGAAAAATGTAGGGCCCTTTGTTGAAATTTAAGAATTTCAAGATGGTGGCAGCAGAGCACTAAATTAAGCACTGGATCCTTCTAAGTTAGAAGTCCTGTGTAAATACATGGGTCACACACCTCTGAAGCTGGTCCTGCCTCTAGTACACATTACTGCACACACTATGCCTCCCCAATTATCTTGTATTCCTTTGAATTGCAGTCCTTCATCTATTTTTGGAGCACCTAGAATGTGCCAGGGATTGTGCTCACTACTGGGGATTTCAGATGGCCTTTGCTATGTAACAGGTCTTTTTTCTAGATCCTGGGAATACAGCTCTGAATAAGACACTTGTGTTGGGCAGCGACAAAGAAAAAATAAACAGGAAAATACCAGATAGTGATTGGTGCAGAGCAATAAATTAGGATAGAGTGATGTGATATAGAGTGTCTGGGTGGCTATTTTAGATTGGGTGGTTCGGACCCTCAGGAGGGCTGGAGAGTTAGCTGGGAAACGGCAAAGAATTCCTGGAGAGACAGAGACTTGAGATGGGATGGGGGAAGGGGAAGAAGATACAAATAAATGCCAGAGTGAGCTCAAGGTGGTGATTAAGGGAAAGGAGGAAATCATGGGAAATGGGAGGGAGCTGCTGGCCGTGGCCAAATCATCGTCTTCGGCAAACGGACTGAGAGCAAAGGAGACAGCAGCACATTCAGTGAGAAGGTCCTTAGACCTGAGCCTATAGAAGTTGTGGTGCTGATCAAATTTTGAGTAGTTGAGATGAAACTAAACGGCGTGCACCCTGGTCTATCACCAAAGTCAGGTGAGTGAGTGGTTCACCGAGGGCCAAGCCTGTAAGCAGCCCCCAGCGGCCAGCGTGCTTCCGCTGCAGCGCCAACGTGGCCGGTGCAATAGGCCGCACACGTGTCTGGCCCCAGGCCGGGGACGCGCGGGGGTCTCCGGCTCCTCCTCTTGTGCGGAGCCCTGGAGCCACCTGGCCCCGATCTTCTGGTCCGCGGGTGCGAGTCGCGTAGCAGATGGGCTAGGCGGAAGCGGGCTGGGTCACGGCGAGGAGGGGGCGGCCGGGCGCGCGCGCACTGGCCACGAGCACGCGCCGGAACGGGGGCGCGCGGGGCTATGGGGGCGGGGCGGGGCGGGGGCAGCCCTTTCCCAGGCGGTAGCGGGGGCGGCGACGCTGTTGCCCTTTTAAGCCGCGGGGCCGCCGCCTCCTGCCAGTGGAGTCGGTTACAAAGGGAGCAGCGGCTCGGGCGCCGCACAGCTGCCTGCTGAGGCCTCGCGCCCCTCGCCATTTTCCAGCCGCGCTCCGACGCGGGTCGCGGCGGCGGGGAGAGGCGGAGCCGCAAGAGCGCGGCCCGGGCCGGCCCCACGGGGCGGTCGCGGCCGTGACGGCGGCTCCGGGCCCAGCTCCCCTTCCGCACCCCTCCCGCACCCCTCCCGCCGGAGATGAGGGGAAGATGTCCGTGTCAGGGCTCAAG
>NW_026000229.1:5286596-5289523 GCF_001458135.2 Marmota marmota marmota
TCGCCCTTGCCGCCCGCAGCCGGCCTGCTCCTGGAACTGCGGCGCGGCGGGTCAGCTCCGGCTGTTGTTTGAGCTCAGGTGGGGAAGGAGAACGGCCCTTAAGTTTTAGCGACTCATTCTTCCGCCAGGTTTCCCTCGTGCCTGCTTGCTCAACAAAAAAAAATTTTAAGTTGGTGTGTAAGGGTGAACTGAAAACGGATTCATTGAAGGAAAAAAAAAGTTTAGGACGCAGCCTCTGGTACTGTTTGGAAGTATTCCTTTTCCCGACCTCACTCCGCGCTAACGCGCATTGTGCCCTGGATGCGGCAGGTGGTGCGACGGCTGTGTTTACGTAGCCCCTCCTGTGCCTAAGCCCGAAAATCATTGATGGGGACCGGAGATACGTGCCCAGGTTTACTGCTCAGAAAGGTCATGTTCTATTATAACGCTGAAAAGACACTTTAAAAAGAGCTCACTCCTTTCATTTAATTGGAAAGCTCAAAACTTGGAAAAATATTGAAGTATTAAATAACTTCATAAAAGTATATTCTGAAGCTTTTCGTTTTGGAATGGATTTTAGGGTATTGGTCCAAATGCAGAATATACTCTTTCTTATAATAGGAGTCAGGATGGCTAAAACCTAGTCCGTTGCCTTTAACGCCCTTTGGTTGAGTCCGTGGGTTTACTTCAGTGGCTACAGCTTGTTGGGAGTTTGCAAACGCCTTGAAGTTACCAGACTCTGGGGAGAAGGTGGGTACTGTATTTACACCGCCCCCACTTCCCCCAAACAAAACAGAACTACAATCTAGTGTTGTAGTGAGGAGAGGATTCATGTCCCAGTGTTGTGGGCACTGGGGTTTCAAAACTGGACAGAGCGGTTCCTGCTTTGAGCACTCAAGAGTTCTAGGGAGAGTTTTTTATAACCCAATGTGATAACTAAAGTTAAAGGGAGCAACTACTTTTGAATTGGGGGAGGTAATTCTGAGAAAACTTTGAGGAATTGATCTTCTACAGGTGAGTACAATTTTGGAAGGCTAAGGGAAGGGCATTCCAGACAGAGGAAACTCCACCCAAACAGGACACCAAAGCTTGAGAAAACGTGGTTTGCTTAGTAAGGGACAATTTATGCTCTGACTTGAAGTCCAGAATTTAGGCTGGTGAGGGAAATTTTCCAAATCTGGGGAACAAGAAGTAGTGTGAGCATAGAGTCGATATTAGTAAGGAGACTGGCCTGGATGCCTTGGAGGGTGATTATTTTGGGAGAAGTTGGGTGTGGCCAGGGAAAGGTACAGATGATTTAAATAATTGGAAACTGAACTCTGTATGCAGTGGGGAGCCACTGAGTTAATCAGGTAAATTGGGAAATGTATCTGCCATCCAGGATGGGTGGCACTGCAGAAAATATATGTGTGGTTTTGACTATCCCTATGTGGATGGGGTTGATGTGCTGTGCTGTGCTGGCATTTAATGCCAGGTATACAGGTATGTCAAATGTTTTGTAATGTTCAAGTGGTCTGCCACATGGAAGAATTATCCCTCCTAAAATGCCAGCAGTGTCCGGTTGAGAACCCTACTGGAGGCTGATAGAAATCTGCTATAGACAGATAATAAATGATGACCTAGACCAGGCAGTGGCCTTGGGAGTAAAGTCAGAAGTGAATTAGACACATTCAGAGAAAGGACAGTTTGGTGAGGATTAGGTATTACTGTTAGAAACTATTAAGATTGAGCTGCTAGTAAATTACGACATTATTAGAAAATAATTATTATAGATGCTCAATGTGAGTGGGACAAACATACAATTCATGAACATTGTAGAGAAACTATGTACCCAGTCTCAACATTGGTAAACTTTTACCCAGTCATATTTCATCTGTATCTCATATTATTTTGAAGCAGATTTCAGACATATCACTTCCTCTTGTCTTTCCATGTGTATCTCTAAAAGATAGATTCTTTAAACATGGGTGTTTTTGATAAAATTGTTGATGCCATTTGCTTAGAAGGAAAAGAGCAAAGAAAAAATGGTGATGAATTTCAAGGGCTGGAGGCCTCTCTACTGGGTTTGTGATTTGTTATTCTGTGAAAAATTGTAGCTGTTTTGTTTGTTTAAAGTGTTTGACCCCTTCTCCAATATTTCCCTTTTTTACGCAGCTCTAATATTATTGAGCTCTTCTATATGCCAGGCACTACTATCTTCTCTACCCTTAGCAAGACATATTCTTTTTTTTTTTTTTTTTGGTGCTGGGGATTGAACCCAGGGCCTTGTCCATGGGGAGGCAAGCACTCTACCAACTGAGCTATATCCCCGAACCCCCAAGACATATCCTTATGCAGTTTTTGTAATATTTGTGAATGGTATCTCACTAGTTGTTTATTTACAAACATGAGCATATCTATGGGTTCCTGTTATTTTCTAAAGATACTGTACTCTTTTCCCCTCAAGCTTCTGTGTAACTTTTTTCCATGTGAAATGTGTCCCTGACTCCTACCTCTTACCCAACCCTGATCTGTTCTTCCATGTTTCACTCTTTTGGGTCATGTTCAGTGTATGGTGATATTTTCCCCCTTCTCCCTTCTTTATTTCTTACTATTTCTGTTTTGGTTATTTTTTAAAAAATATTCTTAAGTAGTTTATATTGTTTTAAGTCCTTAGAAATCTTTTAATTTGGCAGGAGCATATTCTATAATTGTGCTTTTTATCTTCTGTGTAAATATTTGTTTTATTGACTGTATGGCCACCATTCAAGCTATATTCTGTTTGAATAAAAGTTAACTGCCAAGAGTTTGTCAAAAGTGTAGAGATAAAATCAAGAAGGTATCATGGATAATGTCTTAAATATTTTAAAGGTTGCTAAGGGCTTGATAGGAAATCTGTAATTTGACTACATATGAAAGACTGTGGGAAGTAAAAAAAAAATTATATATATATATATAATTTCCCTTGG
>NW_026000229.1:5289548-5304882 GCF_001458135.2 Marmota marmota marmota
ATATATATATATAAAAAAACTATATATATATAGTAGATGTTCTACTCTGTAGGCCAAGGGAATTGACCTATTCTTTTTTTTTCTTGTTTTATAAATTTGTCCTGATTTGAATATCAAGGGAAAAGAGTGCTCTTTACAACCACAAGGAGTCTTTCTTATTGTTTTCTGTAAACTCATGAAAGATTGTCTGCTATACATACTTAAATATTGTTTTTGCATTTTCAGACAATAAGGCAAATTACCAGTCAGTGCTAATATCCAGTTGCTATGATCACATCTAAAAAGCAAAGCAGCTTGTTTTAATAACCTATGCAGCCTTATTGGGAATTTGTGTATAACTTTCTTTTAGTCCTTTTGAAGTATTTAACATAAGCTGACAACTCCTTTTATGGACTTAGCATCTGGGAACTCTTGGTAGGGATTTGTTGTTTTAGAGTTAACCCCCCCCCCAAAAAAAAACCCCAAAAAACCCAGATAAACAAATGAAACTTCATTTTTATATTATTTGCATAGCATTATTTTTTCTGCACGAGTGGCTATTTACCACAGTATTTTGGTGGAATATTTCTTTGTTTAGCTACTTACATTTCTATTTGCCAAAAAGCCCTTCCTCCAACAGCAAGACACTAAATTGGAATATGTAAGCGTAGGGTGTGTGTGCGCGCCCACGCTTACGCTCATACTAGTTTTTATTTAGTAGTTAGGACCTAAAAAAGCAAATCACTTCTTTTGCTGTGTTTCTTCATAAAGTAGATAATACTTTTTGCCCTAGAAGAGATATATAGGGAACCTCTTTGGCAGTTATACTGTACAAATATGAAAGTGATGGTGTCATTTGTGTCTGAATAACACTTTATTTTGAAATTGCTTTATTATGACAGCTTTTTATGGGAAGTAAGGCAATGCTGTTGACCTTCATTTTGACTTTCTGTTTTTTTAAAAATTTTTTTTTAGTTGTAGTTGGACATAATGCCTTTATTTTATTTATTTTTATGTGGTGCTGAGGATCAAACCCCCAGTGACTCGCATGTGCTAGACGATCGCTCTACTGCTGAGCCACAACCCCGGCCCCTGTTTTTCTGGTTTTTACACTGATTAAAAAGTAGTCCCACCCAAGTTGTACAAAGGAAATAATGAACTAATCTTGACTAAGGAGTCTAAGACCTTTCTTTGGTTTTTCCTCCTGGGACAGGTTACCTTTCCAAATTAAACTCTGAGAGAAACATTTACAGTTATCAGGACTGTCTTAAGCTCTCACATGGTACTTTCAATCCAGAATCATTGTTTTCTCATTTATCTGATCAGTTTATAATATAGGGCCAAATTCATCTATTCTCCCCCTTCCCTATTTTTTTTTTTTCCTTGAAAGAAAGGGATATGTGAAGAAGAAACTTGGGTTTCCCTTTCATGAGTGGTGTGTCTTTTAGTAACTTGCGTTTTTGTTGTTGTTGTTTTGGCTAAACTTAGACCTGGAGGATTATAGTATTAGGTAAATGTTAGGTAGTTGAGGGGTGGAAAATTGAATTGAAATACTCATTACTAAATGCAAAGCATTACTGGAGAGTAATAAAACAGGGCTTTCCCCCAAGGTTTTTGTAACAGCGGTTTGGATTATCTTCCAAAGATCATTCTGAAAGATGATGGCTAGTCAGAAGAACCATGGAAGCCTTTCACTGGGTTTCTGTAGCTTAGGTGGTTCAAATCCTTTTCAGCACCATTGTTTTCTCTGCCAAATTTCACTTAAGAATGATGTTCTGAGTAACTGTAATTTGCTTCCTGTCTTTGAATATTTAAGCATATTTTAAAAATCACTAAGGTATGTATGCACTTTTCTTTGTTAGATTTTTTTACTCTGCTTTTGTGGGCTCACAGTTATTACTTTATCCTTTATGTAGTAAAGTCATTAATAGACAACTACATACACACATTTGGTATCTTATGTTGTCAAAGCATTTAAGATTTTATTAAGGTACTGTATAGTCAATTCTGTCAGTTTACTTTATGCTCCATTCCACATTTATTGAACAGCAAAATGTGAAGGTAATGTGTTCCATAACACTGCTGTGTCTCTGAACCTACAAGAAGTATGCTCATTGGTTTTCAAAAAATTACAAAATCCTTAGAGGTAGCTGTATCCTTCCATTTGGAAAGATGCCCCAAACTGAGCATTCTGGTGGCCAGCTTTGCTGGTTCTTGAGGTAGACATGTTGTTGGTCTGTGGTTGGTTTATGTAGAAAAATGTAATTTCTGGACAAGACAAAAAGACTGCTAAAACAAGGACAGGTAAAGAGATCTTCATGATTAACTTTGAGTTGTGTTAGCCCAGAATAGGACAGTTTTATAGAGGTGATGGTAGTAGTGATGAACTTGTGTAAAGTTTGTCCGCTATGGGTAAACTTTATGGGGACAGAGACAGTTTCATTCTACAAGCCTTAACATCACTATAAAACTAATAGTAAAATGGAGGAGAGATAAAGGTCTTGAATAATTAGATACTTGTATTTGTCTTTCAGATTTTCATTACTGATGAAAGCGCTTAAACATTCGCAGCAGGAAAAACTGCCTGGGATTTTTGAGTACCATATAATGTTTAAAAACTGACATATCACAGGTCCTTTTAAAGAGGAATAACTAGAAAACTATCTTTGCAAGAAAAATGATAAACCTTGTAAAAATTGCAAAGTTTATATATATGAGAGATTGAAAATATTAAAGGTTTAAGTATTTGTCACCATTTTACATACCTTTCAAAGTAAATTGTCTTTTAAATATTATATTGAACAAGCCTTGAACTTGATGAGCTTATGCTGAACATTGTGTACAAGGGTGGTGGTGGATATTTTATAATATGGGGAACAAGACATTTGTGTTGTAAGAAATTTAGAAACCAGATAAACAAAACTAGAAAAAAATTGCCTGATAGATGAAGACATGAACAGATTTCTTTTTTTTTTTAGAGAGAGAATTTTTTAATATTTATTTTTCAGTTTTCGGTGGACACAACATCTTTATTTTATGTGGTGCTGAGAATCGAACCCAGCGCCCCCGAGCATGCCAGGCGAGCGTGTTACCGCTTGAGCCACATCCCCAGCCCCATGATCAGAATTTTGATATAATATCTTGTGATCATCTTTTTTTCTGCTATGTTTATATATGTTCCCTCTCCCTTTTGAAAAATGTCAGGTTGTTTTGTAATCTTTTTCATTTAGCAGTATTGTAGGTATGTCATAGCTTAGGCCTCTGCAGTGTCTTTAATTATTGTGTGCTTTTAATTATTGTGTGTTTTATGACTAAACTCTCTAGTCAGCTGTATCTCCTAATACTGGATATATAGGTGGCTGCTGCTCTGAACATCAACAGCTAGAGCTGAATCCTTGTGCATATAGGAAATGTCTTTGAAATGTTCCTAAAAATGGTGGCTTTCAGTTCATATTGCTGAATTGGTTTCTGGAGATGGAACAAATTATATTGTACGTTGTACCATATAGAAACTTTTATTTTTTTTTGTCTTTCCAGGTACTAGCATTTGTGTATCGGATGGGTAAAAATGATATCAAGTGTTCAATGAAATGAATTTCAGTCACGGCAAAAGTATAGTTACCTACCTACATACAGCCCTCCAGGAAGCAGTATGACTCCATGTATTCTCCGAGTATTGGCAAGATGAATGCTGGCTACCCTGACTGGCCAAATTGTTCCAGTGACTCCAGGTCTCTTAGAAAGAAGTGTAGTCTTGTCTGGAGAGAAGTTTAGTCTCAGATTTTTCTGGCTTCACCTACCTGACAGTTCATCACTGAGAATGGGATAGGTTGTTAGAGTTTTTTTATTGAGGTTTTATGTCAAGGGAGGTGGTAGCAAAAAAGCAGCTCCAGTGGAACCAGATTGGTGAAGAAAGGTGGTTTCTTCCAAGGAAGACGTTCTGTGGGGATAGGTAGAAGTGAAATGAGGGGAAGGCAGCAGTTCTCAAAAGTTTTGGGGTAAAAACTCCTTCATACTTTAAAAAATGTATTGATGGCCCAAGGAGTTTTCTTTTTCTCTTGTTTTTCTTTTTTTCTTCCTATATTGGGATTGAACCTACTACTAAGCTACTTGCCTGGTCCTCTGTTTATTTTTTTTATTTTGAAACTGATCCTTCAGCCTCAAGTTGCTGGGGTGACAGGCTTGAAAAACTGTGCCTGGCCTTAGGAATTTTTTGTGTCAGTTATATCTTGATATTTATCATTAGAAATTTAAACAGAGATATTTAAAACGTTAAACTTAATACATATTGTTAAATGTTTTTATAGAAAAAAACATTTTTTCTAAAGAAAAAATTTTAGTGAGAAAAATAGCAAAGACTTTTTTTTTTAAATTTCCCCTCCTAGTTTCTTTGTCTACTCTGTCATTTACTTTCATATTCAGATTGTGGTGTGATATCTTGTTTTGGTTGTAATGGAGTCCAGATCACATAGATACCTGGTTGGAAAAAGAAATATTTTAATAGTCATTTTAGATAATTGTGAATATTATTTTTTGACACTCTGCAAAACTTGGTTCTTCTTGAATTTTGAATGGATCTTTTATTCTTTCATGATATTATTGCATTGGCTATTAGAAATTCTTCTTTTTTTTTTTTTGAGAGAGAATTTTTTAATATTTATTTTTTAGTTTTCAGTGGACACAACATCTTTGTTTGTGGTGCTGAGGATTGAACCCAGGCCGCACGCATGCCAGGCGAGCGCGCTACTGCTTGAGCCACGTCCCCAGCCCTATTAGAAATTATTGGTTCATTGAGATTTTCTGTGTGTTGAGACATTTCATTATACATTATCAAAAGGTTATGTTCATGGGACTGCAAATTGGTGCGGCCAATTTGGAAAGCAGTATGGAGATTCCTTGGAAAGCTGGGAATGGAACCACCATTTGACCCAGCTATTCCCCTTCTTGGACTCTTCCCTAAAGACCTTAAAAGAGCGTACTATAGGGATACTGCTACATGGATGTTCATAGCAGCACAATTCACAATAGCTAGACTGTGGAACCAACCTAGATGCCCTTCAATAGGTGAATGGATAAAAAAAATGTGGCATTTATACACAATGGAGTACTACTCAGCACTAAAAAATGACGAAATCATGGCATTTGCAGGGAAATGGATGGCACTAGAGCAGATTATGCTAAGTGAAGTTAGCCAATTCCTAAAAAACAAATGCCAAATGTCATCTTTGATATAAGGAGAGCAACTAAGAACAGAGCAGAGAGGAAGAGCATGAGAAGAAGATTAACATTAAACAGGGATGAGAGGTGGGAGGGAAAGGGAGAGAGAAGGGAAATTGCATGGAAATGGAAGGAGACCCTCATCGTTATACAAAATTACATATAAGAGGAGCTGAAGGGAAAGGGGGAAAAAAAACAAGGGAGAGAAATGAAGTACAGTAGATGGGGTAAAGAGAGAAGATGGGAGGGGAGGGGAGGGGGGATAGTAGAGGATAGGAAAGACAGCAGAATACAACAGACACTAGTATGTAAAAACGTGGATGTGTAACTGATGTGATTCTGCAATCTGTATATGGGGGAAAAATGGGAGTTCATAACCCACTTGAATCAAATGTATGAAATATGATATGTCAAGAGCTATGTCATGTTTTGAACAACTAATAAAAAACCCAGAGGGAGAAAAAAAAAAGGTTATGTTCATTGGTATGATATCACCATCAGTCTCACTGCAGTACTCCTGGGAAGCTACAGGCTTGTAGTAGTTCATAAAAGTCAGAATTCTGAGTTTTTGCCTGAAAACTTGAATTTTATTTTTGGCAATATATACCGTCCTTTGTTTTCCTTAAAATGACAGGATCTCTCTCTTCATTTTTGAGAAAAATGTCTGCCAAAACCCCAAGTTGGCCTATAATCCTAGTGGCTCGGGAGGCTGAGGCAGGAGGATGGTGAGTTCAAAGCTAGCCTCAGAAAAAGTGAGGTGCTAAGCAACTCCATGAGACCCTGTCTCTAAATAAACTACAAAATGGGGCTGGGCATATAGCTTAGTGGTCAAGTGCTCCTGAGTTCAATCCTCCATACCTCCAAACCCCACAAAAACCAAAAAAAGCCCCAAGTCAGCATAATAATTGTTTGTTAGTCGTCTGTCCTTTCAAGTAAAAATAGTATTTCATTAACATGGTTAGTTCACCTCACATCACACAAGTGCTTTTTCTCAAGTGTTCTGTAGGAGTGCTCATGTATACTTCCTATTTGATTACTGCGTACTAAACATATTTAAGGATCAAGATTTAATAAAAATATTTTTTGCCATTTCATCACTTTTTTTAAATATAAATACCCCTATATATGTGTGTATATATAAATATATATATATATAGATATAAATATTTATTCATTTATTTTATATGTGGTGCTGAGGATCAAACCCAGGGTCTCACACGTGCAAGGCAAGCGCTCTACTTCTGAGCTACAGCCAAGCCCATCATCATAGACATTCTTACGCAAAACTGACCTTCCTTCCTTTCAAACACCTTAAGTATATGACTATTAGTAGTATGGTGTCATTGCCTATATTTGTGATAAGGTACCAGTAGGTTTACCCACCACTGTATTTGCACTTTTATGCAAATATCTTTACCATAAAAATGGCAATTAAGGGCTGGGGATGTGGCTCAAGCGGTAGCACGCTCAACTGGCATGTGCGGGGCACTGGGTTCAATCCTCAGCACCACATAAAAATAAAATAAAGATGTTGTGTCTACCGAAAACTAAAAAATAAATATTAAAAAATTCTCTCTCTTTAAAAAAAATGGCAATATCTTAATATTCTTGTAAAAAATTTTAGACCTGGGGTCTGAGCGCCCCACTTTGAGAACCATTGCACAGGTCTGTTATATACCTTATGTACAGGGTTAAAGAAAGGTTTTAGATCTGTTAAGATTTTTCCAGTTCTTTTTAATATGGTTGTGAGGAATCTCAGGACTTGTTTTTCTCATGCAGAAGTTTTTTAGACAAACACTAATCTATACATTGAATTTCGTTTTTAAAAAAAAAAATTTTTTTTTTTAGTTGTAGATGGACACAACACCTTTATTTTTGTGGTTTGAGGATTGAACCAGTGTCTCACACGTGCTTAGCAAGTGCTCTACCACTGAGCTCCAGCTCCCGCTTATACTTTGAAGTTCTAAGTCTAGTCTTGCTTTGTTTTTCAAAGGCTAAAGTAAATACAAAACTAAAACAGTAAAAATTTGTGTCTACACAGCATGTTCCCAAGAGGCAATACTAAGTGGTTTTCCTTAAAACAGGATTGATTATAAAGATAGTTTACCTTTTCCTGTAAAGATATTTGGGACACAGTAAGAAAGGAATGGGAACACAAAAATAAACCGTTAACAAACGGGTGTACTAGGTACCATTAATCGTGTCCTGTTTCAGTAATTTTTTTTTTAAGAATATTTGGTAAAATGCTTTTAAAAATATTCAGATTGTGTGGTTTCAGCTATGTTATAATTGAGCTTATAGTTCTCAAAGCAATGGTTCTTTGTGCAAAATTCTTTAAATTTTAGTTGGTTTGTGTGATAGAATGAAATATTAGAAATTTATGGTATTTGAATTAGCAATAGATACATTGGTTTGTAACAAAAAACCCCAGCAGTTTAAAACAACAAATGTTCTCTCACAGTTTTCTGTGAGTTAAGAATCTGTACAGCTTACCTTGGGCTTACTGGCTTAATGTCTTTCATGGGGCAGTGAAGTTGTTGGCAGAGGCCATAGGCATCTAAGGCTGGACAGGTGAGAGGATTCACCTCCAGGCTTATTCTTGGAGTTCATGGCAGGATCCATCTTCTCACAGGGTGTTGGACTAATTTAAGTGCCTTGGTTTAACTGCTATTATTGGTCAGAAATGTTTGTGTTTCATTTCCTTGCCAATGTGGGCCTCTCCATAGGACAGCTCACCACATGGCAGTTGGTTTTCATCAGAGCAGTCAGTGGAAGAACAAGAGAGATGAGCAAGATAGATGGTATCTTTTTGTAACCCAATTTCAGAAGTGACATCTCATTACTTTTGCTGTATTCTGTTTGATAGAAGTGAACCACTAAGTCCAGGGGAGGGAATTTTACAAGAGGTGAGGATTATTTGGGTCATCTTAAAAGCTGCCTTCGATAGAGCTCAAGAGCATCATTGTGAACATAACTGTGGCTATACAAAGAGAATGACTGTCCCAAAAGGCAATTGAACTCCTGAGGCAATTGAAAGTTTAATGTCCACTGTGAAAGCTCTGTGTTGCTGTTCATTCTGCCTTGTAACACCTGCTATATTTAAGAAGTAATCTTAATTTCATTTAATAAATCTGTTTCTTTAGAAGTAACCTTCTGTGTTAGTTTAAAAAGGAATGGAAAATTATTTGGAAAAAGGCAAAATTAAATGGGATAAATTTTAGATTTTTTTTTTTTTAAGTGGGGGGAAATCTCAAAGTAACTTCTGTAGTTAACACAACTCAGAAGTCAAGAGTGAGTAAAAGATCCTGAAAAACAAAAGTATTTCGCAAGGATTTAGAGACATGTTTTCCCTGGCTTTATTTTAAGAATTCAGAATTAGATCTCTTTTAGATTAAAAGGTAAAAGTAGTACAGTTTAAATCTATAAACTGTGCTTTTTTAATATTTATTTTTTAGTTGTAGGTAGACACAATATCTTTCATTTTTATGTGGTGCTGAGGTTTGAACTCAGTGCCTCACGCATGGGAGGCAAGTGTTCTACCACTGAGCCACAACCCCAGCCCTATAAACTGTACTTTTAAGAAACATTTTTTGTTATTTGAGTGCTTTATTATGATTCCAGATTTTAAAGCCCTGGAAAAAGGTGAAAGCTGGAGAATCCAAGCAAGGATAGACCTTTCTTTGTAAAGGAGGGAAGCCTGTTTCCTTGCTTGAATACCTTTTGTATTTACTTTTGAAAAACTTTAAGTTTTACAGTGTATTCACTTGTTCATGTTGGTTGCTGGGGAAAGTACTTCTGTCTTATTTTTAGACTTAACGAATTGTGTGGCTTGGGATAGGCAAGATTGAACTATAAAACTTTATTTGCTTTTTAAATTCCATAAAAGGAAATTTGATTATCCCCCATGGATTTAAATGTGTTACTTCTTCCCCGTATACATTTCACTTGACATTTTGCCATTCAGTGATATGATTTATTGCATATCTGGATTAGTCTGTATGTAAATGTGTTTTACATAGGTATTTCTATAACAGGAATCTTACCCATCTTCTTCACCAATATGGTTTGTGGACTCTGATGACCCAACTCTGACATCAGTTCTGGAACGTCTAGAAGATACTAAGAACAACAACACGGTGAGAATATAAGTCAGAACCTACTTTATTTTTTTTTCTCATGAACTTCTGTGTTAAGAGGTAATCATAATGATTAATGATTGATAATCATAATACAGGGGTCAAATACCAAGGTGTGGGTGTGTGTGTTTTTTAAGTTTTTAAGTTCTTCAGGATGTATTTACTACCTGCTTGGTTGGTTGGCTGGTTTATTTCTTCTTAAATTTGCCCCAAGAATAGCCTTGCTTTAGGTTAGGAATTAGAAATTTCTTTTCCCAGCATCCTCACGTTAAATCAAACAAGCATTTTTGGTAAAGACTACTAGCTAAGGTGGGGAGTAGAAAAGGGAAAAATGCTAATGCAGATGTGAAGGAATAATGATAGAATGAGGCAAATACTAGTGTTAAGGAATTGCTTTTTCTGTCAAGGGTCAATAGCCTGCAACAAAAGCCAAAGATATTCAAATAGAAGTTTTTTTTTTTTTTTTTTTTTTAAATAGCAGTACCCCCTTATCAGTAGATGCATAAATCTGTGGATAGTACTTAACCCTAATATGCTGTGTTTTATATATATATATGGTTTATATATATATATATAAATGTACCTAGATAAAGTTTAATTTATAAGTTAGGTACAGTAAGATTAATAAAAAATAATTAAATGGAACAATTATAACAATACACTGTAATAAAAGTTATTTAAAGCTTATGAGTTGTTTACTTCTGAAATTTTCCATTAAGCATTTTCAGATCGTTTTGATCCAAGTCACTTGAACTGCAGAAAGCAAAACTGGGGACAAGGGAGGACTACCGTGTGAAGAAATGTATCTTCATTTTATAAAAATTTAAAAACATTTTTATTCTTTGATTATAAATTCATAAGTGTCCATTGTGAGAAAACTGGTAAAATACAGTCAAGCAAAACCAGGAAGATTAAAATCTCCCTTAATTTCTTTACCTAATATGACCATTAATGATATGACTATTTTCTACCAATTTTTTTTCTTTGCTAGTAAAATATATATACCCCTATACATATGTTTAAATAATTGAGGTCATATTCTTTGGTTTTCTTTTTAGACATTATCATGTTTTCCCATGATGTCATAAAGTCCTATAGAAAATTACCCATCATTGTGTGTGATATGATCGTTTACCAAAAAATCTAAAGGAATCAACTGAAAATTTTTAAGATGATTGATTAAAATCTATTTTATAAAATCTATTTTATTAAAATCTATTTTATCAGATAGCAAATATAATACTATTTTATTGATAATTACAACAACAATTAAAACATCTAGGAATAAACTCAGATGTTCAGGGCTTGTATCAATAAAGCTCCAAAATTTTGCTGAGTGAAATAAAGACTGGGCACTATGTTCCTGGAAGGGCAGTCTCCTATGTTATAAATATGTCACTTACCCCTATGTCTTCATATTAATTTATAAATCTTAATGCATCACCGGTAAAACTCCCAACAGATTTATTTTTGGAACTTCACAGAATGGCTCTGAAGTTTGTTATGAAGAGCAAATAATAAAAAATAAAAATTTTAAACAGGTAGTAAGATAACCTGCGCTTTCAAATATTAAATAAAATATTGTGTACTGGCACTGGATGTGTCAGAAGAAATTTAGAAATAGTCATGCAGATGAGAATTTAAGGTAAATGTGGTATTTTATTAAAATATTTTTTTTTAGTTGTCAGTGGACCTTTATTTAATTTATATGTGGGGCTGAGAATCGAACCCAGTACCTCACACATGCTAGACAAGTGCTTTGCCTCTGAGCCACAACCCCAGCCCGTGGTATTTTATTTATTTTATTTTTTAAATATCATTATTTATTATTTATTTATTTTTATGTGGTGCTGAGGATCGAACCCAGGGCCTCACACCTGTAAGGCAAGCACTCTACCACTGAGCTACAGCCTCAGCCCCCCGTGGTATTTTAAATCAATAAAGAATAGATTATAGATAGTTTTGAGAGACCTGATTATTTGGAATATTAGTGTCTTTAACTTAGATTTTTGTCAAAATAAGCTATAGGTGGTTTAAACACATCTGTTTTTAAGAACAAAAGGACATCAGTTTGAAAATATTTTAAAAATTAAGGTTGGTTTGGAGAGCCATGAAAGGTAAGGGGTAAAAATTAAAAGATAGAAACATGTTCACATCTCTGGCACAGGGTTATGATAATGGACAGAGTGCTAGATATAACCCTGTTGTTAGCACCACCTTTTAGGAGGTTGCCTCTGAAAATGAGGATACTACTTCTATAGCAGGAATGATTGCAGTTATTTTTCAGTGTCTAAAATGTTATATCAAAAAAGCTCATACAGCCGGGCGTGGTGGTGCACGCCTGTAATCCCAGCAGCTCAGGAGGCTGAGGAAGGAGAATCACAAGTTCAAAGCCAGCCTCAGCAATGGCAAGGTGCTAAGCACTCAGTGAGACCTTGTCTCTAGATAAAATACCAAATAAGGTTGGGGATGTGGCTCAGTGGTTGAGTGCCCCTGAGTTCAATCCCCTGGTAGGACCCCCCTCCCCCGCCTCCCCCCCCCCCAAAAAAAATGCTCATACAGTTAAATAAAATGGATATAAAATTGGGCTAAATTTTATTTTAAAAATCAAACATTTACATGAAGGGGGAAAAAAAACCTTTCATTTTTTGCCTGGTTTCTAGAGAGAATAAGCTTTATATTTTCACTTTTAAGTCACCAAACTCAAATCTGGATTCTGCTTTCATTGTGGGACTAAAATTTATCTTCTAGTTGTCTGATTTCATGGCTCCATTTTTAGTTTCCAAATTGCCCCCTCTGTAGCATTTTGATATTGTTGATTATTCCTTTGTTGAAATATTCTTCCATTCAATAAACATTTATTACGTAGTGTCACCAACAGTTCGTAAAATAAAAAAAAATTGTGTATAGGTGTATAATAGAATATTCTGTTGTAGTTAAAAAAGAATGCAGCCAGTCTTTCTGTTAGAGATATGAAAGTTCCAAGATATATTAAGTGAAAAATGCAAGGAACAGTCTATGTATCCTCTCCCTTTTATATACAGTGTTGTAAAAAGTCTGTATGCTGGTTTTATCTTTTTTTTTTTTCCTGGATAAATACAGGAAGCTGTTAATTGAACATAGAAAAATATTTTTAAAAAATATTGATTGGCTTTTATGCAAGACTTTGTGATAAGTCGTGGTTATAAAAAGACAAGGCATGTTTCTGTCCTCTGAGAATTGATAATCTAATGGGGACTTTTGACAGATCACTGTCTCCTGTTCTTATTTTCTTCCTTTGATCTTCTCTGAGCTGTTTTTCTTGGTATGACTCTTCTGTTTTCATTCTGTGATTTTTGTGAGTAATCTCTTCTACTCTCATTATTTAAGTCATGACCTATATATAGTCTAGGGATTTCTAAATTTCTATCTCTAGCTAAAAATTATCTCCAGAGTTTTAAATCCATACGTATATATCATATATGTCCAGGGAATCTCAGATGTGCCACAAGTGTTTTAAAATGATCACATCTCAGTTTACACTCATCTATTGCCTAGTACTCTACCACCCTGTCATATTTTTTCTTAATTCTCATTTTGATTGTGATTGGGACAAAATGAAGTAATGAAACTGGACACTGTACCTGAACCTGGGAATATCTTAGAGCATTTTTTAATACCTCTGTTCTCTAAACCCCCAAAATAAGTTTTGAAGACCTGTCAGTCAGGCTTCTGAATTTCTTAAATCCTTCCCTATGATCTTAGTTTCTTCCCCTATCCCTCAAACATTCTGTGGGGGGAAGGGTTCCAGGTTGGGTAGAGAAATTCCTTAAAGAGGTACTACCCTGTTTTTCTTATTGCTTGGTCAGACTCCACTGTCCTGCTGTCTCTCCCATATGCTCCCATACCTGCTTCTGTGCTGGGGGTCTGAGCGTCCAGGGCTATATTCCTGTTCACCCTGCCTCATCTTCATTTGTGTACTTAATATAAAATAGAACTTATTGGATAGATAACAAACCCGTATTGGGGCTTTTGCTTCCTTTTAAGCATGAGGATTTTTGTTTGATCCTAATTTAGTATTTAGCCTTCTTCATTTCCACTTGCTTCTCTGTCCACTATGGAAAGGGTTTTTTTTACTTGGTTTAACCCATTCTAATTCTGTCTGCTTTCTTAGTCATTTTTTTAAAATATTTTTTTTTAGTTGTGGATGGACACAAAAATCTTTATTTTTATTTATGTATTTATTTTTACGTGGTGCCGAGGATCAAACCCAGGGCCTCACGTGTGTGAGACAAGCGCTCTACCATTGAGCTACAATCCCAGCCCTGCTTTCTTAGTCTTTCATAAACCTGTTTCTTCCTCTGCATCTTTTATTGGTCAGATACACCCAGGGAACTAGTTCTGAACAAGTGAAGTAAGTTGTCTTTTAGCTCCCCTCTGAGCCTACCAGGTATTGACCATTCTTCAATTGCAGTTGTTTAACTTAAATATTGAAAAAAATTTAAACAACGAAAAACATGTTTGTGCACATACTTTAACTTGCTTGATTAAAGTTAATGTGCTTACCAAATAATCTGGATTTAAAAATGGAAATTTAAGGAGGTATTCTTGGCAGTTTTCCTAGTGATTTTTTTTTTCCCCTGACAGGCACTTAAGAGCCTACTAAACAGCAAGTGTTTTCAAAGAAAATTTCATTTAATCTTTTCCATTCTGAGAACATTTTCGTTGCTTTGTTTTATACATGGGAGATTCAAACCCAGGGAGTTAGATACCATATTCAAAGTCATCTATATTCCAAGGCTCTGTCTACTAGATTACATTTGCTTCTGTACTTTTAAATGAATATGACTCTGGTATGTATAATTTTAAAATTCATATATAAACACTCCCTCTATTTTTTGTGGCCTTGTTAATGCATTAATGTTTTATTGTCTGAAGTTGTAAATTTCTGAGAAAAGTTAGCAGTTAGAAAATGAGCAAGGTCTGGAACTCCCTTCTTCTGCCTTTTTGTCGATGTCATTCTATTAGGGATCAGTTATGGTACCTAAACCATATCTACTTTTTTTGTTTTTGTATTTATGCTAACATTTTTACATGAGCAGCCCTTAAAAATATTTTAAAGACTATATTCTGTCCATAGGCTGCAGTTGGGCAGTAACAACCTTCTCATTCTGGATTGATTACAGTAGTTATAGCATTATTCATGTCTTCTAAGGGCTCTTTAACACAATGCTTATTTACTGAAATGTGTTTTGTAGCTTCGTCAGCAATTGAAGTGGTTGATATGTGAACTCTGCAGATTATATAACCTTCCTAAGCACCTGGATGTTGAGATGCTAGATCAACCACTACCCACGGGTCAGGTAAAGTAAAAATTCTCTAGTGTTCAAGAGCTGAAATAAATTGTCTCAATCAGAAGTAAACTAGGATGGTTTATCTTTTTATTACTGAACAGCTTATTTAGAATTTTTTATGTTCCTATTAAATTGCCTTTTTTTTTTTTAAGGTACTAAAAATATACTTTTCATTGCTTGGAGCTGCTTGAATTTAACTCATAGGCAAGCAACTGCCCTCCTACCCCACTGTTTTGTTGTTAATATTTTTGGGTTCTATAAGTATTTCTTTCTTGTTTGTATGCCTTTGCTTATTTTAATACCTTCACTAGGATGCCATCTCATTAAGTCCATCTGTGCTTTTCTCTTTTGGTGGTACTGGGACTTGAACCCAGGGATGCTCTACCACTGAACTACATACCCGCCCCTTTTAATTTTTTTATCTATCTGTATTTCTTAAGGCCCAACCCAAATGTTATTTTCTTTAAGCAACAGGAATTTCTAGTAGCTCAGCCAGACATAGTAATGCATATGAGAATTATAATTCAAGGCCAGCCTCAGCAAATTAGTGAGACTCTGTCTGAAAATTAAAAAAAATAAATAAAAAATAAAAAAGGGCTGGGATATAATTCAGTGGTAAAGAGCCTCTGGGTTCAATCCCCAGTATCTCCCCCCCCCCCCCCCCCCCCA
>NW_026000229.1:5305952-5371248 GCF_001458135.2 Marmota marmota marmota
CCAAAAAAAAAAAAAAAAAATCTAGCTCAACACCACCCCTAAGTAAACTGTCTCTTTTCTAGTTTATTTTGGAATAGAATTACCTATTTAGGCATCAGTTACTGACTTTTACTATAATAAATGAAGATTTAGCTCTTAAACCATTACTTTCCCACCTATCTCTCCTAACACATATTTAGTCATATGAATAATCACTAGTTTATGATTAGAACTTTGTAGTACAGAACTTTGTAGTATAGAGCCAAGTTTTCTATTATGATATTTCCTTTCTTGTACCACCTTTTGTTTTGCAACCTGTGTTATAATTTTAGTTGTGTTCACACTGGGTGCTGCCATGCTTGCTTGTAATCCCAGCTATTCAGGAGCCTGAGGCAGGATTGCAAATTCTCAATCTTGAGACAGGAGGACTGCAATTTAGGGAGACCCTGTCTCAAAAGTCCGGGGGTGGGGGAGGGGCCTGGGATATAGCTCAGTGGTAGAGTGCCCTTCTGTTCAATCCCCAGTACTGCCAAAAAGAAAAAAGAAAATATTGTTCTTAACCCCTTTCTGTGATCCTCCTATCTTCTGTTCCTTTAAGTTTTCTTCAGTGACCTTGGCAGGTTGTTCTCTGGGCTGCCTGTACAGCTCTCATCTTAAGGTATTTCTTGTATGCTTTCCTAGGGTAGATTCATCATTTTCCGGATCTCACATTGTCTTTTTCAACCTTTTTTCATTTTGTCTGAGTACAACCTCAGGTAAAAGCCTGAGAAAGTATGAAATAGGGGTCTTTTCCTGAGTTCTAGCTTCTGAAAAAAAACAGCCTTGAGTTCAGGTTTCGGAGCCAGACCACAATGGGTTTGAATCTTGGTTTTGCTGCTTATTAGCTTATATCTTGGGCTGATCATTTAATCACTGTGCATTATTTTCCATTTGCAAAATGGGGGAAATAATAGCACTAGTACCTATTTTTTGCAGGAAACCATGAGCATTAAATGAGTTGGTACATGTCAATCATGTAGAACATTGCCTGGTGCACTTGTTCCCTAATAAATTGTAACTACATTATATTTCACCCTTTTACATAATTGATACTTTGATTGAATTTTTAAAATTAATTTATTTTTTGAATTTTTAACTGAGGTTGATTACCCCAGGTTTTCAAAGACTGTGTTGTTGTCTTCTAGCCAATAGTGGTGTTGAAGCCTGGTAAGTCTTACTCATGACACTCTGTCTGGAAGTTTTTAAGAGTTTGTGCTTTTCTTATTAGTGTTCTGAAATACCACAACAGTATACTTAGTTGTGGGTCTATGAAATTCATTGTACTGTGTACTCAGAAGGTATATGTCTTTTCAAATTTGGAATCTTGAATCTTACTATGTTTTGCATTAACTTTCTCTTTTCCAGTTTATTTTAGAATGCCTACTAATTGGATTTTTAAGCTTCTTGGTTTGAATCTCTTGTCTCTTATATTATCTCTATACTCTTTTTAATTTTAAATTCTGGAATAGTTTCTTTCAACTTTTGGAAATTTTACTTGGACAGTCTTAAGTTTTTTATTTATTGCTGCTCACTCAGTGACCTCAAAATGTAATGGCATAAAACAACAATTTCTTCCATTTCTCACTATTGGATGAATTAAAAAGGCTGATCTAGACGTTTTTTTGCTGGCCTCATTTGGAGGTTCTCACTGTGTAGTTACATGGTGACCAATACTGGTGTGATATGGACACTTGACTGCACTGGGATGTCCAAGATGGCTTCTTTACCACCCACATGTCTGTCATCTTGGCGTTTCCTCACACAGCTTTTCTCCTTACCTTATATCTCATCCTCTAGGGCTTCTTTTTGAGGCTTCTCTTTAGGAGGCTAGTCAGAACTCAAATTTTTGGCTTCCAAGAGCATGAAAATAGAAACTGCCAGATGTTCATAAAGCTTATTAGACCTAGAACTGTTTCAGTGTTAGTTCAGCTGCATTCGTAAGTTAAAGCAAGTCACAGGGCCAACTCTGGGATGGGACCATAGGTGACTGAATGCTGGGAAGTGTGGCTCATTTGGGACTATGTATCTCCAAATGTGGAACCATATGCTCTGAGAACTTTTTCTTCTGATCATTCCTTATTCCTGGCATTCTATTTTGGTCTTATAAATGTGATGTATTTCATAATTGTCTTTTAAGAAGTTATTTTGGTACTCTTATGTGTTCTTCCTAACTCTTATATATATATACACTTATATATATTATATATAAATATATAATTATTAATATATATAATGTATATGTAATATATATTTTAGTTTATCTTTTTTTTTTTTTTTAAGAATTTTGCTCACATATCTTTGTATTCTGTGTTGCCATTCATGTTGTCCTTTTAATATACCCTTCTCTTTTCGCTCATTCTTAGGTTTTGAATAACTGGTTTGGAGTTCTTTGTGTCCAAGACTTATCAACTGATAGCTTTTAGGGGGAATTTATGCTAACTGGCAATTGCTCTCTTCCACTCTTCTATTTCCTGGTGTAGGAATAAATGATGGCTGGAACTATTCACTTTCTCTGGTAATGAAATCTTTGCTCTTTTGCCTGACGTAGATTCTGCCTGGGTTCTGCTTAAGGAAATGGGGGAGAACAGCATGTTTCAGGACTGGACAGACTTTTGGTTAGTCTCTGGTTTTTAGTTCTGCCTGTTTCTCCTACTTTCCAGTGTACTTGGTATCTCAGAGTCTTGAACCTCTCCATATATGCTATAGAAGGAACCTTCTCATTATTCCCTTAACCTGTGCCTTTACTTGACTTCATTACATTAATTAATCTTATTCTGTTTACTGTAATCTTAATGTAGTTGAATTTTCTTTTGTGATGGTAGGATCATTCCCTTTTTTTTTTTTTTTTTGGTCCTGGGAGTTGGACCCACAGGTGCTTAACCTCTGAGCCACATTCCCAGGGTCTCCCTAAGTTGTTTAGGGCCTCGTTAAGTTCTTGAGGCTGGTCACAAATTTGCAATCCTCCTCCCTCAGCCTCCAACTCTCTGAGATTATAGGTGTGTGCCACCATGCTTGTCCTCTTCCTTTTTTTTTTTTTTTTTAATTTAAATTTATACAGGGTCTAGTCTCACTGTAATTTTATTGAAGTCTCAGGAAAGAGAGAAGATGAGAGAAATACGTGTTCTATATTGAGCTGCTTTCTCTGGGATATCTGCAACTTGTGTTTTTCAGTTAATAGTATGTCATGGACATAAGGCATGTAGGGTCTACCTTATTGTATATAGAGTTGTATATAGGCATTAACATAATTTGTGAATTACATGACAGAATGTCCTATTTTGAATTATCCTTGCATTCCCATGATAAACATTGTTGGAATGAATATTGTAATACTTTATTTTTAAGTAAGCTCATGGTAAAGTTCTTTGTTTCCTTTCAGGCTCTTGTTTCATTTTTGTGTCAGGGTTATGACTTGGGAAGCGTTACATCTTTTCTTCTATGATGTAGAAAAGTTTAAACCAATAATTTTCAACCAGAGGCAATTTGGCCTCCAGTAGAACAATTGAAACTATCTGGAGCCATTTTGGGCTGTCATAGCTGGCTGTGTCAGAAGGATACTATTGGCTCTTTAAACAAATATATAAGAGTATACCTTTTAAGTGATGTTTCACTTCATTGCACAAATTTAAAATTTTAGTGTATTTCTGAGTAGTTTATATTCCCATATTTGTTCACATTACTCTTACTACCAAAATTTTTGTGAAATAAACATGTATTGGAAATACATAGTGTAACACATGGTTGCAATTAATTCCTAGGAACTACTACTTAGTCACCACCCAGGAGAAGGAACAGAACATTGTTAGGACCTTCTGCAGCTTCCTACCAGATCTTCGTTTTCCAATTAGCAATCCTTTCCTTATCTTTAGTTTCATCACTCATATATGCATCATTGTACAATATAGTTTAGTGATACCTGTTTTTGAGCTTCATATTGAATCATACTATATGTGTTTATATCTTTTTCTCAGCATTGTGTGTGAAATTCATTCATATTGTGTATAGCTACAATTCTTTTTATTGTTGTATTCGTATCAACATTTTTTCATGTGACTCTTCATAAACAATTGAAAGATTGTTTTCACTTTTTGCTTTCAGGAAAGTGCTGTTAGGAATCTTCTTGTCTATATTTCTTGGTATCTTTGTACTAGTATTTATCTTGGTTTACTAGGGTATGAGGGCCAATTTCATCTTGAGCCTAAAGAGTTATCTGGAGAACTTTAAACATTTTCAGCTGATTTTTTGGGCTACTTCTAGTTTGTCATTGTGGTTAGAGAATATGGGCCTGTGACTTTCAGCTATATTATTAGCAGTTTCTTAGACTTAACTGTTGGTGTTTTTGTTGTCTTTTTATTGCTGTTTCTTGTGTTACACTCTCTGCCACACTGTCCCCTGGGTATATTAATATTTGAGTCTTTTCCCATTTTTTTTTTTTTTTTGGAACCAGGGATTGAACCCTGGTTAAGTGGGTGCTTAACCACTGAACCACATTCCCACCCTTTTTAAAATTTTATTTTGATACAGGGTCTTGCTGAGTTGCTGAGACTGGCTTTGAACTCTTAATCCTCCTGCCAAGCTGCTGGGATTAAAGGTGTGCACCACCGTGCCCTCTTCCCAGTTGTTTACACTTTCATTGTTGGTTTTTATTTTTACAGACGAAAAGTCTGATGCTTGTCTGAGTCGTCTTTCTGCGTTCCTCACCCCCACCCCCTTTTCTGGAAACTGGTTTGGTTTTCTCTTTAACTGTGAAGTCTGGATTTTTTAAGTTGTCAGTTTTTCTTTGGGGCATTCAGAGCTCTTAATATTCTACAATCTTTCTTTAGTTCAGCAACAATTATCTCTTTTATTTCTTTTTTTTTCTTTCCCTGAATTCTTTGGAAAAATATTGGATTTCTGTATTTTTACCTTCTGTGTCCCTTAACTATTCTCTTATTTCCAATTCTTCTGTCTTTTCCCCCCTTATCTTTTTTCTCCATATTCTAAGTGAATGACACAATTTGGTCGTCTTCATTTGTTTTGTTTTTGCAGTGCTGGGAATCAAACCCAGGGCCAGATGGCATGCTAGGCAAGTATTCTACACCTCCAGCCCCCGCAGTTTGGTGTTTTTAATCATAAATACTTTATTCAGTCAAATCCATTGTGCTCTCTGGCCCATTCAATATAATTTCCTCTCCTCTCCTTAAAATCTTGTGTTTTATTTCCCAGAACTGTTTTGTCCTTTGCATAGTAATCTGTTTTATTTAGTAAATGCAATAGCTTCCCAGTTACTGCTAAAGATTCCAGTTAGTGTTTTTTTTTTTTTTTTTTTTTCTTTTTTTTTTTTTTTTTTTTTTNNNGTGTTTTTTTTTTTTTTTTTTTCCTTTACTAGTAATGCTTCAAGTCACTTGTTTGGCTTGTTTGACAAGGGACTTTTCAAGGTTGTCATTTAGTTCAGCTATCTGATGATACTTGGTTTTCTGCTCATTTATAGATGAGATATACCATTGGTGAGTATCCAATTGTTTATATGGGTATCTGCAGAATTTTCCTTTTTCTCTGCTGTGGTCTCCTATTCCTGGTTTGCAGACCTTTGCTCTTCCTGTGGCATAAGGATAGGGAGGTACTGGCAGGTGGGATTTTCCAACTCCCAGGTAAAAGAAAGAGATAATCTGTTAAGAGATTTTGCTGCTGCATCATTGTATTGAAAACATTTTGTCCACTCTTACTGGGTCTGACACGTATAGTAAGAGGCCATCAAGCTAGGCTTCCTATAGAAGAGCCATCCTTACCAACTGTACTTGGGACAAGTACAAAAAAGAATATGTGGTTCATCTTAAAGTTTCCTTTAACTTTTTCAGTTATTCCCCAAGTTATCTAGATTGAGTATGGCTTTCTCAAACCAGCAGTCTGATTCCGTCTGCTTTCTATTTTCAAAAGTGTTCTTGTAGTTTTGGTTCACCGATGGTATTCCTCTTGTTTGTTTTCTTAGTGTAGCAATGAGCTTTCTTTTATAAAATTCTTCTGTCATTTCAGTGGGGTTTTGAAGGTCAGGCCACATCTTGAAATAAAATTCCTCTTTGGGTTCACAACTCTAACTAGCTTTGTTTTGGTTAAATTACTTGTGTTTTTCTGGAAAGTGTCATTGCTCAGGGACTAGGTGATGGTTATAGGTGAGGCTACATGTCAGAATCCTCTAAGAACTTTTTGAAAATAGGTTCTCTGAGAGCAAGTTCTGAAAGTAGCATTTTTAAAATGCTCTCTCAGTAACTGATGTATTCCAATTTGTATGTGGGACTTTTAGTTTAGGTATGTTCTTTACATACCAAAAATAGTCTGGTTTGGAATATATAATTTAGGGAAATGAAGAAAGGATGAATCACACTATTTTGGGAGCTGCTGCTTGCTTGCTTTTGTCATTCAGTTTCTAAGAGATGAATAATAAATATCTAAAAAGATGCAGATTTAATACAAATATAAGTTTATTCTGCATTGTGGGTGTGTGTTTGTGCCCACATAAAATTTTCCAGCAGAATTATATCTTCTGAGATAATGACTTTTGTAAGAATTACACTATCAGAATAGCTAAGAGCGGATGTTTAGATACTGCTGAGATTTTTGTTGGTTTGGTTTGGTCTCTAGATCCTAGTTTCTTGATCTCAGACATTCTGAGTACTAACCTAAGCTCACCTTCATGGTTAAAGATGTATGTCTACACCTGTGCCGTGGCCTAGGAAATTTGTCCTTTTGAAAAACTTTGCCAAAACTGTATATAAAGGCCTTTCCTAAAAAACACTCAGATTAATTTGAGTATGAACAGTAAATTGTGTTTTAGGTATTTTCTAGTTAAGAATGTTTTTAGAAAGAAATTGGCTCTTTAGTGAAGTGATTATTTTATAGTTTTTAGTTTTGTGAAGTATCTACTCCTTTATAACACATCTGGCCTTTTTAAATGTGAAGCAGTTGAATTTGTATAAAGATTCAGGCTTTTCAAGTTAAAAAAAAGGATATTTAAGGAATCAGTGGTTTAGTATTGACCTTATACACATAACCAAATAAATAAAATAATATTTTAAATTAGCTTATGTTTAAATTTTTTTTCAGTTTTATATTTGACTTATTGCTTTTTTTATTCCTAAGGCAGCGGTTAAAATGTTTAAAATTATTTTTAGAAGGCCAACAAATGTATTTTTCAAATCAAAGCTAGATTTTAAAATAAAATTTTTAATAAATTGTTTTAATGTTAGTAAACCCTCTGTTAGTGGACTGCAGTGATGAATGATTGATAGTTTGACCTTAAAGCTGTGGTACTGGTGTTCTAATATACTCAGCATGTGTCTATTTGTTCTGTGTAGAACTGGTAAATTATTTCTGTATTTCAGAATGGAACAACAGAAGAAGTGACTTCAGAAGAGGAGGAGGAAGAAGAGATGGCTGAAGTAGGTATTTTATGTAAGAAAATAATTTCATAAATATCTTCATTTGTGAACATTTCAGTTATCTTTTTTAAATTTTTAATTTTTTAAAGATATTTGTTTTTTAGTTGTAGTTGGACACAATACCTTTATTTATTTTTATGTGGTGCTGAGAATCAAACCTAGGGCTTCCCACTTGCTAGGTGAGCACTCCACTGCTGAGCCACAACCCCAGCTCCTTCAGTTATTTTCTTTACTCTCTTTTTAAAACTAATGTTAATGTGGAATAATGAAACACATGTTATATTTGGAATGGAATATAGTTTCTAAACTCTGGCTTTACCTCTAATTAATGATAGGCGTTTTTAAAGAAAAATGAAATTACGGCATTTACAGGTAAATGGATGGAACTAGAGAATAATCATGCTAGTAAAATAAGCTATCCCCAAAAAACTAAAGCCAAATGTTTCCTGTGGTACGTGGGTTCTGATCCATAGTGAGGTGGGGTGGGGGGCGGGAATAGGGCAGAATGAAGGAACTTCAGTTTGTGTAGAGGGGCATAAGGGGACAGGTGGGGCTGGGAAGGATGGTAGAATGAGACAGACATCATTACCTGCCATTGTCCGGCTGGGAGAAATAACCGGGAGATGACAAGCAACTTGAAGGTTGAGGCGGGAACTACTTTATTGCGAGTGCACTGAGTGGGAACTGAACGGGAACTCAAAGTAGCGGGTACCCTAGGTAGCAGGCACCGCTTCTCTGCCGGACTGCAGAGGTACATATACCTAACTAATTACACACAACTTAACTTAATTAACATAAACTAGATACAGCAGTCAGTCATTAAGAAATCCTTATCATCTTAATGGCTCCCTGGCGTTGGCTCAGAAACCACTCCTCCTAGCATACTGCCAGGCGCCATCTTAACTTGGTTGTGGCCCTCATCAATTACCCTATATACATGTATAATTACACTAGTGGAGTGACTGCACCATGTACAGCCAGAGGAATAAGAAGTTGTGCTCCATTTGTGTACAATATGTCAAAATGAATTCTACTGTAAAATATATTAATAACAAAAATGATAGGGCTTTGAGCAAATTATTCTGACTTCCTTGAATTTGATTTTTCAGATTGTAAGAATTTGCACTAAAACTATATTTACATTTAATAGTAATCAATATTTAACTCATATTTGGTTATTTTTAGTGAAAACTACTGGGTTTAAGAAGTTTTTTATTTTTTTCTTCTAATTAGTTACACGTGACAATAGAATGCATTTTGACACACCATACATAAATGCAGTATAACTTCTCATTCTTGTTGTAAATCAAACTGGTCGTGTAGTCATATATGTACATGGGGTAATAATGTCCGACTATTCTACTATTCTTCCTACTTTCATACCCCTTTTCCCTCCCTCAGGCCCCTCTGCCTAATCCAAAGTATCTCTTTTCTATTTCTATATCCCAAATCGTGAATTAGCATCTGCATATTAGAGAAAACATTTGGGCTTTGTTTTTTTGGGATTCAATTTTATTTCGCTTACCATGATATTTTTCAGCTCCATCCATTCACCTACAAATGCCATGATTTCATTCTTCATTATGACTGAGTAATATTCTATTGTGTGTGTGTATTTTATATATTATATATATATATATATATATATATATGTATATATATATGTGTGTATATATATATATATGTATATGTGTATATATATGTATATATATGTGTATATATATATGTGTATATATATATATGTATATATATATATATATATATATATATATATGTATGTATATATATATATATGTATATATACCGTGTTTTCTTTACTCATTCATCTGCTGAAGGGGATCCAGATTGGTTCCATAGTTTGGCTATTGTGAATTGAGTTGCTATAAACAATGATGTGGCAGTGTCACTGTAGTATGTTGATTTTAAGTCCTTTGGACTTAAAATTGTGAAGAGTGGGATAGCTGGGTAAAATGATGGTTTCATTCCAAGTTTTCTGAGGAAGTTTTACATTTGAAAAAAGGAATTTGAGAACATTTTAGGGACTACTCATTAGGAACAAATGATATAGTCTCTTGTAGAAAAACCATCTAAGAACTTTATTTCAGTCTGTTTTGTGGTCCTGTGCTTAGACTACTAGAGACTAGGTAATGTGTATCAAGAAAAGAAATTGATTTTCTTGCGACTCCAAAAGGCTGAGAAGTCCAAGATAAGGTGCTAGTATTTGGTGTCTGTTGAGGGTCACCTTGCTGTGTTCTTACATGGTAGAAGGCAGAAGGATGTGACAGCGGGTTAGCCAATGCTGTGAAGCCACTTTTATAAGGGCCTTAATTTCATTAGTGAGGAAGGAGCCCTTGAGGTCTAGTTATCTCTTTAAGGCTCCACCTCTGATATCGTCACATTGGTGGTGAATTTTGGAGGGGACACATTTAAACCCTAGCAAATTTAGTGGAGCAAATTTCAAAGACAAACTAAGTAGTTGTTAGATATATAATTTTAGAGGTTTTTAGGCTCTGAGACTTTTCATTTAAACTGAAACTTTGGAAGGCAGTTCTATGTCTTTGAATAGACCAGATAAAAAAATATATGGATTCCATGGTCTTGACTTTAAAAACTTTTTTTTTTTTTTTGATCTTATTAATTCAGGCTTTTACCTTATTTGAAAATTTTTAATCTAAAATACACTTTCAGAATGCCTCAAACCTAAAGAAGTAGTAGTGGGCTTCTGGAAGTAAATAATTCTCAAAATTGTCCTGTTGGAATGACTTTTTGGAGTAAACTGTTTAATGTTTCCTTGCAGTTCGTTTTAGGTGAAATAAACTTTATGAAAACATTAACCCATTTTATTCCATCGTCACAGATGTGGAATAACCTGTAAAAATTTACAGTATATAATTACATATAGTATAATAATAAGTATATAATTATATAATAATGTATAAAAGCTCTAGATTGTGATTTCCAATTTATTTTATTGTACCTAAATATTCACAGAATTTAAAAGTTGGGACTTAATGGGTTAAACCTTTTCAATGGGTTTAGTATATAATGAAGTATAAACATTGTACTCAGAGTTCAGATATTTTTCATTTTTTTCCTCACAAGGTAAAACAGTGGACAGTAATGCTTAGGAAAATCAAGAAGGGTAGGAGTCTAGACTTTGGAGATGTAGGATAGGTAAAAAGAAGATATTCCAGGCTACTAAAATAACGTGGGGATGGCAAAGGCTCAGAACAACCTTGGACACAGGTGTATGGATGCTATCCTTTTGGGAGAGGAAATTGATGTGTTGGAGTCATGGTAAGCAAGATTGGTTAGGAAAGGCAGAGGGTTAAAAATTTTAAATTAGTGACAGACATTTATATTTGTATACTTATTGATAAGAATGTCATTAGCAGGGAGTAGTATGACAAGATATTGTTTTAGAAAGATAATGATTAATTTTCTCTGGGATGTGCTGATGAGGATTCAGGTGGCGTTTTATGGATAAGAATGTGATTGAGGGTGAAGAGGTAGGAAGAAGAGAAAGGCTAAGGGCATTTATGAGAACTTTGCAGGAAACAAGGATAGGAAGGAAGATTATGGTTCAAAAGTGCTCATCATAAGAGAGTTTCATGAAATGGAGTCATGGGCTGGGTCTGAATAAGAACAGAATGTCGTAAGGCCTGAAGGTACGGCATTCTAAGAAAGAGACCCACAGAGTCTGGACACAAGGTGGTCATTAGGTTGGTCTAGAAATCACAGTGAATTAGTCTGCTTGGAAAAATGAAGATTGTAATTAGAAATTTTTGCAGTTGAAGTAGAGAAAAGCTAGATACTTGAAAGAATTAGGATTTTAAAAATCCTGCATAGATTTGTATATGTGTAAGAGCAGATAATACAGGAAAAAAGGGAGCAAAATGATGTGGTAAAGATGTTGTTCTAGGGGTGGTATTCAAATTCTTTTTCTAATAAAAGTTAGTAGGTGCTTACATAGAAAACTTGGAAAAGCAATAAATATTCATTTGGAGGTAACAACTGTTGTTAACATTTTAGTATGTCTTTCTAGTTGTTCTTTTTTTAGTACTTCTTTTGGTATAATTGAAATTCTGTGATTTCCATTTTGTATTTTGTATTTTTCATTTGAAAGGGTTTTTTTTTGATACAGAAGAAATAATTATGCTGTGTTGGTATTTTAATTTCCTTATAGTACTCCATTGAATTAATGGTTTTACTGTGTTTGTAACATGCAGATTTTGTGTTTGCTTTTGTGGTTATTAAGATGAAAAGGCATGGTTATGTCTAAAGTGTGTGTTCACATTTTAGACTGGTCAAAGTTAGAATTCTAAAAGTCAAGTTTCTGGAACAAAGTATGAATAGTTAACATTTTTAATGTCTGCTGCTAAACTGTTTCAGAAGTTTGTTTCATGCAGATGGTATGTACCTGTAGTCCCAGCTACTTGGGTAGCTGAGGCAGGAGGATTGCTTGAGTCCAAGAGTTTCAGACCAGCTGGGCAACATAAGGAAAACTCTAGTTAAAAAAAAAAATTCTTAATTGATTTATAAGATGGCATACTTGGTAACAGTCATGATTTTTATAAAACTTAGTTCTGCCTTACTCATAGTCTGGCTTTTAAACAAAACATAGAATATCATAGAAGGGAACCTTTTGAATTCAATTCCTCTCCACCTCGATGTTGAATGGATGCAACCTCTCTTTCCTGTTCCTTTTTATTCTAGTCAAGAGTAACTTAACTTTAGGGATAAGAAACTACTGAAGAAAAATAACTTGAATAAGCTATTATTTTTCTTCTTTTTGTAGGATATAGAAGACTTGGATCATTATGAGATGAAGGAAGAAGAGCCTATTAATGGGAAAAAGTCAGAGGATGAAGGAATTGAAAAAGAAAATTTGGCAATATTAGAAAAAATTAGGAAGACTCAAAGGCAAGACCATTTAAATGTAAGTGTGTATAAATATCTAGAACCTGGACTTTTGTGGTTAAGTAATTATAGATAATATCAGGCAATTCATTCGGAGACCAATCTTAGATGGTCTCTTCTAACCCTTCTTGTGTATTCAATCATATTTTTTTGACGAGCCACTTTCTACTCTGGTCATCTACTCTTTTCATCCTGGAACCATCTGTGATCTTGTTGTGTGCTCCCCTTTTCCAGCCTGTTCATTGTTTTCTTTGCTTACCCTCTTCCTTGTGGGATCTATATAATCAGATTCAGTCTCTCCTCCAAAGTTCTTACTATTCGGTTTCTTTTTCCTCCATGAATCTGACTTTTGGTCTGTCCTGCCCTGACTGCTTCACACCTCTTTATCTGAAGAAGCATATGGGGGTATGAAATGAACACCGTTTGGTGACAAACATGCCTTTGTGACTTCTGTTTCCTCAACTGTAAAGTGTGGGCAAATAACACATACCTTTTGGATGCCTGTTGGGAGAAATAAGAATGTGTACATGTATATGCGTATATATAAATGTGTGTGTGTATATTTATAGACATATGTAAATAATTCCCAAGAGAAGGAAACATCAAAATAATAGTCTGGCTCTCTAATCACTCATTACCACCTGCCTTGTATTATTTCTTTTTAATTGATTTTATTTTTTTAAATACATGACAGCAGAATGCATTACAATCCTTATTACACATATAGAGTATCTATATCTCTGTATATAAAGTATATTCATGCCAACTTATGCCATTATACATGTAGTCTTTTTTTTGCATTACAATTCTTAATACACATATACCACAATTTTTCATATCTCTGTATATATAGTAGGTTGACACCCAATTCGTGTCTTCATGCATGTACTTTGGATAATGATGTCCATCACATTCCACCATCCTTGCTAATCTCTGCCTCCTCCCTTTCCCTCCCTCCCCTCTTCCCTATCTAGAATTCATCTATTCCTCCCATGTTCCCCCTTCCTACCCCACTATGAGTCAGCCTCCGTATATCAGAGAAAACATTTGACATTTGTTTTATTGGGATTGGCTAACTTCACTTAGCATTATCTTCTCCAGTGCATCCATTTACCTGCAAATGCCATGATTTTATTCTCTTTTATTGCTGAGTAAAAGAGTTATTTCTTAATTCCATGAAATCTGAGGACCAGTTACTTTGTCTTAGGCAAACACAGGGAATGCATTGTTATGCAAGTAAGTGCCAAGATTTGTAAATAGTTAGAAAATGCTTCCTTCTTCAGTCTTATTTAATGTTAATTTAATATGGCATATCTTTTTAATATAATAAGGAAATTTAGCTAACTACGTATCTTGATTATTAAAATAAGTTTGTGGTAATTGAATTAATGATTATACTTATATATCTTTTGATTGACTCCGGTTAAGATGCGTTATAGTCAGAACAATTACAAATTATTGAACACTTTTCACTTGATAAACACAATGTTAACTACTTTTTATTTTCTATGCCTTCTCATTAAATTTTTATAGCCACTGTATGAAATAGATGATCTTTCTTTATATTTTAGAGATGTGAAAACTAGGACTTAAATCAGTTTAAGATCACCTAGTTAGGAAATAATATCTTTGTACTGTTTTTTCCCTTTAAATGTAGTATAACCTTTAAAATCTTTTAAATTTTACATGATTGAAATTTCACATGATAAAAGAATAGTTCCATTCATATTCAGTCTTAGGATAAGATATCGGCACATTTTCCTCTTTAAAGAAGTCCCAGTGTAATTCTACACTGTTACAGAGTCCATGATGGTCTGGTTATGTTGGGTAGACTCACCCTTACCCCCCCAGATTATAAGAAACACTAAATGAACCAGACTTATCCCCCCAGTTTTATAATCCTTTGAAACTTGATAATCCTTCATTTAATTGAGCTTTTTTCGACTTCTTGAAGTATAGAATGGTAATTCATTTTTACAAACTCATTGTAAACTTTTATGTTAAAATCAAATACCTTAAATCTAATTACTTGCCTCAATAGACCCTGTAAACAGCAAGTTTTACGTTTCAGGGTGCGGTGTCTGGGTCAGTGCAAGCTTCAGATAGACTTATGAAAGAGCTCAGGGACATATACAGATCACAGAGTTATAAAACAGGTAAGGACTCCTGGATTTCTACTGTCTCTGTTCTTTTGCTCATTTCTATTTTCAGCTTATGTCATTTCATATAACTGGATAGAAATAGAAATGTTTATTAACTTTTATAGATGCAAAATTCCAAAAGATGTAGGAGTTCCAAAAGATGTAGGAGATAAGATAGGATGAGTTAAGTTTTTGGATCAAAGAAAACGTTTTTTATAGATATATCATGTTTTCACCTTCTTCCTGATCTTTTTGAAAAAGCATAATATTGCTTTGTAAAATTTTTTTAAAAAATTTTTTTAGTTATACATGGACACATTATCTTTATTTTTTTGTTTTATTTTTATGTGGTGCTGAGGATCAAACCCAGTGCCTCACAAGTGAAGCAAGTGCTCTACACTTGCTGAGCCGCAACCCCAGCCCCTTGTAAAATGTTTTAAGATTAAATTTTGTATATTTCATTATGCAAAGAGAATTTTGCCAAAGTTCATTTTTATTAAAAATAATAAACTCTTGCTACAGAGGTAGTAATGGTACTATTTTAAAAATAGATGGATTTTTTTTTCTTTCTTTTTCTTTTTTTTGCCATTTCATAGTTTGACTCTTTCTTACCCAGTAAGATTTGAATATTGTGGAACCTCTTTAACTAAAAGTAAACTACTTGTTAGAGTATTATTAGGGAGAGAACTGATCTTTGGGGGGGAAGTTAGCATTATGATCTATTCAAGAATCCTCAGTGATTATTTGAAAATCATTAGAATTGCTTAGAAGCTCAAAACAACCCCTCCACTTAGAGTGCATGATAAGCCGAATTTGAGTTATCAGAACTTTGAGTACCCCAATAGTTTTTCTTACGAGAAGTCTAAAAGTTCTAGCTGTAGAAACCTAGACAGTTAAGTGTTTGGATACTAGTTTTATCTTCAAATGTTAATCAATAACTTAATTTGTTTTAGCATTGTTTATACCAGCAAAAAAAGAATAATCAGATAGTAGGTAGAATTAGTTGAATTACCACATTTTTTTTTTTTTTAGTTGTAGATGAACACAATACCTTTATTTTATTTACTTATTTTTATGTGGTGCTGAGGATCAAACCCAGTGCCTCACACATGCTAGGCAAGCGCTCTACCACTGAGCCACAAACCCAGCCCCAGAATTATTACAATTTTTGAAAAGATTGACAGTATAATTTATGTATACTGACTTGGAGAGATGTCCCAGAAAGTTTAAGAATGATCATAAAATAATATATGTAGGATTCCCTTTTTTTAGAAATGTTTCTTCATATACATAGAAGAAAAGTCTTAAATACATATGATTTTGTGTAATCTATTTTTTCGTAGGTAATGGTAAACAGTTTCTGAATTCATTAAAGAATCTTCTTAATTTATAGCTTTAATTATCTGTTAAAGGTATAAGAGACTTAGTCCCAGTGGTCAAATATTTACAGTATAGTGGAGGTGTTTCATTTTTTAATAGCAAAATTTATAGATTTGTTGACTATTTAGTATTTATGCTTACACCAGAGTAGTAGTTATGCAATCAAATGAAGAATAACCAGCATGCCTTTTATCTTTTCAGGGATTTATTCAGTGGAACTCATAAATGACAGTTTATATGACTGGCATGTTAAACTGCAGAAGTAAGTGGCTTTTTGGTGCTAAACCACTCTTTGCAATGTCAGACTATCACAATAAAGTGGGTTTTTTGCTTCTGTTTTGACACCTTTATAATACAGCTTTTATTTAGAACTTTAGACCTTATTTCTATGGAAATAAGGTTGTTAAATTGAGTGGTTACTGAGGCTTAGTAAATGTCTGAGAAAGAGGTACCAACTGTGAAATAGTGGTTCACGGACTTTGTGACAATGGCAACTTAAAAACAAAAGTGTATTCAGTAACCTAATGAGGGCTGGGGTTATAGCTGAGTGGTAGAGTGCTTGCATAGCATGTGAGAGACACTGGGTTTAATCCTCAGCACCACATAAAAATAACTAAAAGGTATAAAAAAAATTTTTAAAGTGTGTTCTACAAAAATTACATAAATATGAGGCCACATTGAGGATAGCTTAAAAAAAAATAACCTGATGAGGCTATAATATAACCCATTTATGTTTGAAATAGGGGATTTGGGTATATTTATATGACTATTAAATATATGACTTGTGTATATTTGTATAACTGCTTTGGAAAACTATTTGGTATAGGAGATATTTGTACCCTCTAGTTCAGGAAGCATATACTTCACAAGAAATGAGTACTTGGGCATGCCAGGAGACAAATTTAGATTTTTATTACAGTGATTGACTTTTCATGGTTTTGTCAGTGACAGATTTCTCTCCTGAACCCCTTGGCTAATAATGTAATTTTAGGAAGGCTTGTTAAAATGTTTTTGAGTTCTTGAGAAAATTATGTACATATGACTATTAACTTTGAATTCCCTTATTAGGATACATTTAGAGGAGCTGGGGTTGTGGCTTAATGGTAGAGCACTCGCCTAGCATGTGTGAGGCCCTGGGTTCGATCCTTAGCACCATATAACAAGTAAATAAATAAATAAAGGTATTGTGCCCAACTACAACTAAAAAAAAAAACAAAACTAAGAGTACTACTATTTATTTTTGGCATTTATTCTCAAGGAACTACAGACCATATTGGCCTATTTTTCCTGGGGCTCTAGAGTAGCATTAGAATTTCTTTGTGTGAAACTTACTCTGAAGCTATGCTTTGGCTCTTGGACTGGTTCATATTTGAGTTTAGTAAGAAAAATTCTCTAATTTTCTGTTTGAATTGGCTCTTGTTTTGTTATTCTTAGGGTTGACCCTGATAGTCCGTTGCACAGTGATCTTCAGATCTTAAAAGAAAAAGAAGGCATAGAATATATTTTGCTTAACTTCTCTTTTAAGGTAAGAATATAGTGATGGGACTTCATAGGTTTCAAATGGGAGTGTATATTTGTATAACTGCTTTGGAAAACTATTTGGTATAGAAGACATTTGTACCCTCTAGTTCAGGAATTGTCTAAGCATATACTTCACAAGAAATGAGTACTTGGGCATGTCAGGAGACGTACATAAGAATGTTGAAAGCAGCATTGTTTATAATAGGCCCAAACAGTAAATAACCCAGATTTCAATTAAATGGAGAATTATGGTATTCATAAGAAGTAACACAGCTATATGCGACAAGATGGGTGAATTTTAAATACAGTGTTGAGCAAGAGAAAGCAGATCTCTAACCTGTTTTAAACGGTTCCATTTAAGTAGAGTTCAAAAATAAATAAAACTAGCATTGTGTTGGGCATTCTCAGTGGAGGCACTATCACCTCAGTGAGGTGAAAATTGATCCTTGGTGTGAAAAAAAATCCATTATATGGTCCATGGCTCCCCAGAGGGCCACAGAACAAACAAATATGCAGTTCTGTGGTGTCAAAATATAGAGGGGTTGGGTGGGTTGAAATTAGGAAAAATTTTTCTAAAAGGATTTCTGAGGGTGATAAAAATTAAAAGAAGGCTAAGAAATGCTGACATGGATTCATACCTGGGCCAGTAAAACTTATCAAGAGCAAAGATGTGATTACCATACAGGTTAGGATAAGGAGTCCATGTAGGAGTTGAGAGCTAAAAGGGCATTTGTGTGCTCCTTGGATACTGACTGTAGTCTTTCTTGAGCAGGGTGTTGGTTATGTGGGCACATGCCTTACAATAGCCTGTTAAGGTGTACCTCTATATTTTATACACTTTTCTGAATTTATTATATTTAGTAGTTATTCTTAAGATGCTACAAATATTTAAAAAGAATAGCAATGGAATCTATATTAAAATGTTTTGATAAAATGTAGTGGCTTAAAATTTTAAAAATATATTGAATCTTTTGATTAAAAACACTAGGAAGTATCCCTAAGTAGTTACATTTGAATTATATGTAACTTCTTTTTGATTGGCTCTTTTAAATTGTGAGGAAAAATTTACTCAACAATGCCTACCAGATATTTTTTTTCCCTCATTTCAGTTAGGTAGCTTTTATGCATTAGGTGATGGAGGGCTTTAGATCTGGCATCATCTAAAATATCCCTAATCTTCAAGAGCCTATAGTCTTTCTGGGGGAAAATCATTGTGATGAAGGCTGTAGGCCATTTTTGGAGGTTATGGTGAAAAGTCTGGGCTCTCACCTTTATGTAGTAAAGAGCCATTAGAGGTTTTTACAAAAAGGCATAGTTGATCTTTGAGGATTTTTCTTTTTTATTAAATAGTCATTGTGCCTTCAGTGGCATAGCAGAGTTTGGGCTAGAGTACATTTCTGGAGGATAAATTGGGTTTTATAATTTAATCTTGACAAGAAATGCTGACAGCCTGGCATAGGTGGTAGTAGGAGTAGGTGAAAGTAGATGGATATCAGGTGTTTTGAAAGAAGAAAACAAAGACTTGAAAAGAATACTTACAGAAAGAATGGCAATAATTTTTTGAAAGCTTCTTACTTTGGTTTCGTTTGTGTATATTCTGATTTGGGATATCTTATGACTGTACTTCTTGAAATAGCCTAAACTTTTAGTATTTTTTTCTCAGTTTTGTTAATGCAGAAACTATTTCAGTTATTACCTAGGGTTGTTTCCTAGAATGTGAGTTTGGCATGTATTTACTGAAGTTAATAATCTTCACTTTTACTGAATTTATATGTGGCAGTGAATTAAATACCTAAGCAAAACAAACCAGCAAACAAAACTACTGAAAACCAGGAAGGTATTTAAAACAAAACAAAAAAACAAAAACAAAACAAAACAAGCAAACAAAAAAGAACCTCTTGCAAAATATTTTGTCCTGAGAAAATCATTGTTAAATCATATACTCAGATGCCCAACACCAAGCTTAAGAAATAGAAACTTATCAGTACCTTGAAGCTACCTACTTTGTGCCCCTCCCTTTCACTTCCTCCTTGGAAGCTATTTTTATTTTATTGATTGTGCTGCTGAAGATTTGAACCCAGAGCACCCCCTGCATGCCAGGCAAGCACTCTTCCAATGAGCTATATTCCCAGTCCTTTTTATTTTATTTTGAGACAGGGTTTCACTAAATTGCCCAAGCTGACCTTGAATTTGTGATCCTCTTGCCTTAGCATCCTGAGTAGCTGGGAATACAGGTATGGGAGGTCTTTTAAGAGGAATATGAAATCTTGGTCAGGAGGATTTGTGACTGCAGGTAGTGTTTTCATTATTTTTTCCTGCCCTAGGTAGAACTTCAGGGAGGGGACGATCTGGGAGGTAAATGGCTGAAATTCTATTGGATTTGTGTTACTGGACCATGTCTCCTGACAGCAGAAAGAAGGGCCTTTTCTAGGGTTGGAGTGTTTCTTAAGAGACCTGGGAAGAATGTGATTGTCCTGAGCTAACTGACCTTATGAAGAGGACCTTAAACTGAATTGCCAAGTTATTAGTATCGGGATTCACAGACTTTGGAGGATAGCAGGTATGACTCAGAAAGAAAGACTCACAGGAAGGAGCCAGAATTAAATATATTTATGGTCTTGGATATCCATAGACACAACTTGAGAGTCATGGATAATAAGAAAAATAGAACATGAAGTATAACATAAGAATGGGAATGGTACCTGGTCAGCAACTTTGTAAATCTGTTCCACGAGTTTTTTTTTTTTTTTTCCTCCCCATTTAGTACTGGAGATTGAACCCAGGGCACTCTACCACTGAGCTATATCTGCAGCCCTTTTTATTTTTTATTTTAAAACAAGGTCTTGTTAGTACAGAGGTTGGCCTCAAACTTGCCATCATTCTGCCTGAGCCTGGCACTATAGGTGTGCACCATAGTGCTTGACTGAACACTGCTTTTAAGGAAGTGATTTTTTTCAGGTCACATCTGAATCATTGCACTGAATTCTGAGTTAGTAAAGAATGGTTTAGACAGACAAATTTTGGTTCATTTAGAGAATAGTAGCCAGGATTGGAAAAAAGATTCTATTCCATGTCCTAAGATTATTAAATTTGTAGAATTGGATAGTAGAACATTAGAGTTCATGATAACTTGTCTTCAGCTATTTGTATGACTGTATATTTGGAAGCATTAGTTTTATTTGTTTTGATGTACACAGGATATAAAACTAGAACTAATATGTCAAATTATAAAGAGGCAATTTTCAACTCTCATAAGGCAGTGATTTGTTAACTATTTAGAACCATCTGATGTTGTAGTCTTTCAAAAATAGAATGTTATTCATCCTTAAGAATAGCTTACAAGGCCAAAATGTTATATTGGAAATCAGATAACTTGCAAGTTATAACTGAGAGTCTGTTTCTGACTTAGTGTTCTAAGGTAACTCAAGCTTCTATTTAACAGTCACCCTCAAATTTTTTTATTTACTGAACTCCATTTTATTTCTGAAAAATCTTGATTAGTTAAGTTCCAGGGTACAGCATTTTTGGAGCAGAGTCCCCAGGTTTTGATGCAGAAAAATGATTCTGAAGAACTATTTAAAGTGAAGATAGTTCTCAAAAGAATGGGATCACATATTTAAAGATCTAGAAAAATAGAAGTTTAAATGAGGTTCCACTTTACCATGCTTTGCATCCATGCCTTTCATTATGCTGTTAAAAATGAGTAAATGTTGAGCCCTTATTTGAAAGTAGATTATAATAACTTTTATTAAGGTAGTATCTTGTAGGTAGATTTTCTTTCCAACTTGCAATAGAAATTTCAAGATTATCAGTTTAGCCATCAGAAGTGTGCTTTACCTTCTTCTGTTAGCAGGATTGAATTTTCATAATTTTTATGTTCCTCAGAATCAGTCTTACTTGAGAGTAGGCAGAAGGTGTGAGGTAAAGTAAGTTACTGAAATTATGCTGCTGCTTCCTCTCAGTTAAATAAATTTGTGTGGGTTTTATTTCTTGGAAATAACTAAATGAGAAAAATGTTTGTTTGGATCTCTTGTCCTCAAATTGGTTTTTAAAAAATGCATTAGTTTCCTTTAATTCCGTTTTGTTTTAATGTAGGCATTGGAGATGATTTCTCATAGACTTCCTGTCATGTCTTCATTAAGGCAGTGTGCCATCTCCCTGTCTGACTGCTCTAAGGGAGTGAGGGGCAGCCTTGGTCTTTTCGCCATCAAGGAACTGACCTCTAGCACTCTGCTGTCTTTGCTTCAGTTCATGGAGGAGAAAAGCTCTTATTCTGGAAGTAGTTTCCAATTGTGTGCTTGTTAGCCTGAGAAGTTGCCAAGTTATCTTTTTCCTCATCTTTCGAGGCCATCTATATTTTTATCAAGTATGATATTCTTTGACTTTTTTCTTTGTTTCAGTATTGAGCATTGAACCCAGGGTTGCTCTAACCATCAAGCTACATTCGCAGTTCTTTTTATTTTTTATTTTGGGCCAAGGTCTTGCTAAATTGCTAAAGCTGGCCTTAAACTTGGAATCCTCCTGCCTCGGCCTTCCAAGTCACTGGGATTGCAGGCATGTGCTACTGTGCCTAGCAGTCCTTGACATTTAGTGTTACTGCTGATATTTGGGTTTAAATTTGTCATTTTATGGATGATTATTTTTTATTTGTATTTCATGCTTCATGTTTCTCTCTCTCTCTCTCTCTCTCTTTTAAATTCCAGTTTCCCATTACTCCTACTTGGTAGTTGTTAAGTTCTTTTACTCTTCCTTCTTTTTTTTTTTTTTCCTAGTTGTTGATGGATCTTTATTTTATTCATTTATTTATATGTGGTGCTGAGAATCAAACTCAGTGCCTCTTACATGCCAGGCAAGTGCGCTACTACTGAGCCACAACTCCAGCTCTTACTCTTCCTTCTTACCCTAAAATTACAGTACATATCCTTGCCTTGTCTGATATAAATTTGTTAGTTTCTATTTCTTCCTTGTCAGTAGAACAACCTTGGAGCACTGTGAGTTCATGTACTCCCTGCCTAACATTCTGTTATTGTCATGCATTTTAGTTCTATATTTATCTAAAATCCTACACTTAAAAAAAAAATTTTTTTTTTTGGTTGTCAGTGGAGCTTTATTTTATTTATTTTTATGTGGAGCTGAGGATTGAACCCAGTGCCTCACACATGCCAAGCAAGCTCCCTACCACTGAGCTACAGTCCCAGCCCCCTACATTTTTAAAATAACTAATATTCAGGAGAATCTGCATATTTGCTACTTTCAAATTCGTTCTTCTCCCAGGTTCTCATCTGGCATATTTTCTCCTACCTGAATATATCCTTTAGTATTTCTTTCATTGTGGGTCTGTGGATGGGAAAATAAGTATTTTTATTTCATTTTGAAGAGTCTTCATTAGGTTTAGATTTCTAGGTTGGCAATTCTTTATTTTGGTACCTCGAAGATACCATTTTATTATATGTAGACTATTCTTTCTCTTGAAGTACTTACAGTGGTTAAATCTTGTAAAGCCTTTGGTTTTAGAAAATTCTCATCTAGTTCTCTGTTCCATTCTCCCTTCTCCTAGGACTCAATATATGTGATAAACCTTTTCATTATATTGTCTTGTTATTTTTCTACCTTTTTGTTTCAACTTCATTTTAGCTATTTCTGACCTATTTTTTTGATCATGGAATCTCTTCTGTACTTACTTAAACTCATCCATTAAGTTACTAATTGTAGTTATTGTATCTCTAATTTTCAGAATTTCCATGATTCAAATTTATAATTTGCAGTTCTCTGCCAAGGTTTTCAATCTTGTCTTTTCTTGAAAATATTCAACAGTTATTTGAAAGCATGTCTGCTAACTCTTAACTCTCTTGTGGTTTTGTGTTTGTTTACTTCTCTTGTTTTCTGATACTGTTATCTTTAAATCCTATATGACTAGTTAATTTTTATTTATGTATTTGTTTTTGGTACCAGGGATTGAACCTGGGGTGTTCAACCACTGAGCCACATTCCCAACCCTTTTCATCTTGAGACAAGGTCTCTCTTAGTTGCTTAGAGCTTCACTAAGTTGCTGAGGCTGGCTTTAAACTTGTGATCCTCCTGCCTCTCAGCCTCTGGAAACCCTGGGATTATAGGCATATGCTAACATACCTGCAAGAGTAGTTATTTTCAGTGATATTTGTTACATATGAAAAAAAAATTGGAGCTGATTTTAAACCTTGGGCAGTGTTTTTCTTGTGAGAGGATTTACATTTTCCCCTGTCAGGGACTTGGACTGAAGCAAGCCAGAATAATTGGGGATTGAGATGATTTAAAGTTGGACTTGATTCCTGTCCAGGGCAGTTTGTCCTTTAGGATCCCAAACTCAAGAGTAGAAGCCTTATCAGTGCCTCTCCTGGGGGATTCTGAGCTTAGACTTTGATCTCCCTATCCCTGAATCTGTGAGGGCTACCCAGTTTGTGAACCTCTTATCTTTCTCTCCTGTAGTTTGTGTGTGTGTGTGTGTGTGTTTGTGTGGGGAAACTAAGGCAAAAATAGTTGCCTCCCCCCCAATTTGCTTTTTCTTTAACATTTAGCCCTGTAATCGTCACATTTTGTCTACCCTTTCTAGTTATTAGTCAGTTATTGGAATGATTCTTTATTTACAGAGGTCTATTGTAAGTAGATATTTACCAAAACACTATTTTGGTCCTGATCTTAACTTCATTCTTATTTGCTTTGGTTTTTGTTTCATCTTATTTCTTGGTACTGATTTTACTATTGAAATCCTCATATCAGACACCAAATGTGTACATTCTTTATAGATTATTTTTAAATCTTCTAAGTGTATAATATTAAAGATGTTCTTGAAATTAATTAAACTTGCTCATTTGCTCTTTAGGATAACTTTCCCTTTGATCCTCCATTTGTTCGAGTGGTATTACCTGTCCTCTCAGGAGGGTAAGTTTAAGTGATTACTTGTTTTTGATAGTGTGTATCACAATCATTTGGAGAACTAATTAAATTCTAGGGACCTTGATTGCTAGGCTTCTACTGCATGGTTTGATACAGCAGGTCTGGGGTGGGACCTGAGAATTTACATTTCTAGGAAGTTGATACTGCTGATTTGGAGCCCACATTCAGAACCAGTAGTATAAATTGTTAAGTTGTTTATAGGTAGAGTTTTTAATGGTTCCTATTTTTATATATTTACTATAAAACAAGTTTTTTACAAATATAAATTGTGATTGAGGATGTGAGTTATGATTGGAGAGTGATTCCTACATGCTGATGATCACTCCTAAATGGTACTTGTAGGAGTAATCACAAGACATTTCATGGGCCTGTGAAGCTGGGTGGCTGGCTGTTCCTTCTAGAGGAAATAGCTGCAGTTTAGTAGAATCAGATGGTTATTGTCAGAGTTTTATTGAAGTTTATATTGCGCTTTTTCGTAGATAGTCTTATGGAGAGAGGGGAAAACGTAAGAATTTGTAGCTAGGTTACTTACGAAGTGTCCTATAGAACCCCAAAGTAGGAGCTGCTAAACTAATTTTGATCATTTTCAGATGGACATTTAATTTCACTTTGTGAGATAATACATTTTGCAGTGATAAATTCTAAAAATATCCAGTCCTTAAGTCAATCATTTCTGTGATTGAGATAGCAATAGTTTAACATTAAGGTAAAAAATATGGATGACTACTGAAATAGACTTCATACCTTTCTCAGAAATGGTCTGCTCCTAATTTATCCAGTATTTATACACTTATTTCTATTTTGCAGGGAATCAAATCATGTGAAAATTATTTCTCAGTATACTCAGAATATGTGTTGACTGTGGTATTGATACTACAGAATAGTTACTGGGCATGGTTTCTGTCTAAAGCTCAAGTAAACAAAAGTATGGCTTTATTCAGTGTATATGGATGTGCTGAGCCCATTCTGATTTCTGCAACACAAATACTATTGCTTTGTAGGAGTTTACTTACCTGATAACCTGTAGCCTAATCCTTTGCCGTATCTCCCATGATCCAAAGGAACCTGAGCAATTGAGGAAGCTGTTTATTGATGGTCTGAGCTTTGAAACTACAGATGATAGTTTAAGAGAACAGTTTGAGAAATGGGACACACTCACAGATTGTGTGGTATTGAGAGACCCCCAAACAAAAAGTTCCAGGGGCTTTGGTTTTGTGACTTGTGTTGAAGAGGTGGATGCAGCAATGTGTGCTCACAAGGTTGATGGGTGTGTAGTGGAACCAAAGAGAGTTGTTTCTAGAGAGGATTCTGTAAAGCCTGGTGCCCATCTACCAGTGAAGAAAATTTTTGTTTGTGGTATTAAAGAAGATACAGAAGAATATAATTTGAGAGATTACTTTGAAAAGTATGTCAAGATTGTGGTAGTGGTACCAGGAAAAAAAAAACATAGACATCATGGAATACAGGCAGAGTGGGAAAAAGAGAGGATTTGCTTTTGTAACTTTTGATGATCATGATATAGTTGACAAAATTGTTGTTCAGAAATACCACACTATTAATGGGCATAATTGTGAAGTGAAAAAGGCCCTTTCTAAACAAGAGATGCAGTTTACTGGATCACAAAGAGGTCACGGAGGTGGATCTGGCAACTTTATGGGTCGTGGAGGAAACTTTGGAGGTGGTGGAGGTAACTTTGGCCATGGTGGAAACTTTGGTGGAAGAGGAGGCTATGGTGATGGAGGTGGTGGCAGCAGAGGTAGTTACGGGGGAGGTGATGGTGGCAACTATGATGGCGGTCCTGGTTATAGTAGTAGAGGAGGTTATGGTGGTGGTGGACCAGGATATGGAAACCAAGGTGGTAGATATGGTGGTGGAGGAGGATATGATGATTACAATGAAGGAGGAAATTTTGGTGGTGGTAACTATAATGATTTTGGAAATTACAGTGGTCAATAGCAATCAAATTATGGACCCATGAAGGGGGGCAGTTTTGGTGGAAGAAGCTCTGGCAGTCCCTATGGTGGTGGTTATGGATCTGGTGGTGGAAGTGGTGGATATGGTAGCAGAAGGTTTTAAAAACAGCAGAAAAGGGCTACAGTTCTTAGCAGGAGAGAAAGCGACCAGTTGTCAGGAAAGCTGCAGTTGTCCCAAACACATTAGAGGAACTGTAAAAATCTGCCACAGAAGGAACGATGATCCATAGTCAGAAAAGTTAGTGAGCTTATACAGGAACCCCTTCTTGTTCAGGACTGTCATAGCCACAGTTTGCAAAAAGTGCAGCTATTGATTAATGCAATGTAGGGTCAATTAGATGTACATTCCTTAGGTCTTTTATCTTTTGTAGTTTTTTCTTTTTCTTTTCATTACTCAGGTATATTGCCCTGTAAATTGTGGTAGTGGTACCAGGAATAAAAAATTAAGGAATTTTTAACTTATCAAAAAAAAATAAATAAAATAAAAAGTTGAGACTCCTACTCTGCTCATGTATGTGATATATTATCCTTAGATGACTCTTGGATTAATTTTTTTCCTTGTGTCCTTTAACTGTCTTAATATTAAGCAGGAACCCTTTGTTTGGAGGCAAAGAGCAATAAGAGTTCGGAACATATATTGATAAAATGAATGTAATTCAATATAGAAATGATCACTTCTTTTAGGTATTAATGCTATTAATGGTGCATATGATTCTATTTATATGAAATAGCCACAATAGGCAATCTGTAGCAACAGAAAGTAGATTAGTGATTGCCAGGAAGAGAAGGGTATAGGAAATGACTATATTATCTCACTTTTTGTGGAGGAACTGGAACTACTTGTGTCTTATGTTTAGACAGTCATTAGTATAACTGTTATGTATTTGTAGAAATATACTTTCTTTTGAACTACATATGAAAACACTTCCTATCTTCCCACCTAATATGACTCTGCACCCTTCAGCGGAAGAGTCTGGTGCTAAAAGAAAAGTTAGTGGTTAGATAATGAGTATTTTAATATCTACTGAATACCTTCTTGTCTAAAGCAATTCCTCCTGTTCCTTGAGCATTTTGAAAATATATAGATCAAATATGATGTTAAATCACAGATTGCTAGACTTTGAGAAATCATGGGAAAACCAAAATTTAAAAGAGAACCTAGATTTTTCTAATTCTGTCAACTCAGTTTTTATTAAATACAAGTGTTTGTTACATTATCTTTAGTCCAAGGCATTCTAAAAGAATTAGACTCTTGTGTTTCAGGAATACAAAAGTATGTACTTTTTTTTTAAATCCTGTGATTCTCCACACAATTTTTTAGTGTTTTTCTTTTAGGTTTTCCTTCTCTTCCATTAAACTTCTACTCTGAAAGTTCTCAGTTCTGTTTAGGAGAATCTCCTGCTACTTCAGGATGGGATAGTTAAGAGTACTTACCGTCCTCATCTTCTTATTAAATACTTTCACTATAACAACTATTTTATTTTTTGGGGGGGTCCTGGGGATTTAACTCAGGGCGACTTAGCTACATCCCCAGCTTCTTTTTGTATTTTATTTAGAGACAGGGTCTCATTGAGTTGCCTAGTGCCTCACTTTTGCTGAGGCTGGCTTTGAACTTCTTAATTCTCCTGCCTCAGCCTCCCAAGCTTGTGGAAATTACAGTGTGCCACTTTATCAAGCTGTAACAACTGTTGTTCAAGTGAGTGGTCTACATAGATGTTTTTAGATTCTCTGCAAAGTCATTTGGTTTGGTTAGCACAAGAAAGTATGGTTAGCTGGGATAGATTTGTTGGCTAGAATAGTCTTTGGCAAATTGGGGCAAGTGTGGCTCTGGGAAGGAACCACAGCCAAAGCTTCAGTAAAGGACTGAATGGTTTGTAGTTGATGCAGTGTTCACAAAGACCTAGTTGGTGGCTTTTGCTTGTTTAGAAGAAAAACTGTGGTAATCTTAAAAACTTGCCATTCCCTTAACTTTTTGTCCTTAGGTTTGATATTTAATGTATTTTGAAATTTAAAAGGAGGAATGAAGTTAATTCGAGAAAGGATAGAAAGGTTGAAGAATCTTGATCTAAACAATGATTTACTAAAGAGATATTTCCACAAATTCTTTGGTTTTAGAGAATAGTTTCAGACCTAGAAAGAAATTGAGGAGTCCTAGAGAGAGATTCCATGGTCAGAACCATTTGAAGTTTCACAATAGAATGGATAAAAATAACTTACTCCATTAAGTACCATGAAGCTGTTCATTATTATGGATAGAGAAAAGTCAGTGCTTTTGTCAGAGTCAAAACTCTTGGGTGTGAAACATGGTGTAGATAAAGTTTGAGATGCAGAGAACCACTTGAATGCTAGTTAAGGAAACAGTCTTCTGCTCCCATTCCCTGGAGTGCTGAAGGTTAAGTTCTTAGTTAAACCTTAGAAATCTGAATATATTCTGTTAAGAGTCATTATTTTTTAAAATTGATAGTATTAGAGCAATGACATTAATTTTTCAAATTACCCATAGTCCTATATCCCTAACAACTGTTTTCATTTTTGTATTTATCTTCTACTCTGTGTGTATTTTCTTAGTAATGGTACTTAAAAATGGATTAAGAAGAAATGTTGAGATCTAGAGAAATTGGCATTCTTTTTTGTTTTTTAAGGTACGTCTTGGGTGGAGGAGCATTATGTATGGAACTTCTCACAAAACAGGTGATCTTTTTTTTTTTTTATGGTCCTCAATTTTCAGCCTCAATAGTGTTTTGATTATATAGATTAGATATTAAGGAGAAAGTTCTTATGTAATAGCATCTACTTTTTAAAAAATTTTATTGTTTCTTTTTAGTTATACATGACAGTGGGATGTATTTTGACATATATACATGGAGTATAACCTCCCATTCTTGTGATTGTACATGATGTGGAATTACACTGGTTGTGTATTGATATATGAATATAGGAAAGTTATGTCTGATTCATTCTACTGCCTTTCTTATTCCCATCTCCCCTCCCTTCCCTTTATTCCTCTTTGTCTAATCCAGTAAACTTCTGTTACTTGCCCCACCCTTCCTTATTGCATGTAGTACCTGCATATCAGAGAGAACATTTGGCCTTTGGTTTTGGGGGATTGGCTTATTTCATCTAGCATGATAGTCTCCAATTCTATCCATTTAGCAGCAAATGCCATAATTTCATAATTTCTTCTTTATAGTTGAATAATATTCTGTTGTGTATGTATATCACATTTTCTTTATCCATTCATTTGTCAAAGGGCACTGAGGCTAGTTCCATAGGTTAGCTATTGTGAATTGCTGAACAGCATCTACTTTAAAAATTTTTTTTGTTTTAATGGCACCTACTTTTTAATAATGAAAAAGTTATTTGAAGTAAACCAGGAAAATGACATTGTACTTTGTGCTGAATCCATGCTAGAATAAGCATTGAGAATGCTATTCATTTAAGTTTATAATTTGCTTATGTGCACACTTAGAATGTAGGATTCTTTTGTTATCTGTAAGGTTCTGAAAGTGGTCCAGCTCTTACCAACTCTTACTCTTAAAAGGGATACCCTTTAATACCAACTTCTTTTTTGATGGGGGTTACTGGGGATTGAACTCGGGGGCACTCAATCATTGAGCCACATCCCCACCACTTTTTTGTATTTAGAGACAGGGTCTCACTGAGTTACTTAGTGCCTCCCCGTTGCTGAGGCTGGCTTTGAACTCATGATTCTCCTGCCTCAGCCTCCTAAGCTGCTGGGATTACAGGCATACTTCATTGCATCTGGCCCAGTTTCTTTCTCATGCTGATTTGCTATTGTTGAGTTTTTATATGCCATTTTGTTAGGGAATACTGCGTGGCTTTGTTTGAGAGACGTGTTTTCTTTTTCCTGTAGGGCTGGAGCAGTGCCTATTCAATAGAATCAGTCATCATGCAAATAAATGCCACCTTAGTCAAAGGCAAGGCCAGAGTGCAGTTTGGAGCAAATAAGGTACTTTATTAAAAATTTCACATAAAGCGTAAGATTCATCTTATGTTACCTTATGAAGCTTCTTCCTGTCTTGCTTTCATTCTTTTTGAGACAATTTATTTCATTGTCATTTGATTTGTTTTGTTAATAAAAGTGAACTGTAGAAAAGAAGTGTAAGAAAATTAAGATATTCATTGATAATTATTTAATATCTGTTCTTTTAGTCTTTTTAATAGTCACATAGGCAAACATACCTAGAGTTTTAAACTTATTATTTTTGGTATGTATATCCTAATAAGTAAAAAATTAAAAGTACTTTGTGGTTTCTTCACACTGAGATCACACTTTAAGAGTTAATTCTTAGTCAACTCTAATGTGCTAGACTCCAATCTAAATTTATGTTAACTCTTTGAACTCCCTTAATAACCTAAAAAGGTATGTTATTGCCCCAGATGAGGAAACTGAAAGACACAGAAGTTAGGTAACTTACCTAATGTCATAGTGCCAGAACAAACATTGGAACTAGAGAGTGACTGTAGTCTTTGCTGTTATTGAATTCCACACTTATCAGAAACATCTTTCCAGGTAGAATTGTAGTTATCAGTAATATGTAAATGAGCTAAGGATATACACTGAGGGTAGTGTGTTTTTGAAAAATATATGTGTGATGGAAATAATCTTGATTTAATTTTTTATTATTTGAATGTTTTCCCTCAGTGTTCTTTGCAAATGTTGCATTATATACTTGTAACCATATTGCACCTTAAATCGTGAGTCTACTAGAGTCTTTTTTTAAAATTTTTTCTTTTTTAGTTGTAGATGGACAAAAATACCTTTGTTTTATTTTTTATGTGGTGCTGAGGATTGAACCCAGAGCCTTAACACATGCAAGGCAAGTGCTCCACCACTGAGCTACAACTCCAGCCCCCACTAGAATCTTAATTCACAGAAAAAGCAAAATGTTGAAAAGGTCATTTTAAACAATGATTTATTTTTTAGCAGGTGTTTCTTTACACTGGAACAAAATATTTTATATAAAATCCAGAAGTTGAACAATTTTCTAGTGTTTAGTTAATTACATCTAACCTAATAGTATGTGTGTGTGTGTGTGTGTGTGTGTGTGTGTGTGTGTGTGTATATATATATATATATATATATATATAAATATACTGTTTTAAGGCTTAAATGTGGCACTCAAATGATTATGTATGTACTAAAATGTGATATATTTTGTTTACTTGAAGGTTGGGTCTTGCTTTGCTGCCCAGTCTGGCCTGGCACTTAAGATACTCTTGCCTCAGGCTGCACATTAGCTGGGATTACAGGTTAAATTTTTTTTTTTTAATGATGAAATATATTCTTCCTAAATGTAGAGTTTGTAAAGTAGATAAAAGTATAAAAAACTAAAAATGTCACTTGTAACTTGACTATTAGAAATATGCCAAAAAGTTAATAGTGTTTCTGGTCTTTTCAATATTTTCTTCCTGGCATCTGTTTATATGTAGAACATAATGTTAAATTGGATTCATTTAAAAAAAATTCTAGCTCATTTTCTTTTTAAAAGAGAAAATTTGAAGGGCTCAAACTAATGATCTTATTTAGTAATTGAAAGATTTTGCCAGTACCTCACTATGCAAACTTTCTTCTGGGCCTCTGATCTGTGTCTGGAATACAATTGGATAGGTAAAGTCTCCTCCAGTTTTAAAATTCTATCTTTATTGTATGTTGAAGATCTCTTCGAATCAATCAATAAAGTACAGTGATATTGCTTAAAGACGATTGTGCTTTGTGAGGAATGTGTAGTTAGGCAGTTTTGTTATGTGAACATCATAGAGTGTGTTTATAGCATAAACTAAGATGGCTATGATGTCACTAGGTGATATAATCTTTTGGGACCATCATTCTACATGCCGGCCTCCATTGTTGGTTGACTGAAGTGTTGTGACATGCATTAACTGTGTATGTCTTAGAAGTTGAATTTGTTTAGTGAATTGCTATGAAAAAATCACTGTTCATTTTTTCTTATTAAGAAATATTTGTCAGTTAAGAAGTTGGAAACTTTGCATAATGAGTTTCACCTTCTTCCTCAGTTCTAAAAAGTCTGCAGGGAATGGTCTAAATGTTAACTTTGAAATACTATAAAAAAAACCCCAAAACCTGAAACTAAATAAAAGCCTGTGAAGCTGCACTCAGTGGAGTATACCTGCAATCATAGCAACTCAGGAGGATAAGGCTAGAAGATTGCAATTTTGAGACTAGCTGCAGCAACTTAGCAAGATACTGTCTCAAAATTAAACAAAAACAAACAAAAAACCTGTGGTAGGGCTGGTGGAGCAGCTAAGTGACAGAACACTTGCCTGGCATGCATGAGGTTCTGAGTTTGATTCCCAGTACCACACACACACACAAAATAACAACAACAACGATGGGATAATAAACCTGTGGGGGAAGAGGTATCAAAGTAAGACACTACTAGGGGCTGGGGTTGTGGCTCAGTGGTATAGTGCTTGCCTGTCACAAGTGAGTCACTGGGTTCAATCCTCAGCACCACATTAAAATAAGTATATAATAAAGGTATTGTGTCCATCCACAACTAAAAAAAAAAATTAAAAATAGTAAGCTAAATGGTGTTAAAAATGCTATTTGTGTGTGTGTGTGTGTGTGTGTGTGTGTGAGAGAGAGGGGGGGGGAGGGAAAGACAGAGCATGGGCACATAAGAGAAATAGGCAAGAACATATAGATGTGCTTGTGTAAGCATAGAGTATCTTTGGAAGAGTATGTAACAAGTGCTAATTGTTTCTGATAAGAATTTTAAAAAATATTGGTCGGGATAAGTTAGAGATGAGAGGGACTTTAAATTGTTTTGTGGTCTTTGAATTTCTATTTGCCATTTAACTCTTACTTCAAAATATTAAAAAAAAAAAAAGATACTGTCAGCTGTTGTTCTAAATGAATGAATTTGCCCTCTGAAAATGTTACTAAAATGATGTAAGTATAAGTACTGAAAAACTGAAGTTTCCCTTCAACAGGCCTGATAGAGATAGGGTCAGAGGATGGAGCTGAGAACTCAGCAGATCTGTGTAGGAGAGGTAGCAGGAGTTGGGACAGGTAGCAGTACAGTTTTGCCTTGAGTATCTTTTATTTTTGTCCTTTTTGTGAAAATATAGACTGGGTGAATAAAAACACTTTTTAAATTATTTTTGAGATGACACTACTGCTTACTTTATATATTTTAGTTTTTAGATGACATGCCTTATGACAGGGCTTTACTATTTAGAAATTGAAAATTACTACCCTGTTTAAAAAAAAAAAAAAAAAAACGGGAAAAGGATATAATGAGTCTATTTACAGTTTGAACATATGAAAACACACTCAACCTCACCTAGTAATAGAAATGCAAATCAAAAACCACAACTGAGGGCTGGGGTTGTGGTTCAGTGGTACAACAGCCCTTAGGGCCTAGCACATGTGAGGAACTAGGTTTGATTCTCAGCACCGCATATATAAAAATAAATATCATTGACAATGAAAAAATATTGGAAAAAACAAAACACAACTGAATTCTGCTTCCCCGATTGTCAGAAATAGCAAAGATTTGGTGAAGTACTATTAATGAGGTTGTATGGAGGCATTCATAGATGGCTTGGGGCAGTCTTGGAGTGGGCACTTCAAAATTATGAAGGCACATAATGTCTTTTGACTCAGATCTACATTAGCCATTTTACCAGTACTTTGCACATCTGTGTATACGTTGCTCTTACGACAACCGACTACTTGTGCATATTCTTGTAAAATCCTCAAGGATATTAGTTGTTAACTTGGATGGAGAAGGGAACTGGGTGGTTGGAAGTAGCAAAGAAGAAAAAGTTTTCCCTTGGAATGTCCTTGCACTTTTTTTTTTCCATTCTTCTAAGCAAATTTATTACTCAGAAAAAATTCTATGACATAATATATTAGATAGGTATATACCACTATGGAGAATGCACATGATATATAGTTTGAAATTAAGATGTATGTCAGTTGTACTCCTGGGGACAAAAACCTATCATATACTTACTTGGCTCCTTAAAGAAGATTATATATTTTTGTCAAAAGAGGACTCCCTTAGTAGTAGTTTGGTGCCAACTATGGGCATTTTTTAGATTTCTAATTTAAAAATATCAATCACATGTATAGTACTTGAAGCTTGTTTTGATTTTCTTGTTTGAAAGTAATATTTTGTAGTTTTGTCTTTTTGGATATGTTAATGAGGAAGACAGCATGGATTTTATTCATGTCCAAATGAGTATTGTTTAACTTGTCCCCCTCCGTTCTAATGGATCTAGTTAAACAATACTCATTTGGGGGACACTAGAAAGCTCTGTATTTGATCAATGGTAGGAAGACTTATAAAAATGAACCCTGAAGCCTTGAGGCTTTTATTGGCATACAATTTTGGTTTTGTTGTTTTTAAAAATTGTAGAGAATAATGAAATGAGATGTGACATTAAGTTAAAATTGTTTCAGAAATAGAAATATTATTGTTTCCTATATTAAGCACAGCCATGATGCATCCATACATTTACTGTAACAATTTTCACCTAGTTACAGTTTTGATTTAAAATGTGTAACTCTCTTTCAGAATCAATATAATCTAGCAAGAGCCCAACAGTCCTATAATTCCATTGTACAGATACATGAGAAAAATGGTAAGTTTAATTCAATAAGTATTTATTGTCATTTATGAAGTTTTGTAAAAAATGTATTGATATTCTGTTTAATTTTTTTTATCAAGTACAGTTAACACAGTGAAAAAATTTAACTTGTGCTGCATCCAGAATCTTTGAATGAATCTTTTAACACTCTGGTTCTTTCAGTATCTTTTCAAGTAGATTAATGAGCGAATCATAGCACTCACTTGAAATGTATTCTTTAGAATAGAGAGTGAGTTAAAGGCAACTCCTTATAGGCACAGTTCTTGTTATAATTGGGTAAATGCAATAAGGATCATAATCAGCTCTTTCTGAAACATCTTCAGAGTACTAGTGCTTTTGACAGTTTTATACAATTTTCTATTCAAGTAAGAACAATTCTAATTTCAGCATATACTTCTGAGCAATATCTTTCTTAAAATATCTTTCATTAACTTTAATGGCCTTTAAATTTTGCTTGTATTCACAAGGCACGTATTTTGAGGATTTTGTCTCTTAACAATGAGAGGAAAAAAAACAATGAATTAATTGGAAGACCTATTTTCAAGTACCATTTTTTGTCACCCACTAGGCACTGGTGACCCTGAGTAAGCCTCAATTACCAATCTTTTAAATTTGGCATGTATGTCTTGCCACCCTTGTGAAGGAAGAGTAGTGTGCATGTATAATACTTTGTAAGCAAGTGCTAATAAACACACTCGTCATAGTAGTGACACACTGCACGGTGACCCTTTTGTGCCAAATAAATAACAGGAAGTAGTTTTCCTTAAAGAGGAGAGTTTGTAGTAAATATTCTTTACTTTGCTAGAGATAGGGTAGTTTGTAAGGATTTGTGTTTTACACTCACTTTTATTTTAATGACAAACTTGTCACTTTTTTAGTGATTGCTTGCTTCTGGAAGTAATATTCAAAATAATTTTCAAGCTTATGAGTAAGATGATGATGACCTTCAGGACAAGACCAGGTTTTCCTAATGATCATTTCTAGTGCCCCGCAATGAGTAGATCCAAAACCACTACTACTTCAGAATCATGTAGCTGCCCCACAAATCTTGGTTGTTTCAATGACAGTTTTATACCAAATAGTACTTGGTCTAATTTGCCTTTCTATAGGGAGCTTAGATTTTTGTGGAGCCTGGGAATGATCACATTTTTTCTTATCTTTCATTTTATCTTAAACATTATAAGTGGTATTTAAATACATTTACAGAACTTGCTGTGTGTGTGTGTGTGTGTAAACTTAGCTATGATGAAACAGCAAGAGATTCAGAATTAGGAGAGATGGATTCTAGTTTTGTTTCTAAATATGTACATATTTTTCATTTATTTAAGTTGACAGATACAATTATTTATTTTGTATGTGTTTTGACATAAATATGTGTATATATTATAGATACACACATTGAATAACTAAATCTGGCTAATTAACACATTACCTATAATTTTTATGGTGAGAATGCTTACCTGCACTTTTAGTATTTTTCAAGAATACATGTATTAACATAGTTACCATGTAATGCAGGACATAGAGATGAATTCTGTTTTGGTTCTGTTACTATTCACTTGGTTACTGCATCTTCTTTGAGGCTTCTTCATTTGTAAAATAGTATCATTACACTGATGATTTTCAGTTTCCTCTTATTTGAAATTTGCTTTTGGATAGTAATATCAGTTAGGTTTTCATTTCACCTTTGTATTTGAAAGTAAACCTAACATGCGATCTACTATTACACACTGTTGTCTTTAGCTAGGGATACCATTAATAACAGAGATCTTATGCTGTAAACTCAAGTACAATTTATGCATAGAAAATAACTTGATGTTGTGAATACAAAATGCTGTGTTAATTCAGTGTAATTTTTACAGTAGGTTTAAACACCAAATTTTTGAAGTAGAGACTCTGCCTAACCTTAAATGCCAGCTCTCCTAGTTGGCTTAAGGATTAAAGTGTTTTAACTTTTTTTTCCATTCTATTTCAGGCTGGTACACTCCTCCAAAGGAAGATGGCTAAATATGTTGACTCTCATATGTTTGGACCAATGTTGCTTTAAAGAAAATCTTTCCAACATGCAGATACAAGCTTTGAGTGCCCCTATAACAGCAGTACCGAAGATGTTAGCTAATAGATATTTTAGTGGATAATCTGTCAACTGACATCGAGTATAAGTTACAGCCTTTTCATTTTGCTCACTTCAGTTATCTTGGACTGAGCAGTGGGGCCTTTACTGTATTTTCCTGATAAATACACTTACTGGCCACTCCTTATCTCTTTTTCTTGAAAAGTGAAATCTTTTAAGCAGGCAAGTCAGCATCAGGTTACTGTGGTTGCGACTTGGCAGTAGCTTTCCTATATTGAGTCCATGGGTTTTGAGGATTTGCAATATACTGTTCCATTTAGAGCCATTAGAAGTTTAATCAATGTTCAATTGGTTTAGAAAATTTTAAGGCTTCTAAACCACGGCCTTTTAAGGTCTAAAACCATTTTATGATATTGCCAACGTAATGACAGGAAATTTACTCATTAAATTGTTAAACTTTTTTATGGCTGTGTGAAGATATGAACTGTTTCCTGAAGATATGCTCTTACTTGAATTGTACGTTTTAGGCAAAGCAAATTAAGGCAATGCCACTTAAGGTTTGTTGAGTAGTAATTTCCACTGGGGCAGCAGAGTCTTGCTGAGCTGAATCGGTTTCTTTTGGTTCAATATTTCTTACAAAAAAGAGCCACAATATAGAGCTTGAAGTTATTTAAAATACTAAGTCATTTTACCTTTCCATTTTATTAACGGGATGTTGCAATGATTTGTAAACTAATAAACTTATAAAGTGATTGGCATGAAAACAGACTTCCTTGAGCAAAAAGCTATATAGTTAAGTACAAAAAGATACCTGATTTGGAGACTCTTTGTTGTCATGACAATGGCTTTTACAACCAAAAGACTAATAGGAACTCGTAATTCTTTTGTACAACCTGACTCAAATCAATGTACTCTCCATTTTACTGCCTTACATGAATCAGTCCTGTTTGGGTGGTGAGAGTTTTTTTTTTTTTTTTTTTTTTAAATAAACCCAAGTTTGATTTAAAAATAAATTCTAGTTATTAAGCACTTTTAAAAGAAACCCAGAAGCACATTTTTCTGCACAAACCAGTTACAAAGTTGAAACACATTTCTTATGTATTTGCTTTAAGATTGTTTTTAACTTTGTAAACCGTATCTGAGAGATTTGGCACTTATGCATTATTGTGTTTCTTTTGATTTTATTTTGGTTAGGACAGTAGATAAAGATGTTCTGGCATTCTTGCTCACTTTAAATTTATATAAAGCTCTGATTGCCAGCTGCTCAGATAACAAGTGACAAGGCAGAATTCTTTAAAGCATTAAAGTTCCTTAAGCCTAAGGCTAAATCTTGAATACATTATTGAATTCTTTAATATCCTGATGGCTAGCAGATTGACAGCTGCACATTTGGCATGCTTTGTTTTTTGGATTTTATTTTTCATTGCAGATTTATTTGGCAATGTACAGTAAATTTTGTAAACTTGCATCAAGTTTATGAATAAAGAACCATTCAAAAATTACTTTGTCACCTTTCCCTCATAAGAGATACAGTGCTTTAGGTATGCTTCAGGTAGCCTCTATTGAATTTCTGGAATAGGGTATTTAAAGAGGGATGGGATGTGGGGAGGCTTGAGAGGAAGAGAGGCAGATTGACTTTAAAACTAGAAAGCTAGAGAACTTAGAAACTGTGTACATGCCTGGTATCCTCAGCTTTCCCTCAATCTTTTCCCTTATCCACACTCAGCTGTCATTTTCTTCATGGCTGTCTTTAATTTCCCTAGTTTAAATAATCTGTTCCTCCTTTTATATACCTATGGCCTCCTTTTACACAATTGTCAGGTTATCTCATAAGACGTTCAGAGGTAGGACAACTGTAGGCTCAGTTTATCTGGGCAATACTCTGCTTGAGATTTTTCTGTGCCAGTTTCATCTTTGGATTGAATGTCATGTCTGGACTTGCAGTCACGCCTTACTTGGTATTGGGTTAGATAACACTCCTTTCTGAGTGTCTCCTTAGGAGATGAGGAAATCTTTAGAAGTCCCACTCCACCAAGAACACTGCCTCTTTAATTTTCCTAGTGCCCACCCCTAAACCAGTGGATGGTGGAAAGAATAAAACCATCCTGATTAGTTTGGACTAATGGTTTTCAAATTTCAGAGATCCTGGAGACCTTTTATTTGGAGGCTTTTAAGGTCAAAACTACTTTCCTAACATAAAAACATTTTGCCGTTTTCATTCATTCTGAAAGGACGGTGGAGTTTTCCAGAGTCTACAATCCACATTTCCTGTTAAGCCAGTAATCAGATTTTCAAAGTGTAAAATGGTATCACATTATTTACTACTGGGGGGAGGGAGATTTGGAAGTCAGTTTTCACTTAAATTATCTTAATACATAGAATTATTTTAAAATGTTTAATTTGGTGTCAATATTTAAGTGTGTAAAGGTCCTGGAGGCCAAAAAGAGAACCACTAGTTTAGATCATCCAATTTCACACTCTAGCTGGGAGTCAAATCACGGATGCCTTAGCTAGGAAGAGCGCTGTTGGAATGGATATTAACAGGTCTACTCCCATTCCTTCTGTTGTGGTTCTCTTCCTCAGCATCCATTAGAATTGACACAAAGTTTGTTGAAACACATAATGCTGTGGCGATTTAGTAACCTGAGGTAAAGAGAACATGCTAAAACAATAGTTCCCAGGTGAATGATGCTACAGGTGGAGAAACGGTGCATAGTTTAGGGCGAGATTCCCCTGTAATTATTGGCCACCTTACAAAAGGAGGTACTACTAATGCCGGCTTACGCAAAACTAAAAAAGACTACAAACTAAGTACTTTCACTAGGCGCTGAGTAAAGGCGGCGATTTTTCACAGTAATTTTTTAAAAATGTATCTTGCCAAAAGTTGGGGATCATGCTAAACAAGGATTTTATAAAGACCAATAAATACTGCCTAGTTCCTACACTAAAGGAACTCACGAATTAGACGAAGATGTGAACTGGCAAAATACAGCAGCTCCAAGTACAGTGAGGTTCAGGAGAGAACTCGTTTCTACTGCAGGAGGAAGTTCGGAGCACCAGAAGACGCTCACCCACAACATTCCAGTACAGACGAGCGTTCTTAACTCCTGCGCCGGAAACCCAGCGGCCAAAGGTCACGCAGAAGCCTTCGCAGCGTCCCTTCCATTGCCTGGCCGACCGGAAGTGGCGCCTGCGCCTGCGCAGTGTGTGCTTACCGTGGAATCGTACGCCGGCCTAGCCAGGTGCCTCCGAGCCGCCGTAGTGCTTGTGCGAGTGGGTTGGCGAGGAATGGAGCCGGTGGGCGGTGGCGGCGACCGCTGCGGCTCCTCCTCCGCAGACCCTCGGAGCACCTTTGTGTTGAGTAACCTAGCGGAGGTGGTGGAGCGTGTGCTCACCTTCCTGCCCGCCAAGGCGTTGCTGCGGGTGGCTGGGTGAGGAGAGGGGAGGCGGGAAGCTGATCTGTGGGCATTCCCCGGGCTGGCGTGGTGGGAAGACACCTTCGGGACTTAAGAGCTCCCACGTCCGTCCTGAGGCAACCCCCACCTATGAAGTGCCCTTGCTGTAGTGTTCCGGGAACTTTTCTGAGTGCGAAGTTCCCCCTGAGGTTTTTTTCCACGTTCGGCTCTTTGGCCGAACCAGTACCCACACACCTACCTCACCTGCGGACGTTGGATCCTGCAGGGATCTCCAGCTGCCACGCTAGCGGGTGGGTGGGGGGCGGTCTTTGAGCCACGGAAGAGGTGAATGCCTACGACCTTTTGTGCATTTGCGTCCCCAGTGTGTGCCGCTTGTGGAGGGAGTGTGTTCGCAGAGTGTTGCGGACCCATCGAAGTGTGACCTGGATCTCCGCGGGCCTGGCGGAGGCCGGCCACCTGGAGGGGCATTGCTTGGTCCGCGTGGTAGCAGAGGAGCTTGAGGCAAGTAAGAAGGGGTGTCTGCAGTCAGTTGCAGGGTTGGTGGGTCAGCCTTTGGGAATTGAAATTTAAAAATCCCAGTATTGTATGTGTCCTTGTTTTTGTTGAAGAACATTTTCTTGTGCCAGTGAAAAGCCTTATGTAATAAACGATAGCTTTAGTGACTGTATGGTAACGGTAATTTATTTGACTATTCATCAGATGTTAGCTATTCTAAGAAAGCTTCACAGACCCTTTCCCTTGAAGCAAGTGGTTTTCGTCTCTGTTTTGCAGGTAATGCAATTGAGTGTCTCTTGCTCAATGCTACACACTGGAAAGCCAAGAAACAAAACTTATTCCCAAGTATTTCAACGCCTGCCCTGTACTACTTACTATCTCTGGGCCCCCTTTTCAAAAGGTGCGCCAGTAAGTGGGAGGTAAAAACGTGGACTGTGAAGTTAGACAGTGAGATTGGTATCTCACTAGGGTGTGAAAGAGAGCCCTTTGAGAGTAAATTGTCAACCTGATACTCTAATCACTCTCTGTACTTGAGTATGTATAATGTACAAACAAGAAAATTCTACATAATCACAATGCAGCCATCAAAATCAGGAAACTGTAGTTGATCTATTTTTTTCCATCAGATAGCCTCAGACTCCATTCAGTTTGTCAGTTGCCCCAGTAATGTTCTTCATAACAAAAGGATTCAGTGGGGAATTCTTTTACCAATCAGTCACTTTAAATAAAGTTCAGATTCTTTGGTCTGGAACAGTTTCTCAAGCTTTTCTTGACTTTCCCAATCTTGATACTTAGGAATATTAGAAGCTAGTTGTTTTGTAGAGCATACATAAACTGGTTATGTCTGAGGTTTATTCAATTCAGATTATGTTTCTTTGGCAAGAACTGCACAGAAGTGGTGTTTGCTCTTCTCATGGCCTTCTTTCAGGTAGCATATGGCTTTCATTTGTCTCATTACTGAGGAGATTATCTTAAATTACTTGATTTGCTTGGTATCTGTCAGGTGTCTTTACTGTAAAATTAGTTTCCTGCTGTAATGAGTGTTTTGTGGAGAAATACTTTGAAACTGTTTGAGTCCTCTTTCAGTTTAATCACTTATATTTGTAAATACTCTTGGTCTGTTATTCAAGGGTATATCTGTTACTATCAGTATTTATATTGGTGTTCAAATTATCCCCAGTTTGATGAGTGGCAGCCCCTTCAGGCTGTCTTCATTGTCTTCCAGAGATGACTCCATCATCTTTGAACACTTGCCTGGTTTCTGGCACAATGTGGTTTAAGCTTGTTAAGTGCTGTCTGCTTCAGTCCTAAGATTGATGATTTCTCCAAGAAGCCCTGGTTCCTTTAAGTGGAGAATGGTATTTAGAAGCTAAAATCTGGACTTTAAGTGTACTCTTAGCTCTTGAGAAATTTACTGCTTTAAAGCCCAGTCAGTGGACAGAACCAAGGAGTGTATATATGTATCTATAGTCATCCCTTTGGATCTACTGTGTATTGGTTCTAGGACAACCCCATCCCTACTCCCCACCATCCACATTTGGAAATCCTTGGATACTCAAGTTCGTTATGTAAAGGATATAGTATTTGCAGATAACCTATGTATATCCGTCTATATTTTCAGTAATCTTCAGATTACTTAATACCCAATACAATGGAAATACCACATAGTTTATACTGTATTGTTAGAGAATAATGAAAATAATGTTAGAGAATAATGAAAATTTTGTGCATGTGCAGTACAGATTAACTTTTTTCTCTTGAGTATTTTTCAACCATGATTGGTATCCCTGAACTCAGAACTCACAGATGTGGGTGCCGAATGTAACATGCCTATGTATGTATATACATCTCTTGCCCATTTATAACCATATTTCTATCCATCTATATCTGGAAACTCATGAGTTTCTCTTTTTTTGGATGGTGGAACTGGGGATTGAACCTAGGGGTGTATTGCCACTGAGCTACATCCCAAGTCCTTTTTATTTTTTACTTTGAGACAGGGTCTCACTCAGTTGCTGAGGGTTTCTGAGTTGCTGGGGCTGGTCTCCAAGTTGTGATAGTCCTGCCTCAAAACCTCCTGAATTGCTGGGATTACAGGCATGCACCACTGCACCTGGCACATAATCCAACATAGGATTCTTTCTATCTTTCTGCTCATATTTGTACCTCCCTTTTGGACAATGAAAAACTTGGCTCTCATCTTTCTTATTATATTTAGATAGCAGATGAGTGCCCCATATGTGACTGATGGTCTGTTTCCGGTTTCTTTCTTTCTTTTTTTTTTTTTAAATATTTTTTTTAGTTATACATGGGCACAGTATCTTTATTTTGTTTGTTTATTTTTATGTGGTGCTGAGGATCAAACCCAGGGTCTCACAAGTAAGAGGCAAGTGCTCTACTGCTAAGCCACAACCCCAGCCCCTGTTTCCTGTTTCTTTGTGTCAATTTTCACCTTAACTTTTTGGGCTCTGGGACCCAGACCCAGGGAGCTGGTCAGTGTACAAAGGCAGACTTGTTGGAAAATTTTCTTTTCTGATACTTTGGTCCAAATCCTGCTCTTTCCAGGTTTGTTGTTTGGAAAAACTTGGAAGTTCAAGTAAAAACTTTTCCACAGAAATGTTCTTTGGAGCTTCATTTATAATGCAGGAAATTAAAAACAACCTAATGTTAATCTAATAAATGAAGTCATTACGTGATGAACTTCAAGGTTCATTTAATGATAAAACAAAATGTTAATGAAAGTGAAAAACACAGATTACAAATTATGTTTAGTTAATCTGTATTATTAAAAACAAAAAGGGAAGAGTAATAAGCTCCAAAATGTTAGCATAAGTTTCCTTTGGGATTAGAATTGAGATTTTTTTTTTTCCATGCTTTTTTAAACTTTGTGTGGTTTTCAGTTTTTTACCATGGCAGGCATTATTTTTATATGAGAATTAGGGAAATTCAGCAGTTGCTTTTCAGGGGGACTAAAAAAGACAGAATCATAACATCTCAGAACTAGACTTCAAATATTTGTCTAAGAATAGAACTTGAAGCCTAAAAACTTTGTGAGGGTTATTCTGCTGGCATATGGCAGAGGCGGTACTAAGCCCTAACCCTCTTGGGCCTTTTCCTAGGTATCACAGACTAAAATGCCCTGACGGCCAGAAAGGCAGCTAAAGTGGAGTAGTGGCTCAGAGGAGTAGTAAGGCCATAGCAGGTCTTTTTGTCAGGAGGCATGCAGTCTGTGTTGTTAGAATGCTCTGATTTTCAAAAGAATGTGGAAACCCTCATTTTATCCAGAAATTTTGTGGAATTTTAAATTTTGGCAACGAATGTATATTTATAGGTTATATCCAGCCTGGAGGCTACCACAGGTCATCATGCTTAGTATCTTATAAGTTTATCTATCTGGAATCTACTCTGAACTTACCAAATTACAATGAATCAACTTTTTTCCCCATCTGACCAATAATGAAACTTTATTATAAACTGAGTATTTTATTCTGATGGTTTTCACACACACACAAAAAGGAAAATATCTTCATCCTTTTTTTAATTCAACCATGTCTGTAATGTGAAGTTTAGTGAAAAATCAATGAATATGAATAAGCAAGCCCTGCTTGTAGAGGAAATAGGACACAAATAAGGATCCCAAGTACTGAGAGAATCTAGGAGCAGACTAAGACAGGAAGAGAGATGCAGGGGACCTGGGGAAATGGGCATGTCTGATAATAAGAAACTAAGGGCCTTCAAGGAAGCTTGAAGGTGGGGCTAGATATGAGGAAAGCCTGGACTATTTGACATGCTAGGCAGCAAGGAGAGGAGTAATAGAGCAGCATCGCACCTTCTGTCTGGTGAAAGGTTTCTGTTAAAGCAGGTGGCATCTTTTGCTGGTACTTAAGAGCTTAAATTACCATTATAAAAATGAACTTGAGGGCTGGGATGGATTTGACTTTAAGAAGTAATTAGGTGCTCAGTAAAATGATCTTAAAATGCAAGGGCTAGAGTGAAGAATGAGAAGTAGACAAACTTGGAACCAAACATTGTCCTAAAGGAAGGGAAGGTAGGGGGGCATCAGTAGTTTGGACCAGGGAGATACCATGAAAGTGGTCACAGATTATGGGATTCAATTTGATTTTTTGTTTTCTTTACAGAATGTTCATATCTTACCACAGACAGTTCTCTACATGGCTGATTCAGAAACTTTTATTAGTCTAGAAGAGTGTCGTGGCCATAAGAGAGGTAAGTATCAAAAGAAAAAGCCCCCCACCCCCATTTCACTCTGTACCTTCTTTATGGAGTTACTTATGACTTTGCCTATGCAAGGCTTTTAGTGTGCTGGCTTAACAGGTACCTTTTACCTACAGATCCTGTAGGTAATTGTGTGTTCTTGGCTTGCTAAGAGAAAAAGCAGACGAAGCATTCATGATGGGCACATTGAGGCCCAGAGTTTGATTTAGACAATGGTTTATCATTGTCTAATTTGACTCTGCAGTCATGGTAGTTCTGCTGTAACATCAGCTAAATAAAGAGGTACAGTAAACAGCAAGCCTCAAATTTAGCTGCAACTGTTAAATTTGATGTCACTGGGCCAAGAGCGGTATATAAACAAATGTCAAAAACAAACTAGTAATGCTAAAGGTCAGATTTAGAGTTTAAAATATAAAGCAGGAGCCAAAGTGGAGAAACCTTTTGTTTTTAGGCTTTCTTTTAAATCATTCTCTTGTCAAATATTTGCCTTTTTTTTTTAAACATTGTCAGATTTAAATGTAAATGGATGATATCTAATAATTTTGCTGCTATATTATTACAGCAAGGAAAAGAACTACTATGGAAACCGCATTGGCACTTGAGAAGCTATTCCCAAAACGATGCCAAGTCCTTGGGATTGTGGCCCCAGGAATTGTAGGTGAGAGAAATTGCAACTTGATGATTTCTTCCTTGCTTTAAGTGGGGTCCTATAGAGTGGTGAATTATTTGTAGGTGAAAAGCACATTATTCTTTCTGGTCATTCAAAATACAATAAAGTTGGTCATATTTGCCATGATTTTACATTTGACTTAAGTTTGTTGTAGTTAGTAATTCAAGTCTCAGTGCTGCTACCTGTATAAAACAAATATAATGCATCTCTTTTCAATAGCCATTCATTAGAGGGAATGTTTGATCACTGAATTTTTGCTGTTTTTATTGTTGTTGTTGTTGTTATTATTATTATTTTATTCTTTTCTGTAGGTAATGGGGGAAAGAGAGTCTGTTGAGGCAGTACAGGTATAGTGGCTAAGATACATACCTACTTGGATTCCAGTGGTACTGCTTAGTATCTGTGGCACTTTGAGCAAGTTATCTGACTTCTGTAGGGCTTTAGTTACCCCATCAATGGAATGGGATGATGATGGTGGTGATAGAACCATCCCTGGAGTATTGTGAGGATTAAATGAATTAATACATGTAGTGCATTTAAAAAGAGATGTGCAGTAAGCAAATGTTAGCTATTATTGTTTTCTTTGTTCTGACTTGGTAGTACCTAGTACTCTTTAACCGGCCTCTTTTTCTAGTTGTTGACCGACCTTTATTTTGTTTATTTACATGCGGTGCTGAGAATTGAACCCAGTGCTTCCTCACACATGCCAGGCAGGTGTGCTACCAACTGAGCCTCAGCCCCAGCTCTCCTTAATCTGGCATTTTTAATCTTCACTGAAAACTTGTTTTCTTTGTGGACCTGGGATTGAACCCAGGGCTTCCCATGTTTGGCAAGCACTCCACCACTGAGCTATATCTGCAGCTCCAAAAGATTTTTGCTATAAATTTGGGAATCTTGTATAATGAAACAAAGAAACCCTATTCATTTCAGGTGTTTAGAAATGAATAGGGTAAATACATAGTTGATAGGGACTGTTTCATCAGCTCCCCACTACTGTACTATTACTCTGTCCACCCACTCAGGCATGTCATTTCTGATTGGATTAAGGAAACGATAGCAGTGACCCTGGTTTTCTTCAAACCTTTGAATTGTCCTTAAATGATTGATCATTTCTTTACCATTACTGGTTACTAATAAATACAGAATCATAGCTCTTTTTCCTTGCATCATTTTCTTGGTCTCCCCTCTGTATCTACTGTGGCTTCTCTAAACATACAAGTTTTTCCTTTTTAAAATTTCTGCTGAGGGGAATAGGGGAGGAGAGAGAGGATAGGGCCAGACCTGGGTGACACTCTCCCTTGTGAGCCTTGCCTTACTCGGCATTAGTTTTGATTTGTGTTTCTCATCCCCCTAAGTTCTGCTGTGATCTTGATGTCAGGACAGTGCCATTCCAGCTCCTTTAGTCAGGGCTTGGTCTTTTGTATCTTCTTGGTTCCCTATTACCCTTTTTACTGTTTCTGATTCCCCTACAGCTGGTACTTTCTTTGAGTCAGTTCCTCATGTGCCTGAACAAAGTTTCCACCAAGATAATTTTTCTTAGGCCACTGTACAGTGATTGTTTCTAAAACAGCCATGATAGTTACTAGTCCCATCTTCCTTCCTTATGGTTGGAAAATTTTCAAGTTTTAGAAAAATCTGTTCATTTTTTACAGGTGCATATGTTACTTTTCCACAGATAAACTTTACCTACAGTCAAATGTAAAATCTTTAGTTTAAAATTTATTGAGTTTTGACAAATTTATGCCCTTCTGTAATCAACCCACTAGTCAAGATAGGAAATACTTCCACCACCTGGGAGAGTTTCTTCTCATTTCCTGTTAATTCCTGCCTTTGAAAACCTATTTTGATTTTTCTGACTGTAGGTTAGTTTTGCCTGTTGTGAAAGTCACATAAATGGACGTGATCTCTTTTTGTGTTTTATCTTTCACTCAGTATAAATATTTTTAACAATGTGTTTTTGAGATTTGTTTGTTATGTTAATCAGTAATTCTTTAAAAAAATTTCTCAAGTAGCATTCTATTATATAAGTAGATCATGATTTGTTTTCTCATTCTCTTTTTGATGAACATTGTTATAATTTCCAGTTCCTAAGTATTATGAATGAAGTTGTTAAGAACATTTGCCTTTGTGTATAGGTCTTAAAATTCTTCTTAGGCAGTCACCAAGAAGTGGAATAGGAGGATCTGAGTGTTGATGTAAATTTAACTTAAAAGGAAACACCAGTTTTCCAAACCAGTGATGTATGAGAGTTCCATTTGCTCCATATCCCAATAGTCATGATTCTTGTTAATTTTAGCCATTATAGTGGGCATCTAGAGGCTTATGATAGTTATAATTTAAATTTTTCTAATGACTAATTATGCTGAGACCTTTTTCATGAGTTTATGGGCTATTTCTATGTCAGTTTTTGTGAAATGTCTTTTACTGATTTTTTTTTTATTGGAATGTTTGTCTTATTGAGTTATAGGAGCTCTTTATATAGTTTGAGTCCTCTAACAGGTGTAGGTATTATAAATGTTTTCTCCTGGTCTGTGGCTTTTTATTGTCTTAACAGTTTCTTTTAATGAGCAGAAAACTTTAGTTAAGTTCAGTTTATCAATATTTTTCTTTCATAGTTAATTTTTTAAATGTCCTTTGTAAGAAATCTTTGTCTATCTCAGATTTACAAAGGTGTTTAATCTCATGTTTTATTCTATAAACTGTATAGTTTTAGCTTTAATATTTAGTTCTGTGGCCTAACTTGAGTTAATTTTATATTTGTTTGTAAGGTAGGTGTTTAAAGTTAGTTTTTTCCCCATGTTTGTGTAGTTATTCTGTCACCATGTCTTTGAGAGTTTTCTTTCCTTATTATGTTGTCTTGGCAACTTTGTCAAAAATAATTTGTTACAAATAATTGAGCCAGGGCTGGAGTTGTGGCTCAGTGGTAGAGCACTTGCCTAGCACGTGTGAGGCACTGGGTTTGATCCTCAGCACCACATAAAAATAAATACAGGTATTGTGTTTACCTACTAAAGTAAAATTTTAAAAAATAATAATTGAGCCTGATTTTGGGTTTTATTCTCTTCCCTCAATCTATTTTCTATCCAGTCTTCTAAATACATATAAAAAATTGCTCTTATGTTTTGATATTTTCCGTGGAACAAAGGGCCTTATCATAAACTCTGAATTTTTGTTTTCATGTATTTAATTCAGAATATATTTTGTGGGTTTGGTTTGACTTGGAAATTTTCTCTTTGAGTATATATATTTTTTCATTTTGCCCTAAATTTGGTCCATTTGGTTTGTGATATGCTTAACACTTTTTTTTTTTTGTAGTTAAAGATGGACAGAATGCCTTTATTTTATTTGTTTATGTTTATGTGGTGCTGAGGATCGAACCTAATGTCTCATGCAAGCTAGGCAAGTGCTCTTCCACTGAGCTACAACCCCAGCCAGTTTTTTTTTTCTTTTTTACACTAGTAATAATAATTTAGTATTACACAAAAGAAAAAAAAATTAAGCACCACGGACTTAACCACTCTATTAACTTTATGAGGTTTGTGTTTATATTTGTGGTGTAGGTAAAACCAGAATATAATTTTCTGTGATTTGTAACTTACTGTATTATGTATTAGTCTGCTAGGGTTGGACAAAATACCACTGTCTGGATGGCTTAAACAACAAATTTATTTTCTCATAGTTTGGAGGCTGGAGGTCCAAGTTCAGCATTAGTTTTTCCTGAAGCTTGCAGACAGCCTTCTTCTCTCTGGTCCTTTTGTATACCTTGTCTTTGTACAGAGTGAGCCTGGTGTCTCTTCCCCTCTTATGAGAACTTTAATCCTGATGGAATAGTGCCTACTGTTATGATCTCATTTAACTTTTACCTCTTTAAAGACCTTATCTCTAAGTACAATCACAAAGGAGAAGTTAGGCCTTATATGAATTTGGGGAGTGGGGTAGTCTATTACATCTGCCTTTAAAATGCACAGCACATTACAAACATATTTTCAGGTCAGCAGATAACATATCTGGCATCAGTCTTAATGGCTACATTCTGTTGTATATATGAAGCTTTTAATCTAAATACTAAGGTAGGGCATTTAGGTTTTTTCCCTTTTACTTTCTGTTAATTCTATAATAAAAATAGTTGTGCATACATATACTTTACATAATTAGCAAATTTCTTTGGGATAAATTTTTAAAAGTGGATTTACTATGAAAAAGTATTTGCTACTCAACTTTTTGTTTTGAAAAACTTAAAGCCTGTGGAAAAGTAGCATGATAGAATGAATACACAGTAGTCACCCTTGTATCCTCCATTGAAAAAATTTTTGCAACATTTGTTTTTTCTTTGTTTATAAAAACCATTTATTTCTGAGCCATTTGAGAGTAAGTTGTAGACATCATGACATTACACCCTAAAAACACCAAAGCTGAGCATACTTTACCCCCAATAGTGGTTATTTAGCTTGGCATTTGTATTAGTGACTTAAACTGCAGTTATCTAGGTGGGGTTGGTCAATTTACATTGTTACCAAATCAAATTCTGTTTTTATTGAATCTGTTCTCAAAACTGCAATTTTTTCCCCTAGTAACTCCAATGGGAACAGGTAGCAATCGACCTCAGGAAATAGAAATTGGAGAATCTGGTTTTGCTCTATTATTTCCTCAAATTGAAGGAATAAAAATACAGCCCTTTCATTTTACTAAAGATCCAAAGAACTTAACACTTGAAAAACATCAACTTACTGAAGTAGGTAAGTTACTGTTATTTATTATTAATTGTTTTGTTGGTTAACTTTGTTTTAATTTTGGCTTGTTGGTGGATATTAGTTTCCCTTAAGAAAATCCAAAAGAAGTACACCTGTTACTGGCAACATGGCTAATTCAAGCCAGTGATTCACAGAAGCTAGTACTGTACATTTTGTTTTTTTTGTTTTTGGTGTCAAATCATTTTATTGAGAAGGTTGGAGATTAAGGAGTGTGGAAGTGCTGAAATTAACGATTAAATCCGATGTCCGCTGCAGGGCCAGACCTTGCCGCCGCTGAAAAGCAGTACTGTACATTTTGTTAGAATTGGTTTGCTTTTTAAATAGTTTGCCTTAAAGCCCAAGAGGACAGAATGAAAACAATTACATTAGTACTCTGTGGATAATAAATTTATTTGTATTTAATTATGGATTTTGAAGGAATTCTTGCTCTTTGAATAGTGTCTTATTGTTTTGCCTAGTTTTGTTTTTGTAAGCTGAAAAGTATTTTACACTTATAAATAAACATTCATTATAAAAGATTTTAGAAGAAACAAGTTGTCTCTAAGTGGACTAATAAGATAGGAACTGGCATAGTGAAATTGGGAAGTGTTAGGAAAGGTCTGGGAAGGCACTGTCTATCCATATTCAGGGTTGTACTGGGACCAAAAGACAGGAAGTGTGGCTGGAAGAGGTGAATCATGAGAGGTGAATGTGAAGAGGTAGAGGGCTGGCTGTGGGTCCAAGTTTTGATGAAAAAAACTTAATGCAGTAAGCAACAAACTAGCTACTTAAGCAAAACATTGTGAAGGCCTTTTATCTACATCCGCAAATAAACTGATTGGAGTTTAACTCATTAAAGTTAAGGTACAGATAAGTCTCCATTATTTGAAGTGGCACTTATCCCAGCAGGAATTTAAAAAAAAAAAAATGTGTAGCAACAAAGAGAAGATTTGGTTGGTTTAGTAATCAGGGGGAAAAAAGGACTAGCCACATTAAGACTAGTTTTTACAACTACCCCTGACGATGTAAAAAAGGCCAAAACACAAAATTTGGGCATCAGCAACTAAGACTAGCAGCTATGAGCAGCAGGCCATTTAATTGGAGGATGGCAGACATATTTAGGAAGAGTATGGAAAGTTTAAACAGCCAGCTCTGTGAGGCAGGGTAGTGTAGCTATTGAGAATTCAGTTTTTTATCTGCCCTAGTTCTGCTACTGTCCAGGCTTTTAGGATGAGTTTCTTAACTTTTCTAAACCTGTTTACTTTTCTATAAAGTGAAAATAACTACAGAGTTATGGAGATTAAATGAATGACTTATGTAAAGCACAAGGGCCTGAAGAGAAGGCAATCAGTTGGAGGAAATTAACAAATGATTAGATCTAAGGGAGTAGAGAGACTGGGGGACTTAGTGATAACTTCTGAATTTTGTATCTAGGAGATAGGGACAGTGGTGATTCAGAGAGCAGATGTAGGGAACTCTGGGACAGAAGCAGCAAGATGTGGGAGAAACAATTAGGAAAATCAGACCCCCTCTGAGACACTTGTTTTGGCTTTTGATTTAATGTTTTTGCTAAAGGCTTTCTGGCCAAATCTTTTTGCTTCCTTTGTCTGGAGGAGTGGTATGCCTCCCTGGGCAGTTCTTCCTCCTCTGTTATCCTGGGCACCTTGGGAGTCTTCGGTGGGGTTCTTATACATAGCCCTGGTTGAAGCTAGAATCCTCATTTTGTCAGTTCAAAAGAAAGCCAAAATCTTGAGCAGAAGAAAGCATCCATTTTATGATAAAATTGTAATTTTTGTTAGACCATGTTTGCTTTGTGGACCAAATGTAGGAGTGGGGACACAGCCCCAGGTTTATCCTGCTTGGTGATGCTTTCATATACTGTCCTTTTCTGAACTACTTGCTGTGATCAGTTTGAGCCAAGGCATCATTTTCATCCTTTGGGAAACTGAAGCGTTGCCTAGATTGGGATGGTAATTTCTGTTCTCTCATGCTGTCTTATGTCCCACTTTTATGTGTTTCTAAATTTGGACCATCTCAATTAGACAAGGAGTGAGTGAGTGGCTGGAGGCTGTGATGTGGGGCCTGGGTTGCTGAACCAGATACCTGGGGCCAGATCCTTTTCTTGTCTTTTATGACACTGGAAGCATTCTGTTCATATCAGTGTCCCTCAAAGTTTTTCTGTAAGGGGCCAGATAGTAAATGTTTTAGGTTTTGCCAGCCAGATAGTCTTAGGTGCATCCGTTCAGTTCTGCTGTGGGAGTGCAAATGCAGTTGGCAGTGCGTAGAAGAATGGCTGTGCTCAGATGAAGTTCTGTTTAGAGAGAGAGAGAGGATGTGGGCTGGATTTGGCCTATGGACTTAGTTTGTCTTCACTTACTTTATCGTACATAACTGCAGCAACTATAAGATGTCCTGTGAAAGGCTCACAATAAGCAAAGGGACTAAATTCTCTTATAAAACTGGCAATGGCCCTGAAGACAAGGGATCTTGTGTTTGATTTAATTATAGTTCTACTAGCTAGACCCTGCATATAGGAGATGACATAATCTGACCTAGTGTCATAGTATATATAATTTTATACAATACTGTTATATTCTTTTTGGAGGAATCTTACCAGAATGTGCATTAAGAGAGTAGGTGTAGATTGTTGTAAGGTCTGTATGATATTCTGTGTTAAAATTAGTCTCTGGAATGAGAAGGGGGGGCGAAACCCACAATTGATTCTTTTTTTTTTTTTTTTTTTTTTAAATATTTATTTATTTATTTATTTTAGTTCTCGGCGGACACAACATCTTTGTTGGTATGTGGTGCTGAGGATCGAACCCGGGCCGCACGCATGCCAGGCGAGTGCGCTACCGCTTGAGCCACATCCCCAGCCCCACAATTGATTCTTAAGGATGTAAAAACTATCTACTATCTCAGTAAAATTTCATAAAAAGCCATTACTTATTCATTGAAAATCAGTTTGTGGAGCTAGAGTTATGGCTCAGTGGTAGAGCGCTTGCCTAGCAAGCGTGAGGCACTGGGTTTAATTCTCAGGAGCACATATAAATAAATAAAAAATAAAGGTGCATTAACTAAAAAATATTTTTGGAAAATTTGAAAAAAGAAAAACTGGGTATATGCTGCATGTAAACCTCTGTTTGTGATGACATTGTCCCGGCCTTCTGGACCTCCCAGTCAGCAGGGCAGGCCGACTGAATGAAAAACCATACTGCCAGGTAGAAGCACAGATGTGCTAGAAAACATACAACCAGGGGGCTTAATAGACTTAATAGAACCTTGGGAAGATGGAAAGGAGGCTTGGGTAGGAAGGAGTATCGTGGGTAGTTTTTATATTCTTTGCTGGTCGCTGACAAAAAAACCCAGCAAGATAGCCAAGAGATCAAAGAACGAAATAGAAAAACCTGGTAATTCCTGTGAGGGTGTAGAAGTGAGTTCCCACAGCTCAGTTGGGAAACCTAAAGAATATCCTGCCTGGGAGGCATGAGAGGAGGGGTCTGTGATGGAAGCTGAACCCGCAGGCAGAGGCCAGTCAGGAAGGCCAAAGGAGGACTGTTGGGAAGCTAGGAGTCTCAACACAGGAATGGCATGATCAGAAATGTCTCTGGAAAATGCCACTGTGGCTGCAGGGTGCTGGTCGTTGTAGAGGAGCACAGGAGTGGATGCAGGATGAGTTCAGTTTGCTTTGTAGTGTACATATTTCAAAACATTATCTTGTACATAATAGCTATATATTCACATTAAATTTTTTAAAAATCAGATGCAGGAAAAACAGGATGCTGTTGTATTGGTTAAGGCAAGAAGAAGTGGCATTTTGGGCAAGGGTGGTAGCGGGTGGAGTTGAAGAGAAGTAGATCAATTCCAGAGAAGGTTCAGAGGTAAATGGATGGCATGTGGTGACTGATGCAATATTTGACGTTGAGAATAAGAGAAGTGGCATTGATCTCACCTAGGTTTTTGGCTGGGTACAGTGTCACAGTAAAGAATGGACTAGAAGGTGCAGTTTGGAGGAATCAAGTTATTAAAAGTTGTTTTGAGGGGCTGGGGATGTGGCTCAAGCGGTAGCGCGCTCCCCTGGCATGCGTGCAACGCTGGGTTCAATCCTCAGCACCACATATAAATAAAGATGTTGTGTCTGCCGAAAAACTAAAGAATAAATATTTAAAAAAAAAAACAAAAAAACTTCTCTCTCTCTCTTAAAAAAAAAAGTTGTTTTGAACATGTTGAATTTGAGATGGAGATAGTAAGTAGACAGTTGACTGTCAGAGCTCAGGAGAGTGGTCGGGATGCAGGATGCAAATTTGAGAACCATCAGGTGATGAATGGTAACTGAAGCAAAGGGGACTGACAGGCTTCAGTGATGTGAAGCTGGGAGGGAAGGCACTCATCAGTGTGTTGACGGCCCTGGGCTTACTGAAGTAATATTTCTGTCATATCCCTCCCTTTTGCACTGAAGACTTTATTGAGACTACTCAGTAAGTAGATTGAGTAATTTCCTAACTTTTCTTTGAATAGCCATGACATTATCTTGGGCTAGTCACTTCTTTGGGGTTATCAATTTTGTTTGTAAAATAAGATTAGACCCTTGATCCAGAGGCATTTTCTAACTGAAAATCTGTTTTATAATTTTTTTTTTCTCTCAGAATTTGCTAGGCTGGTCTATAATAGAAGAAAAAGACACTTTAGTAGTGATCTGTGAGACCTGGTATTATGAAATAACAACATCCTTTCATTATTCAAATCAGTAATTTATTGTGTAGAGAATAAGAAATGACCCAGAGGCAGTTTCCCAGAATCATTATTTGATTTTGGTAATTAGTCATTTTTCTACCCCCATATTTTGTTGAACGAGCCTTATTTCTAGTAACCTCACCTTTGGTCTATCAAGATGGAAGTCATGTGGCCAAATCAAATGGAAACACGAGTGTGGTTAGGTTTTGGATTTCTTTCCTGTCCCAGAAGCCACTCTGTTTGATAATGCTATTGAATTTCTAATTGATGTTCAAAAACAAGGTGCCAGAGGCTCAAGTGAAACCCTGGGAGGGAGCTTTGGGAGCCCAAACACAGCCTGATCCCTAGGACTCTGCCGCCCCCTGTTGCTAGCTGCTTTTAGTCCGTATGCCACAGGTCAAACCTGTTCCTGTTTTCCAAAGGCTAATCCACCTTCACTCCCACCTATTCCCTGCAGTAGGTGGACAGATCCTGTATTTCTGTGGTATAGTAGTTTCCCAAGGCTGCTGTAACAAAGTACCTTGATGACTTAAAACACCACAGATTTATTCTGTCACATTTAAGCAGTCAGAAGTCTGAAATCAAGGTATCAGTAGCGCCCCACTCCTGGAGGCTCTACGGGCAAATCTGATGTCTCTTTCTGCTTTTATAGCCGCTGACATTTCTTATGGTTGCGTCACTGCAGTTTCTACTTCTGTAGTCACATTGCCTCCTCCTCTGTCTGTCTCCTTTGTCTGTCTTTTATTTTAAGGGCACTTGTCATTGGACTTAAGTGTCCACCTGGATAATTCAGGTGATCTCATTTCAAGATCCTTAGTGAGGTCTGAAAAGATTCTTTTTCCAAAAAGAGGCTCACATTGATAGATTGGGTTTAAGGTGGATATACACTGTAGGGGGTACCATTTACCCCACTACATGTAGTTGGTGCGTTTTGTGTGCAATTTCTTTGGCGCTTTAAATTCCTCAGCTGATAATCCTATTGTTCTCTGCAAACCAGTGTCCCTTTCATTTCAGGTGGTGATCTGTTTGGAACCAGCTGTGTCCATAGAGAGCTGCTGCTCAGTACATAATTGCTTTCTTACTTGTTGGGTATTGATTGTATTATTTTCAAATAGGTTTTCTAATGAAAAAAAAATAATTGCAGCTAAGAATTTGAGTTAGTATTTAAAAGTTTGTAAAAAATGGGAAACTTGACAGCTGAAGCACTAAATTGCACTTCCTTAGGAGTGCCAGTAATTAGCAGTAGCATTTCATTTTGCAAGATGTATAAGATAATTCCTCTTCTAAGGCTGTTTTTAATTATTGCTTTTCGTTTCTCTGCAGGTCTTCTAGATAACCCTGAACTTCGCGTGGTCCTCGTCTTTGGCTATAATTGCTGCAAGGTGGGAGCCAGTAATTACCTGCAGCGAGTAGTCAGCACTTTCAGTGATATGAATATCATCTTGGCTGGAGGCCAGGTGGACAACCTGTCATCATTTACTTCTGAAAAGTAAGCTTTCTGTGCTTCTGATTTCTTCTGTGAACGAAGGGAAATGGTCTCAGGTTTTCATTACTGTAGACTTAGGTTAAGGGGCTTACTCAACATAATTCTGCTTATAGTTGAAGAATTAAACATAACTTGTATTGTCCTTTAAGAATGTCTTCTTAGTTGGACTCACATTCTTCTTAAAATTGATTTTCAGCATTGCCTGTTGATCAGTTCTGGCACTCTGTGACCTCAGTATATGCCATTTCTGCATAACAAGAAATCATAAATTAAGTTAAAATAAAATAAAAGCAAAGGCATTTTTCCCCCAAGTACAGAATAGATTTGCTAATCAGGGACACAGGTTCAATTAGAAACCAGACAAATGTTTTGTTGTTAAGGGGAAAGAGGACTAGGTTTTTAAAGGGAAAGGGGGAGGAATGGATTGACTCTGCTGCTCAAGTTGTTTTCAGTGACTTTAGATTGAGGTTGGGGTCTGTCCACATGTTAAGCTGTATAGTATAAGGGGCTGTTGCAAGAATGTCATCAGTAAGCAGTCTTTTGAGACAGACAGCTAGTTAGTCTAAGCTCCATGACTGGAAAATGTTGTAGGCAGTAGGATAACAAATACTAGTCTAGGGTCTTATATTCTTTTCAGACAGCATTGTTTGGAGGTTAAAGATGGAGGCAAACTGCAGCCTTTCAGTGTGTTCCAAGGCTCACAGAGGAATTCTCTTGAGCAAACTATAGCCATTTTATTTCCACACTTTCTCTGTTTTTCCTTCTTTAAAAGGACATATATGGTTAAAGTGTATTTTCAGGGCAGAACTTCCCAGACAGAGCCTCTAATATGTTCAGTGTTTTAGAAATCTTCTGGTGTTAGGGATGTGGGGTGGAATAACATCTATGGCAGTTCTCAAATCTATTTGGTCACAAAACCTTTTCTCCATGGAACATCTTGCAGGTATTTTATTGGTTTTCAACATATAATTTTAGAAATTCTGTACCATTTTGAAAGGTTGTTTCAAGTTTGAAAATTGATTTTATTACTAAAACTTTTGCTTTCAGAGATAGAAATATCCTATCTTTGGATCCATTATTTCCTTCTCAATCTTGTTTCATTTTGTTGCTGCACAGGGTCTCTATTTCAAATTTGAGTTTGAGCTCTGGACGTTTCTGAAAGCAGTAACATGAACTCCTACTCCACCCCCAATGCCATCTCTAAACACTAGTATTTATTCCTCACTGTATTTGTGTTTAGTATTTGGATCCTGGAATGGTGACATGGGACAAAGAGTAATATACATCATCCCAGTTACAGGGTCTCTCCTGCTAGCCTCCATTGATGTACCAGGGAAAGTAAACAGCTAAGTCCAATGTCCCTGGACTGCAAGTGAGAAAGAAAGTACGTTAAATTTTAGACAGTAGGATAACAAATACTAGACTTTACATACATCTGAATCTCAGTGGCACTATCTATTTTTCCTCTTCCCTAGATTTTCTTCTTTGCTATTACCTTTAAACTGTAAATAACCAATGGTGATTTAACATCTATTTCAGACTTATAAATCTGTTGGTGTGGCTATTTATCATCTATTTTTTATACCAATATGGGAAATAAGCCCCCTGAAATAATTACACCTCACACATTAATTTTAATGTACTCTTTGTTCTCTGTCAGTGGCTAAGAGAGTCCATAAATGTTCCATCTTAACAGCGAGCGGATACCCCAACCTGCCTCAGCCCCCCAAAAGATAAATAATTGAGGCAAGAGAGTGACAACATGTATTACAATTGTATGCCAAAGAGGAAATGTGACAAAAGGGAACCTAAAAAGAAGATGGAGGGGCTGGGGTTGTAGCTCAGTGGTTGAGCAATTGCCTTGCATGTGTGACGAATTGGGTTTGATACTCAGCACCACATAAAATAAGTAAATAAATAAATAAATAAATAAATAGATATTGTGTCCATCTACAACTAAAAACAATTTAAAAAAAAAAAGATGGACTCTGCCTCTTTCAAACTGGTTTTGCACAGGCTGTTCTTATTGAGTCTGGTTTCCTGCTAGCCCAGTGAATCTTAACCATTTTATAGATTCATATGTTGATAAAATGAGAGAAATTAGAAATGTAAGGCATTTACTTTGTTTCCCCCAGTGGGTGTTCACTATCTATACTTTATAACTCTGATATTTTCTAAGGATGAAATTTCATTTAAAAAAAAAAAGTGCCAGGTAAATAAAGACAATGCAGAAGTCCTTATGATCAGACTAAGCCAAATTCTAGGCTCAAAGTAAGTATTTGTTTACACAACAAACATAAAGCTAAGACTTCTGGAGTATTAACTTTTAAAATTCCATGATTATTTTTAATTATTTAAAATTAATTTTTAATTCATTTTAAATGATTATTTTTAATTATTTAAAATTTAATTATATTTAATTATTTAAAATTAAGTTTTAAAATTCCATGATTATCTTTAAATATATCTCTTTCAGAATTTGACAGGTGGTAGGGAAGAATACCACAGTGTAAATCATACCAAGAAGCTTCACTAACTAGGTTTCTAAATGAGAAAATATTGGTGAATGTGCATGACATATCTTTGTATTTGTGGCTGAAAAGGACAGCTGCTTACTTCTTGATCTGCCTTCAGCAATCTAACATACCACTTATATCTGGGATATGGTCTTTGACCAAGCAGAAGCTGCTAAAGGTAGCAGTGTCTCTCCCTCAGTGCATCATAGGGGTTTTCTTCTATACTTTAGGTATTTCATGATACATTGCCCCTCTTCTATTTTTTCAGGAACCCTCTGGATATTGATGCCACAGGCGTGGCTGGACTGTCATTTAGTGGGCACCGAATCCAGAGTGCCACGGTGCTTCTTAATGAGGATGTCAATGATGAGAAGACTGCTGAGGCGGCCATGCAGCGCCTGAAAGCAGCCAACATTCCAGAACAGAATACCATTGGCTTCATGTTTGCATGCGTTGGCAGGGGCTTTCAGTATTATAGAGCCAAAGGGAATGTCGAGGCTGATGCATTTAGGAAGTTTTTTCCTAATGTTCCCTTGTTTGGCTTCTTTGGAAATGGAGAAATTGGATGTGACCGGATAGTCACTGGGAACTTTATATTGAGAAAATGTAACGAGGTAAAGGATGATGATCTGTTTCACAGCTATACAACAATAATGGCACTGATTCACCTGGGGTCATCTAAATAAAGCCATCTTTAAAGTGGCTTTTGCAGTATTCAAGGTATTGACTTTCAACTTCTGCCTTTTCCACAAAATGGAAATTTGGGATATGTATATTTCAAAAAAAGATAACTTTAGCTCTGTCTGTTCTGTAGCTTTGATAGATGTTCTGAGATCACATTTGGGTAATTTTTAATATATTAGATGAAGGACAACTTTGTACACAACACACAACACGAGTTGAAAGCTTTGCGTTGGGCACAAGCAAAGAAGTTGTGGCTGTGTTCACCTGTCGAAGCTGCTGTATAAGGTGACTTTCAATAGTCTTCCTGCAAGGAATGATCAAAGGGTGATTCACCAGTGAGATAAAGATTTAAGGCATTCTGCATCTACCTCTTTGTATTGGTAAATGACCTTTTAGCAGAATCTGGAAGATATTTTTTTCCTCCCTTAATATCAGAGAAAAATGAAATGGGTTGAGAAATCTTTCTGCTTTCCAATTTTACCAGTTTTCCCCCCCCAGATACTGTAATAATATAATTACTTTTTTACTTATGATAAAAATTTAACTTTGTTTTGATACTCTAAAAGTTGCTCAGTCAGATAAAATTGTTGAGAGACTTTTATAAATAAAACTATTTTCCTTAATAAAGAAATTCCAAGAGAAGAAATTTTTCTCATATAGTTTCGTATAGCTAATTGGCAGACCAGAAAATTCTATCACCTTATTTTGATTTTATACCAATAAAACATACCTTACAAACTCATTCAGATACTTTTCTGTATTTCAAAAGCAAACTAATCCTTTGTAAATGAAAAGCTGGAATGTAGGTATTTGTTAGCTGGTCAGTCCTATCATTCAAGTTTGAATTTCTGACACACAAATATTTGAGAGGGGCAGAGAATACCAGTATCCCCTTAATATCCATTCTTACCTTTTATTCTATCACAGTGATAGAAACAAACAAACAAAGACTACATTTCTCAGTGTCTCTTGCAGGTATAATTGTTTTTTGGCTGATGAACATGATGGGAAATGATTCTCTTTTTCTATCTTGTTTGAAATGTACATCTGGTCATGAACCATCTTGGATGCTGCCAAGGAGACAGTACCCCATTGTGGAAGAAAACCAGACAGAGATTCTGGGTCCCTGTATACCTTTGTTGAAGTACCTCCATAGCAGATCTGACCTGCCTGACTCCAGACTGTTTCTTTTACAAAATAGAAATCAGCTTGCTTAAGCAGCCTTCCTCTTCCATCCCTAGGGCTTTATTGTATATGATCTTATAAAGTGAGATAAATGACGTGGCATTTTTGTAATGATTAGGGGTTTTAACAGGACAGTAGAAAACTTGCAATATAAGTAAAAGAAAATGTATTAACATTGTTCCTGATTTTCTGTCACTTTTCTCCCAACTTTTTACCTCGTAGATTTTTCTCTTGCTATTTATGTGTATAATACTTAAAAGGTTCCTTTATTTTATGAGTATTTTAAATATTCCTGAAGAGTTACTTCCTTTTGGAGTTCCAGAAAAGTCCAAAGAAAAGTTAGATTGAGAGATTTTTTTTAATCTGTATTTCTCTTTAGCCATTTGTTAACTTTTCTATTTATTAACTTTTCTGTTATTTGACACTGATATGTATTATCAGTTAGCTAGTAACTCCAAAATCCTAGTCCTTGAATATGCTTAAGTAGAAACATAGACAAATATTTTAGAAATCTTGTTCCTGATATGAATCAGAATTGGTTGAATAATAGAGGAAGGAGGATTTTAAAAGCTGAAATTATGAATAAAATAGGCATGAGAATTACATGGATTTTTTAAAAAATTAATACTCAAAATGTTTTGCTACTTCTCAAAGGAGAATCTGCCACAGGATAACTTGCTAAACATCTGACATTGTTTTGGGGTTTCTTTTAATAGGTTAGCCTTTTGGCACTTGTCAGAGACAATAAAATCATTCAATCACATGGTTGTAATCTTAGTACAAAGTAAAAAGGGGAGAACTTGACCCAATAGAAGTAATAGTATATCTCAATAACAAAAGCCATCCTTTCTGCATCTCAGAGGCTGTGAGGTTGTATGGAAGTAATTTAACTAAAGTCAGAGCTATATTACAGTTTTAAAAGATCTGTCCTACAAGCAAGCATTAAAGAGTAATTACTGAAATTCCTTGAGATGGCAAACCATTGTAGCCACTTGTGAAACTGCAAAAATGATCACATAAAAAAAAAAAGAGAGAGACATAAAGGTGAATCCTTACTGTCTTCACATGCTGAGCTGTCTTAAGATCAGATAATATGATGGTTTATTTAATCAAGACACTTAAAAACACGGATTTCTTATACTTTGAAAACAAAATCATTTGTGGGGCTGTAGTTTGCTTTATAAAAGGCTGCATCAAGGAACATATTTCCATTCCCTTTGGTCCAAGTAGAATGAAAACTCTTTAACAGCCAAATAGAAATAGGAGAAGGAGGGAAGGTGGACCTGGGGATATACTCTGTGGAATGATGTAACAGTAGGTTGTTTCATTACTATTTTTTCAGTTTTGCTTAAAATTAAAGGATCATCTCAACCCATGAAGCCAGAGAGCAAAAGATTTGCCATGATTTACACTGCACATTTAACAAAAAATAAACGTACAAAGAATTATATTGCAAGAATAAATTTACAAATCTAGAACTTTCTATGTAATCTGAAGAACCTTTCAAGTAAAAATATAATTGCTTTTGTCATACCCATACGGTCTGGTCCAAATTAGCATTGCCATAAAATCAGTTTTAAGGGAAACAGAATACCCCAAATTCCCCTGATGGTAAATCATGAGATTCCACGATTGATTTGATTTTCAGTTGTAAAAACTGAGTATGAGTCGGCTTAATGAAAATGTTAAATGAAATCTGTAATAACATCTTTGTTTGATGAACAAAATTAATATATATGTAGAGTGTACTAGAAAGCTATTTTAACGTGGGCCCTATATAAGTTAGGATAAGTAGTCAAGTATTTACGTTATTTTTATTGTATGTATTCACTTCTGCCCTGTGCCACAACTGAAGACTAGTTACTAGAATGTATGCAACTGTAAACACTGGCAGAAGCCAATAAATGTCTTAATGTTTTGGTGCTAAGAGTTATATGGAGTTTTTCATTTTTTAACTTTTTTTTATCAAAGTTTTTAATCTCTAATGACTTATCACAGCCAGTGAGATTGGTTAATATTGGTTTTAAATGCAAATTATCAGATTGTGGAGAATTTTGAGACAGTCTTAATCTTTTTCTAATTCTCACTAAACAAAATTCAATCACCATACATTTGGTTCTTAATAAATATACTCTGTTCAAAGTCATGTCATGATACTAGAATTACAGATGGGATTAACACACAATTCACTTGAGTTACACCAGCAAAATCATGGATTAGGAAACTCCGAACTCATTCCCCAAAAGAAACAACAAAAACAAGCAACTGTCTGAACCAACTTTGTTAAAGCTCTGGAAAATAGTCAAGAGGTTCACTGCAATCAAGAGAATGCCCAACTAAAAAACCATCTTCAAAATGGTAGGAAAATTTTGTGACTTTTACTTTTTTCCCCCACCCCAGGCACAGTGATTGACAGTCTCATTCTTGAAGCAGTAAAAATCCAGTTTCCATCCAGAAAATTGAAGATGTGGAATAGACCTTATTTACAAATTATTGGAAACATTTTTTAACTTGTCTGTTCAACATCTGAAGGATGGAAGGTAGGCACTGCTTTAAGAACTATAAGATCTACTGATGCCTGGGTCAAGATATTGTGGGTAGAGATGTAAAATAGACCAGCTAGGCCCAGAGGAGAAGCTGGAATGAGGCTTTGAGAATTAGGACATTGAGAAGCAGTCGTGTACAAGAACAATTTAGAATGTCACACATGCCTAGGAAGACACTTGCAAAGACCCTAAGCTTTCACGTGTGGTCCATGTTGGAGAACCGCCCTAGCACAGAGTCAGTCTGCAAAAACTAGAACATTTAAGGGAATTTTTGTCAAAGTAGATGAATGAGAAGAAAGAAACCAGAGACTTGAATGATCACACAAAGAACAGTTTTTGTAAAAATTGCTATCAAAACAACTGGATAAAAGCCTTTAAAAATAAATCAGCCAACAAATTTTGAGAAAAGGAGAGAATCTGATGTCTAGAGTTATAATGGTGAAATGCTTTTTTCAACTCAGAATTACGAGGGATACAAAAGAATAGGGAAATAAGGCCCATTCAAAGAATCAAGATAACACACTGTCCCTTATGAAGTCCAGACATTAAACTTACTAGACAAAAGATTTAGCGGCTCGGGGAGCTGAGACAGGAGGATCATGAGTTCAAAGCCAGCATTTGCGAAAGCAAGATGCTAAGCAACTCGGTGAGACCCTGTCTCTAAATAAAATACAAAAAAAAAAAAAAAAAGGGCTGGGGATGTGGCTCAGTGGTCAAGTGCCCCTGAGTTCAATCCCTAGTACCAAAAAGAAAATTCTAAAATATAGTCAAGGAATTAGATGATGATAAATGAACAAAATCAGTTTCAAGAAAAAGGAATTATAAAAAATCAAGAAAATTATGGAGGAGAAAAATATAAGACAATTTTTACTAGACGGATACAGCAGATTTGAATGGGGGAAGAAAAGATGAGCAAACTTTTATAGAAAGACCATTGAAAACAAGAAATTAAAATATATGAACACAGCATAAAGAACAAGAAAGAATGAAGACAAGCAAACAGCATAACAGACTCGTGGGACAACAGCTATGTGTGACAGACATACAAACCTAGTTCCAGCTACAAAATATCCATTCTTTTCAGGGGCACATCAGTGCTTGTGTTCAGCCACCCTTTACTTAGTAATAGCCCTGAAGCACAAGAATACACAAGAATAGTGATGCTGGCAATTTTATTGCAGTATATTATTATATTTGTACTATTACAAATATATATTATAAATATATATGTGCACTTTTATACACACAAACACACACACACACGCACTGGTGACCAGACCCAGGTCCTGACACATGCAAGGCAAGCATTCTACCACTAAGCTATCCCTCCAGCTCTGTTGTTAATCTCTTATTGTGCCTAATCCTATAAATTATCCTAAGTATGTATGTACAGTCATGTGTAGGTTAGAGACAAGGATACACTGAGAAATGTGTCCTTCACTGTACAAACATCATAAGATATTCTCAAACTAAGTTACAACATCACTAGGAATATAACCTTATGGACTACTGTTATTGACCAAACCATCTATTATTTAGTACATAACTGCATATATATATATATATATATATATATATAT
>NW_026000229.1:5372586-5409790 GCF_001458135.2 Marmota marmota marmota
GGTCTGTTTGTGTGTTTCCACAGGGAGAACAGCAGCTGATTTGGATTCCAGAGAGATTAACTAAAGCGTTTTCTACAGACCAAAAAGAAGATAATTTGGCTCAAATCCATAACAGCTGATATCCAAAACTCCAGTTTGGCTATCCTTATCCTTACATCTGTGACAGAACCAGGATGCTTTTTTCAATATCTATTTTATTATTACCCTTTCCCACATCATGAAGTTCTATTTTGTTTTTTGAGCTCATACAGACCTAGGTTAATGTTTTGCTGATCAGTTCTATTTTTTGACTATAGAGTTTTTAAATATTGCAATGGAGATTTCACCTGTAAAAAGTTATAAGGCCTTTACTATTATGTGTTGTATGTATTATATTATGTGTGCACACTTGTGTTTTATGTTGTATGTTTGTATGTACGTATGTCCATATATCATATATGATGAGTGCTCATGAAAAAATGGATCCAAATTTTTTTTTTATTCACGTGATTTAAATGGTTTAATTTAAATTGGGTAAACAGCTGTTGAGGATTGTTTTAATATGTGAACAAAAAAGGAGGTTAACAGATCTGTTTACCTTTCCTTTTCATTATATTTAATAATTCTGTTCAAGATAATGTAAATTGTTCAGAAAATTGTTTTTTTTTAGTGCCTTCTGGAATGTTACATAATTTTTCCTTTAGCCATTATTGCCAGAATTCCTATCTTCATCCCAGTGCCGGTGAAGACAAAGATAAAAACCAATCTATAGCTTCTGCAATAGCTATCACTGAACTGCTTGCAGAACTTGCCTGGACTATGTATCACTTGTATGCATTGTGAATTCACTTGTATGCATTGTGAACTATCTGTTGGTGCAGCAACTTGTGGTAGTGTTGGGGTATTTTTGCTGATGGTGTCATTGGTGATACAATTTTTCCAAAAGGAGCCATTAATTGACTTGGTGTATCTTCCTCCCTTCTGCTTGTGATGGTCGTTCAGCTAAAATTTGGGGGCCAACAGAGGTGAGGCAAAGAACCTCACCCCCCCTTCTGGTACAAAGACCTATCCACAGGTGTGGCTGTATGCTGGACCGGTAGTCAATGACGGGTAAGATCCAATTGCAATGGTACCAACCTAAGACAGGAGACTGACGCCTTCAGGTCAGCTCATCCAATTACGGGTAAGGACCATATGTAGTATTGGACAACCTAAGGCAGGCACGGTCCCTAAGCCACATGCTTGTTGTTTAAACAGAGAGGGGGAGATGTTGAGAGCCACAGCCGAAGGGGCCCCAGCAAACTTTTAGCTGCCAGCAAACTTCCAGCTGCCAGCTGATGATTGGCTCACAGTGGCCCCAGCAAACTTCTAGCTGCCAACTGATTGGCTCCTCTGTGGTGATGCTCATTGGGCTGTTTCCCTGCCTTTCAGACCACAGAGCTGCTCACTGGGGTACTTTTGTTTGGCTCCGCCCACGTGGCCCAGCCAATCGGCCTCAAGAGCAGGAGGAGTGGGGGAGGTGGAGAGGCTTGTGGGAGAGGCTTGTGGGAAGCTGGTGGTGGCAGTTGGGCTCTGAGGGAATTCCTGAAGAGCTGTGTGGTGCGGTGTGTGTGTTCTAAAAATAATGTTCGTTTCTTTTGACAAGTAGCTCCTGAATTGTGCCCAGCCAGACTGTGGCAGGGGGACATTACTTGATCATCTCAGTGAGAAAAGGCATTTGATAAAACTTAACTCCCTTTTATGATTGAAAATACACTCAACAAACTAGTAGAAGGAAGCTACCTCAATACAATAAAATCCATATATGAAAATCCCACAGTGCTCATCATACTCAGTGGGGAAAGACAAAAGTGTTTCCTTCTAAGTTTAGTAGCAAGATGAGGATGCTCACCTTTACCACTTCTACTCAATGTCTATTGGAGTCTTAGCCAGAGCAATCAGGCAAGTAAAAGAAATAAAGGCCTCCAAATTAGCAAGAAAAAATTTATCTCATTATAAATGATCGTTTTAAATTATAACTTGTAATTAACTGCAGGATCTTAATATGTAGAAAACCTAATGAATCTACAAAAAGACTGTTAGAGCTAAATGAATTCAGCCAAATGAATTCAAACAAGGGGCAGAATACAAAATCAACATAAAAATCACTTGCACTTCTATATATTTATAGTGAACAGTCTGAAAAGGAATCATGTGAACAATTCTATTTATAATAGCATCAAGAAGAATATTTAGGAATTAACCAAGGAGGTGAAAGACTTTGTTATGGTTTAGATATGAGGTATCCCCCATAAGGTCCTGTGTTAGACAACGCAAGAATGTTCAGAGGTGAAATGGTTATGTTATGAGAGCTTTAATCTAATTAGCATATTAATCCATTGACATGGATTAACTGGTACCTGTAGGCAGGTAATGTGTGGCTGGAAGAAGTAGGCCACAGGGTGTGCCTTTGGCTTTATATTCTGTCTCTGGTGAGCAGAGCTTTGTGCTTCCTGTTGCCATGTTCTGAGCTGCTTTCCTTCCACCATGATGTTCTGCATCACTTGGGCCCAGAGCTATGGAGTTGGTCATCTATGTACTGAGACCTATGAAATTATGAGCCCGAAATAAACTTTCCCTCCTCTGTGTTTTCTTGATGGATCTTTTGGTCACAGCAATACAAACTGACTAAAGCATATGTACAATGAAAATTACAAAATATTGCTAAAAGAAATTAGACAAATAATTGGAAACATAACAGTACTCCTCAAAGTGAGCTACAGATTGAATGCAATCTCTATCAAAAACTTTTTTTTTTTGGCAAAGTGGGGAAATGCTCACTGAAGTTCAGATATAATCTCAAAAGACCCTGAACAGCCAAATCAAAGTGAGAGGACTCACGCTCCTGGATTTCAGAATGCTCTGATTCTGGTATATAAAGACCAATGGAATAGAAAAGCCTAGGAAAGAAACCTCTGTATAATGAAATATTTTTTGAGAAAAGTACCAAGGCTATTTTCAACAAGTGGTGTTGTGCAAGTTTGACAGGCATGTGCTAATAAATGAAGTAGGATCCTACCTAACACCATATATAAAACTGAACTCAAAATGGTCCAAAGACCTAAACACAGGAGCTAACACTAAAACTCTTAGAAGAAAATAAGGAACTCTAAGGTTGCTGTATTTGACAACAAAATTGCAGGCAATAACAGAAAAACAGACCAAACTATTCATCAAAACTTAAACATTTTATGCATGAAAGGGTACTATTTCAAGAGAGTAAGAAGGCAATCCTCAGATTGGGAGAAAATATTTGCAATTTGCACAATGTATGGATTTAACATCAAGAATACATGCAGAATTTGGGTCTAGATTTGTGGCTCAGTGGTAGAGTGCTTGCCTAGTATGCATAAGGTACTGGGTTTGATCCTCAGCACCACATAAAAGTAAAATAAAGATATTGTGTCCACCTAAAACTAAAAAATAAATATTAAAAAAAGAATACAGGGCTGGGGATGTGGCTCAAGCAATAGCGTGCTCGCCTGGCATGCGTGCGGCCCGGGTTTGATCCTCAGCACCACATACAAACAAAGATGTTGTGTCCCCCGAGAACTTGAAAATGAATATCAAAGAATTCTCATTCTCTCTCTCGCTCTCTCTTAAAAAAAAGAATACATACATACAGAACTAAAATGGGATGATAACACAAAAAATCTGATTTAAAAATGGCAAAGGACTTAAATCTCCAAAGAAGATATAAAGATGGCTAGTGAGCACAAGAATGAAAATTATAATGAGATACAGTAGGATGTCTCTCTCTTTCTCTCTCTCTCTCTCTCTCTCTCTCTCTCTCTCACACACACACACACACACACACGCAAGGATGCAGATAAATTGCAATTCTTATGCACTGCTGATGGAACTATAAAGAAGTACAGTTATAGAAAACAGTTTTAATCCATTGTATTTCCTATTACAATATATCAAAATAATTGAAAGTATAGGCCTGAGGGTATATTTATACACCCAGTGTTCATTGCTGCACTATTCATAGTAGTCAAAAGTTGGAAATAACTGGTAGGTTAAAGGACAAAATATATTATCTGTACAATGGAATATTCAGCCATTAAAAGGAATTAAATTTTGATGAGTCTTTAAAAAAAAGTCAAATGAAATAAGCTAGTCACAAAAGGAGAAATACCATTCGATTCCACTTATGTGAGGTATGTAGAATAGTGAAATTCATAAAGACAAAGTAGAGCAGTGGTTACTGTCCATCAAGGGATTTGGGGGAAGGAGTAAAAGGGGGATTATTTAAGGAGTACAAAGATTGAATATGGGATCATATAGAGATTGATAGTGGTGATGGCTGTACATAATGTGAATGTACTTCATGTCCTTGAACTATATACTTCAAAGTAGTTAAAACAGTAAATTTTATATTTTATCAAATTGCACCAGGGGCTGGGGTTGTGGCTCAGAGGTTGAGCGCTCACCTAGCATGCGTAAGGCAATGGGTTTGATCCTCAGCATCAAATACAAATAAAATAAAGGTATTGTGTCCATCTACAACTAAAAAATGAATATTAAAAAAATAAAATAATAAAAATACATTAAAAACCACCAAAAAGAAAAAAAAATATGGGTTAGCTGTTAGAAAAATAACTCCAGCTACAAGGAAAGAAAACATAAATGCACATTACTCAGTGAAAGAAGCCAGTTTGAAAGACCACATACTATATGATCTCCAGTGTAGGACATTCTGGAGAAAGCAGACATTAGCGGTTGCTAGAAGTTCAGTGGGAGAGAGGGAGGAGTGAACACATGGAGCACAGGAGATTGTTAGGGCGTGGAAATTACTATGTGTAGTATAGGATGCTGTGATAGTGGATATATGGCATTATACATTCATCAAAATCTGTAAAACTACTACAAAAATAGCAACTTTAATGTAAACTATGAACTTTAGTTGATAAGACTGTATCGATGTTGGTGTATTAATTTAAACTAATGTGCTGCCCTGGTGTAGGATGTTTCCTAACAGGAACAGGATGAGGGAGAGGAGCATGGGGGGACTCTGTACTGTCGCTCAGCTTTCCCATACAGGTGCTCCTTACCATGGGGTTGCATTCTCCCAACCTATTGTAAGTCAAATACCCAAAAGTCAAAAATATATCTAATACACGTAACCTACCAAACATCACAGCTTAGCTATAGTGCTGTGGGCCACCGGTTGTTCCCCTTCTGATCATGTGGCTGACAAGCAGGGCTTTGCTGCTACTGGTCAGCATCAGAAGGGGATGAGCACACGTGCTATTTCAGGAAAGACCATAATTCAAAGTGCAGTTTCTACTGAATGTGTATCACTTTCACACTACCATAAAATAGAAAAATAATGACTTGAACGATTGTTAAGTCAAATCATAAGTTGGGGACTGTAATCTAAATTTTTTCTAAAAGTCTTAAATTTAAAGAATCACATCATTTTTTTCTACTTTCTCAGTATCTCAGACTCATCTGTTAAATAGTGATTTATGGTGAATGGATGAATAAATTAAACACTAGTGACAAATTTAATATACGGGGCCTACACTGGGCCAGACTGTGTAGAAGAGCCAGCGTGCATACCAGTTTTGAAAAAGACGTGGCTTGGGAATGGGATTGCGCATGGCCGGTGCTTGCTCCTCTGCCCCAATTCTTTTGCCAACCCTAGACCTTTGGTGGTCAGAAAACCCACCCTCCAATCTGCTGCAAGACTTTCTATACTAACAGTCACTATAGCTTTTTTTTTCTATTATGTTTCAATGTAATTTAAACAAGTGGAAAAAAAACGGAGCACTTGACCTAGCTAATTCTCTGTGTTGCCCCTAAAAAGATGAAAATTTGGCATTCTGCAAAATCATGCACTAAAAACTACAGGCCTTTTGAGGAAAACAGGTTTGGGATTTAGTAACCTGTGTAGTAAGATTAACAATCCTAAATTTGCATTGGCATATGCTTTAAGAATTATTCCATCTTTTTCAGCCTTAAACTTTCAAGTTTATGTTTCTTTGAGATAAAACTCCTTGAACTAAATCACTTTTAACAGAAACCATTTTCATCAATATTAAAAATATGACATAGCGATGCCTTTATCAGTCAATGCTTCTGTCTACTCACTAGGTAACATGTCATCTTGGATGTTTCATCTCTGTGTAGTTGTAGCTTCCTGGATAGAGCAAAGAGTGAGGTGTGTTTTGAAACCCTAAACCAGTCATTTTTTCATCATTTTTTTCTTGCTATCTCCATATATTCCTGAGGGTTTCTCTCTGGTTGTGAGGAAGTTTGCTTCCTTTGCCTTGCCACCTTAGCTTGCTGGGGAATCATGCTGGACCACTGTGACTTACATACTACTAATGCCACCACTGGCCTGTTGCATACAAGCTGATACACATACAGAAGCACATGCGCCTGTCAGCACAATAGGCTGTTTCATGGAGTGACAGTTACTGTCTCATGTTTAAGGAAGAAGAGATTACATTTTTGCTTCATTTTACCTTATGGTGTTTCATTTTCTGCTTTTGTAAAATAAAAACAAAGATATAGTCCGCTTGATGTTTCTTCAGTGGTCTCCATGACCTTTGGAAAACAATTAAGATTGAGATGTTTTCTCCATCTCAGTTTTCCTTCGTATATATACCTACCTGCTTTGGCCTCATAGTCACATGCTTAAACTCATAGCTTCTGCTAGAGTGTAGGTGAACTAACCTAGAACACCCCAAATTCCCAGCAGCCTTCCCTGTAGTGTTTCTCAGAAAACAGTTTTGTCAGCATCCGTATTCTAGACTCACAAGTTTGGTACTCTGTTACCCAAAATTCTAAAAAGCCTGGTGATCTTTTGAAGATAATCAATCTAGAAGGTTGGTTGAGGGGGAAAAAAGTGCTATAGTGAGTAACTTGAGTCACTCTAACAACAAAGAAAGTAACATATGGCAATAAAATGGAAGAAAATATCAAATACAAGGACCAAAATATCCCATGGTTAACTGGGGCTATTATGTGCAGACAAAAGCTTTTCTAGCCAAGGAACCCTGAGGCTCCCGCCCACACCGTGGAAGCCTAAGTCCATGAGAAAAACATGGGTCTGGTAGCCAGACTTCCCTGGGTTTAAACTCTTGTTCATTTCCCTAAAATGTCATATATTTATTATTTATTATATTTTTATTAGCCATTTATTAGCCATTTGTGTATTTTCTTTGATAAAATGTCTAATAAAATATTTTGCCCAAATTTTGGTTTTCTTTAATTCTTGAGTTGAAAATAATTGAACGAGTTCTTAATACATTAAATGTATACAATAATTGGGTTGAAAGAGTCCGTTATCAAACATGATTTGCAAATACGTCCTATTTATAGACCTCTGTATCCGTTTTGAAGTCAGCATGACACTGTGGCTCTATAGCAAGTCGGCAAATCAGATAGCTTGAGGCCTCAACTTTGTTCTGTTTCAAAACTGTTTTCTCTGTTACAGGCCCTTTGCATTTCTGGAAGAATTTTAGAATTATCTTATCAACTGCCATAAAAATATCTGCTGGAATTTTTATTGGAATGGCATTGCCTCTCTTGGTCAATTTGAGGATTACTGACATCTTAACGATATTTGATCTTCCTAACCTGTGAACACAGTACATCCCTCTATCTAGGTGGTCTTAATTTCACTTCTCTTACAGATTTTACTGAAAAGGTATTCCACATCTTTTCACATGACTGTAAATGGTATTATTTTTAAAATTTGCATATCCAATTGTTACTGATACACAGAAACACAACTGACCTTGTAATATCAATCCTGTCTTCCAACTTTGCTAAACTACTAATTAATTGATCACATAAAATGTATCCTCTCTTTTACAATATTTTTAGGAAGAGTTTCTGTAGAATAATTGTATCTTCCTTGGAAGTTTGGCAGAAGTCATTAGGTAAGCCATTTGGGCCTGAATTGTCATTGTGGGAAAGTTTCTATATGCAAATTCAACTACGTGAATACATATGGGGCTATTCAAGTTATCTCTGAGAGTGCTTTCTTAGTTTTTGTTGTTCAAAATATTTGTCTTAAGTTGTTTCAAATCTCCCCTTATTTATTTATCCTTTCGATATTTATATTATTGGTAGGAATGCCACTTAGCTTATTCTCCATATTGTTAATTTATGTCATGTTTTTTTCCTAACCAGCATGCCTACAAATCTACTAATTTTATTGATCTTAAAGAACCAGCTTTTAGTTACAATTATTTATGGATTTTTCTCTATTGCTCTTTTGTTTCATATTTCATTGATTCCTACACTAGCCTTTATGTCTTTTCATATATGTGTGTGTGTGTGTTGTAGATGGACACAATACCTTTATTTTTAAAATTTATTTTTATGTGGTGCTGAGGAGTGAACACACGTGCCAGGCTAGTGTTCTACCACTGAGCCACAAACCCAGCCCCCTTTATGTCTTTTCTTCTTCTTACTTTGGATTTTTTTTTAAAATAGGCTTTTCAGAGAGAAGATGAGATCATTGCTTTGAGAATGTTCTTTTCTAATTTAAATATTTACTGCTATAAATTTTGAGAAGGTATGCTTTCATTTTCATTCAGTGGAAAAGGTTAATTTCCCTCTTTTTGACTCTTGGGTTATTTAGAAGCATGTTATTGAGTTTCCAAATATTTAAGTTTTTTCCCAGAGATATTTCTGTTATTACTTTCTTATTTCATTGTGGTCAGAGAAACATATTTCGCATGACTTGTATCCTTTTTAATGTGTTGAGACTTGTTATATGAACCAGTTTATTATATTATGAACTTGTTATATTCACAGTGAAATTTGGGGCACTTGAAAAGAATATGGTTCTGTTGGTTAGATGGAGTATTCTGCATATTAATCAGGTCCAAAAGGTCGATACTGTTGAAATCTATTATATCTTCACTAATTTTTAATCTATCTGTTCTGCCAATTATTAGGATAACACTGTTACAATCTCTGGTCATAATTATGGATTTGTCTATTTTCTTCTTGGAGTTTCATCAGTTTTGCTTCATGTATTTTAAAAGTTCTGCATTTAGGTGCATGTTAGTGAGGGTTCTTCAGAGGAACAGAACCAATAGGATATGTGTATATACAGAAAGAGATTTATGTTATGGAATTGACTTATATAATTGTGGAGACTTGGGAAGTCCAAAATCAGATGGGGAGTCTGGCAGGCTGGAGACTCAGGAGAAAGCTGCAGTTGAAGTCCAGAGGCAGCCTGCTGGTGAACAAGGAAGAGCCCATGTTGCAGATAAAATCTGAAGCAATCTGCTTGCAGGATTTCTTTCTCTGGTGCAGCCAGCCTTTTGTTCTATGGACTTTAACTGATTGAATGAGGCACACACACATTATGGAGGCTAATCTGATATTTTCCTCAGAGTCCATCAATTTAAATGCAAATCTCATCCAAAGACACTCTCACAGAAACATCCAGAATAATGTTTGACCAAACCATAGCCCCAGCCAAGTTGACACATAAAATTAACTATCATAGTGCATAAATATTTAGTATTATTAGACTTATTAACAAATTGCCCCCTTTATGAAATGACAATCTTTATCCTTCATAATATTCTTAGCTGTGAAATCTATTTTGTCTAATATTGGTATAGCCATTAAGCTTTCTTGTGATTAATGTTAGCATGTAGATTTATATTTGCATCTTTATAATTAAAGTACATTTCTTATAGGTAGCATATAATAAATAGTTTAATCCAATTTTATAATCTGTACCTTCTAATTGGGGAATTTAGACATTGAGAGGTTGCACTGGGGTGTGCAACATGCATCTTTGACCTGCTGTGGTTTCCCTTCAGGTGATATTACCCTGTTTGACATGTAGCATGGGAGACTTACAATAGGATATTTCCATTGCTCTGCTCCCAACCTATGTATTTTGTCATTATACATTTTACTTTTATATGTGTTGTAAACCCCACACTTTATAATTTCTAATGAAATGGTCAGTTATCTCTTATGTAGATTCAAAGAGTAAGAAAAAGACATTAGGTCAGATGATATAGCTCAGTGGTACAGCACTTCCCTGGCATGTGCAAAGGCCTAAGTTCAATTGCCAACACAGTCAAAAAAAAAAAAAAAACCCACACAAAATAAAACCCATATTATTTATCCATGTAACTGCCATTTCCAGTGTTCTTAATTCCTTTAAATAAGTTCATATTACACATCTGATATCATTGTTGTTTTGCCTGGAAGACTTTCTTCTGCATTTATTTAGTATGGATCTGGTGATGACAGATTCATTCAACTTTCAATTTCTGTATGTCTGAAAAAAACTCTGTTTGCCTTCACTTTTTATTATTTAATTGATTCATAGCTTTATTGAATATAATTCATACACCATATAATTCATCCATTTAAATCGTACAATTCAGTGGTTTTTAGTACTCAGAATGGTGTAACCATCACTGTAATTAAATTTAGGATATTTTTATTCCCCTAAAGCAAACTTCCATTCCTTAGCCATCACCTCTCTAATTCTCTAATTTTACTCAATTCGAGGCAACAATTAATCTGCTTCTGTCTCTGTAGTTAATTTGCCTATTCTGGGCATTTCATATAAATGCAATCACAAAATATGTTTTCTTTGTAACTTGCTTCTTTTACTTTCAAATACTGTATTCAAAGTTCATACCTATTACATGCAGCATGTATTACTAACTACTTCCTTTCTGTCTCCTGCCTAATAATTTTCTGTAGTAAAAATGTAATTAATGTAGTAAAAATGGTCATTTAGTTAGAAATTTTTAAAATATATTTATTTTTTAGATATAGGTGGACACAATATCTTTATTTTATTTTATGTGATGCTGAGGATCCAACCCAGTGCCTCACTCATGCTAGGCGAGCGCTCTATCTCCGAGCCACAACCCCAGCCCCGTAGATAGAAATTTTTATTATAAATAATACTGCCATGAACATTCATGAAATGTAATGTTTTAGGTTTTGTGTGGATACATTTCATTTCTCTTTGATGTATACCTAGGAGTAGAATTGCAGGGTCATAAGGTAACTTTACACACAAACTTTGGAGAAACTGCCAGAATGTTTTCCAAAGTGGCTGCTCCATTTTATATTCCTACTGGCAATGTGCAACAGCTCCAGTTTCTTCACATTCTTGTTATTGTTCTTTCTTTTTTTTGAAAAAGCCTTTTTATTCTAAATCAAATTAGTTCACCAATCTAATCATAACAATGCTCAACATTTCCCATTTTTGGCAATTTCTATCACTCTCAATTTTTGGTAAATCTGCCCTGTGTTCCCAACATCATCGCACCCATGGCCCTCAGCAACCATTCCAGAAAACAAAGATGATCTAATTATACTACCTGTTCTTAATTTCATCTAGTAAGTTTAAAATTCTTTCTCTACTAAGAATCATTAATAAAGTGTCCATGCTTCTTATGAAAGGCTTGATATCATACAATGCTCCTGTTTGTTTGAAAGCAAGAACAGTTTTCCACTCTAGTCTTCATCATATAACTGTTAAAGGGGAAAAAAAGAAGGAAGATCCATATTTCTTGTTTTTGTTTTCTTTTTCCCCAAACCCTGAATTTCTTCTCAATCTATAATGAACGAAACACAAAATCCACATTTCTTAGTGGAACTATTTTTCTTATTTGAGGTTTTTTTTTCAGATCCTGAATTTCTTCTAAATCTACAATGAAACAACCAGTGGATTGACAACATTGGTTCTGAGATAGACCCACTCGGTAACGAGAAAGTCCAATTCCAACTGGGGAAATTTACCTGAGTCCCAGCCTTTTCAGTTTAACATTACACCTACCACCTAGAAAAATAAATCCAAGTACCCATCTGGGTTGAGAAAAGAGTTACTTGTGACTTTATAAAAAATGGAACTATGTAATGTAAAATTCCAAAAAAGTCAAATGGTGCTACATAAGACATTTTTCTTTTTCTTAGGAAAAAGGAGTTATATGGAAACTTCTCATTATCTTTTTCTTCTCTTCTATGTCCAAAGTTCAAAGCAGGTCATACTATAGGGTCCATCTCACCTTCTTATCTAAAAAACTACTCGTGCTACTTTTCTTCCAGTTTTGGCCACACGGAAAACTAACTCCTACTGTGCTATATGACTCCAGAAAACAGGATGAATAAAACTGTAATACAGCAGCCTCTCATCTTAGGAAGGTGAACAGGGTTCCATCATGGACTCAAACTGGGTTGTTCGCTTTTACCATTCTTTTAACTAAATGTAAGCATGCACTCACTTAGCTGCTACACAATCTGGTCCTTCTGTAGAAGAATGAAAAAATTTAAAAAGAGCAAATGTTCCAAGACTTGAAAAAGTAAATAATAGGTTCTGTCTCCAGGAGAAAAACCCCTCCTTTCATCCAAAAATGTGGATTTACACATGTAAAAATATGTATTTGTACAGATTCTCTTTAGGTATCAGATATGAAATCAATCTTGAGGGGCTGGGGATGTGGCTCAAGCGGTAGCGCGCTCGCCTGGCATGCGTGTGGCCCGGGTTCAATCCTCAGCACCACATACAAACAAAGATGTTGTGTCTGCCGAAAACTAAAAAAAAAAATAAATATTAAAAAATAATTAAAAAAAAAAAAAGAAATCAATCTTGATATCTTGTCTTTATGCTTCTTTATCACACCAAAGGGTTAACTGCAAAACTGGACCTTCATTTCTATCCAGTAAATCTGTCACAAGAAGAACCAGGATATAGAGATATATGTAACTTTTTAACATCTTTTTCTTTTCAAATTACAACAAATATTTGGAATTTACTGCTGCAGTCTCAAATGTGCTTATCATAATAGTGGCCGAAACTGGAAGACATTTTTTAAAAAACCTGAAGTCATCCATACTTTCCATTTATTAGTCTTCTTGTTTGGAGCAAAAGGCTAAGAATTCACAAATACCACGACCTAAGCACCTGTTTCAAATTAAACGTCAGCCTTCAGCTTGCAAAATAATTTTTTGATAATTAAGCAAATTGCAGAAGACCCATCAATTGCTTTTTTTCTTCCGGGAGAAGTCAGCAGGATAACTGCACCCTACGGGCTTCTTTCTGTGTTGAATTTGAAAGGTGAAACAAAAGAAAAGCAATCTTTTCCAATCCAAACCATGGAGGTAATGTGTAGAAAGGTATCCATATTGCAGTAGGGAAAGTGGCTGGATAAAAGAAGCAGGACTACTCGCTCTAGAAGACAATATAGAAATACCGGCCACATCCTGAGTTCAGAATTTTGTTTTGAGATGAATAAAAAGCACCTAAATGTAAGGAAAGTGTTCATCCTGTGTGACAAGAATTCTCACATGGTCCATCAGACGCAGTCTGCTTCCCGGGGGCCTGCACGCCCCCAGCCCAGAAGCCAAACGGCCAAATGGCCGAGGCACTCCTCACTCTGCCATCTTTGCTTCTTCTCTATTGTTCTTTCTTAATACAGTCATCCATATGGGCAAGAAGTGATAATCTGTTATAGAGTTTTGTTGTTGTTTTTGTACCAGGGATTGAACCCAGGGGCGCTTAACCACTGAGCTACATCCCCAGCCCTTTTCAAATTTTTGAGACAGTGTCTCACTAAGTTGCTGAGGCTAGCCTTGAATTTGTGATCCTCCTGCCTCAGCCTCTTGAGTCACTGTCATTATAGGTGTGTACCACCATGTCCAGCTTCCCCATGTCCAGCTTCATTATAGTTTTGATTTTCATTTCCTGATGGCTAATGATGAGAATTTTTTTGTGTGCTTATTGGTCATTTGTACATTCTTCGGAAAACTATCTTTTCAGATCGTTCATCCATTTTTAAACTGGGCTAGCTGTTTTTTTTTATTATTGACTTGTAAGTATTCTTTATGATTTTTGGATACAAGTTCCTTATCTCATGATTTGAAAAATTTTCTTCCATTCTGTAATTTTCACCTTCTTGAAGGAATCATTAAGGCACAAATGGTTTAAAAAAAAGAATTTGATGAATACAGTTTATTTATACCTTTGTTACTGATAGTTTTGGAATCGTTTCTAAGAATCTATTGCTTAAGGTCAGAAAGATTTACACCTATCTATTTTAATAAGAGTTATATATGGTTTTGACTTTGATCCATTTTGAGTTAGTTTTTATATATTGAGGTAGGGGTTTAAATCCATTCTTTAGTAAGTGGTTATACAGTTTTCTAGTACCTTCTATTGAAAAGACCATTATTTTTCCCATGAATCGCCTTGACACATTTAAAGAAATAAATAAGCACTTATTGCTGAACTCCCAATTCTATTCCACGGGTCTCTGTCCATCCTCATACCAGCACTACCCTGTCTTGGTTACTGGGGTCTTCATTGTAAATTTGGAGATTAGAAACTGAATTCTCCAACTTTGTTCTTCTTTTTCAAGATTGATTTTCTATTTTGCCCTGTTTTTGAAAGATATTTTTTCCAAGATATAAAATTCTAGATTTATCTTTTTAATTTTTTGCAGTGTCATGGATCAAACCCAGAGCCTCATGGCTTTACCACTGAGCTACATCCCCAGCCTTTTAATTAGAAAAAAAAATCATTATAGTTGCTCTGCTCCTTTCTGGGTTAGACTGTTCCTTAAAAGAAGCCTGCTGTCATCCTTTGTCATCCTTGTCTTAGCTTCTCTATATGTAATGTGTCTTTATCTGGCTGCCTATAAAATCAATCATTAGTCTTGAGAGATTATGATGTACCTAGATCCCCCTCCCCCCCTCTCCCCCCTCCTTCTTCTTCTACTACTACTAGGATTGAACTCAGGGGCACTCAACCACTGAGCCACATCCCCAGCCCTATTTTGTATTTTATTTAGAGACAGGGTCTCACTGAGTTGCTAAGTGCCTTGGTTTTGCTGAGGCTGGTTTTGAACTCGCAATCCACCTGCCTCAGCCTCCCAAGCTGAGGGAATTACAGGCGTGTGCCACTGCAGCCAGCTCTTTATGGTTCTTAAGTGTAGTATTTATTGGACAATTTATATCTGTACTTTGTTAGTTTTTATAAAATCTGAAAAAATGGGCTATTTCTTTAAATATTTTTTTTCTATCTCCCCTCTTATCTCCTCCTAGAACTCGAGTTAACACAATATTATGCTGCCTGAATTTGTCACATAATTCACTATAGATTTTTTTCACTTAACTTTTTTTGTTTCTTTTTTAATAGTTTATAATGTTGTATTTTCAAATTCACCAATCTTTTTTACAGTTTTGTCATCTGACATTATTACTATCCAACATTTTTTATTTTACACACTTGTTTTCAATTTCATTTCTTTGGAAATTCACTTTGGGTTGCAAAAAAAAAAATCTTCCATGTCTCACCTTGTGACTACATGGGCTATATTTACAATAAACACTTAATATGCTTGCTTGCTATTTCTAATATCTATGGGAATTTCAATGTATTAGGTGTTTCTCATTTTTAAATGCATTTCCAGCTTCTTTGCAGGTTGGTAATTTTTTATTGAATGTGAAACACTATGAAATTACCTGTTGAATACTGTATACTTTTTATATTATTATAATGCAATTATTAGAAACAATTTGATTCTGTCAGTTCATGTTTTTAAGGTTTGTTAGGCAGGACTGGAGCAGCTCTTAACCTAGGGCAAATCATTCCCTGCTCCCGGGGAAAGACATTTTGTGTAGCAGTCCTAAGACCCATGAATGTGAGGCCCTGTGTGAATATGGGGCACCACTCATCTTTTCAAGGACTCTCAGCTCCATCTTCTTAACTCAGGGAATTCACCAAGCTCAGCATGGGTTCCCTGATACTGCACTGCAACCCGGAAGCTTTCAAGGCAGGAATCTAAGGCAATCACTGGCTCATCTTGTCTGATTCCCATCCCTCACAGTACTTTGTTGCCTAATGTCAATGTCTTGAAAACCATTGTTCATGTATTTTTGTTTATTTCAAGTGATAGGAAGCAAATTCAGTGCCTGCTATTCCAGATAGTTTTAAACTGATAATTTGTCTGTAAGTTTCTCAGTGATTTGTTTACCCACACAGGTAAAACTCCTTCTCCTCACAGGCCAGTCCACTTCAGAATACTTCTGGAAACTAGTTCCTCATATCCATGTAGCACATTATAGCTAACATTGTAATTTCATGTATCACTTATATTGTTTTTTTTAGGTGTGTGAGGGGGAAATATGACCTGTGTCATACTGCTAATAGGAAACTTATCTTCACATGAAAAGTGGTGCCTAGCACAAAATCCATTGAAAATTCTTAAGGTCAACCTTTTTTTTTTTTTTTTTTTTAATGGATTCAAATCTTTACATGTAATAACAGAAGTCTCATCCAGGACTTTAAGCATGAATTTACTCACTGTGGTGTGCTCTGGTACTGCTCGTCTCTACCAGGTTGATATCACACTGGGCTGAACTGGTTCTTTGAAGGTGGCCCTTCCTTACAGCAGAGAGGAGAGAAACACAAATGAAAAATGGGTAACTGAAAAGCATGTCAGAAGAACTAGAAAGGAAGTTTAAACTTGAATATTTGGAGGTTTATTTTAACTCCACAACTACCTGAAACCATCAGGACTGCCCTAAAATAGTGCTGCCATATTTAACAAATGTACCAGCGTGGAAGGTCATCTGAAGGGCAGTCAGGGGTGGTGATGCCATTTAGCCTTCTTCCCTTATGGCAGCATAGCTACTACATTTTAGGGTAACAGGAATATTTTTGTGCCTTTTCAAGAGGTTAGTTTCCACTATTAGTTGGACCCTCATCTGACATAGGGTGGCTTTAGTGAACTATTCTATTAATGGCATTTAAAAAAATTCATTTTGGACCTTCTTGTTTTTTTAACATTTTTTTTTTTTAGTTGTCAATGGGTCTTTATTTTATTTATTTATATGCGGTGCTGAGAATTGGACCCAGTGCCTCACACATGCAAGGCAAGTGCTCTGCCACTGAGCCCCAGCTCTAGCCCCCATTTTGGACCTTCTTTAAGGTTTTAGCTTATCAGTTTTTTGTTTGTTTGTTTGTTTTTTTGTCATCTGACCAACGAATATAGGTTAGAATTTATGTGATCATGACAGATTTTTATAAAAAACTACTTGAAACATTAAATAAAAATTTGGAATGTAAAGTTGCTTTAATTTTTTCAATATGTCAATACTCAGAGTATTTACTTACATTAATGAAAATGAATTCAAAACCATCTTACCTTAGCAAAATGGCATATATTTTCTCAATGTAGAATGGCTCCTACTTCTGAAAGCTACTGATTCTAGCCCAGAGGTTAGCATTGGTGAGGTATCATTTGGACCTCATTCAAAGATGACCCTAAGTAGTTACTAAACCACTAAGGGACCCAAAAACTGTTATAGTAAACAATGACTTGGTTTCATTCTTTTTTAAAATATTTTTTTAGATGTTGATGAACTTTTATTTTATTCATTTATATGTGCTGCTGAGAATTGAACCCAGTGCATCACACATGCTAGGCAAGCGCTGTTTCACTGAGCCATAACCCCAGCCCTTGGTTTCATTCTTAAAACCACATTTCCAAAAGACAAATACATTTCACATGGTCGGTATACAACAGATCCAAATCTAATCTCTAGATTTCATGAGCAATAGCTACTCATGTTATTTTTCAAATTAATTCTGCTCTTGGCACATCTTTACTCACATAATTACATAAAAATTACTTCTGCTTATGTTGTCATTTGAAAATGGAAAGTACATGATTTCAAGAACATTACAACCCTGAAAATTAGTCATTTTTGTAAGAATGCTATTTTTTCTCATTGATTAAAGTTATGCCCATTTTCCAAATGTTCTAAAATGAATGTGTTTAACTTTTATGAGCAAATTGTTGCTTTGTTGTGAAATAAAGCATTCAAACAAAAAGGGTGAATAAAATGCATAAAGTTAGACAATGAACAATAAATATACATATACCCAGCATGAGATGAGAAATACACTATGAACATATCTCAAAAGCCCTATGTGTACTTTCTCTAACTGAATCCTTCCTGTCCACACCAGTAGTAACCACCTGCCTGTATTTTGTGGTAACCAGTATCTCTCCTTTCTTTATACCTACCATGTGTGTGTATGTGTGTGTGTGTATACATGTATCATATACACATGTGTGTGTATATGAATATGTGTGTGCATGTGTGTATATATATATATACATATATATATATATTAATTATTTGGGTTTGCTTCATTTTAAACTTTATATGAATGGAATTTTGTTGTCATGTTTTCTTTTGTAACTTGCTTCTTCACCCAAAATTATGTTTGTAAGATTTATCCAGGTTGATATATGTAACTATAGTTCATTTCTTCTCTTACATATTGTTCTTTTGAATGATGTAACTTTTTGTCCATTTCATGTTCATGAGAACTTGGGTACTTTTCAATATTTTTATTATTATAACCAGTTCTATAAACTCCTGGTAAACATCTGTAAGAATTTATCAGGTATCTGTAGCCAGAAGAAGAATGGGCACACACTTGTTTAGCTTTACAAGGTATTTGCAAACTGATTCAAAAGTGTTAAAACTTTTCAAATTTTAAAATAAAACCATTTTATATTGTCTGGCTGTGACTTAAAAAACTTATTTTGCCAGGCTCACAGGTGAAATAATGGTTTTTCATTGTGGGTATGACTTGCATTTCTATAAAAAGGTTGCAAGGCTTGCATGTTTATTTTCTGGATCTTTCATCTTTTATAAATTCAATTATTTTTTCCCATTTGTCTACATGTTTACCTTTTTCTTGGTGATCTGATATATTCAAGAAATAAATATCCATGACTATATTTCTTGTGTTGCATATATCTTCTAGTTTGTAGCTTGGTTGGTCTTTTTTTAGTGGTATCTTGGAAACTAGGAGTTTTCAATTTTAATAAAATCAAATTTATTAGCCATTTCTTTTGTCATCTTTTGCTTTATGATTCTTATTTCCAAAATCTGTCCCTATCCTCTAAAGATACAAAGATATTCTTTAAATGTTCTTCTAATAGTTTTCATTTAGCTTTTCAAATATAAGCCTTTAATCTCTCTGAGCTGATTTTGACGTATGCTGTAAGGCAAAACCTCAATTTTACTTTCTTCTGTATGGATAAGCAATCATGCCAACAACTTTCATTGAAAGCCCATTATTTCTCCACTGCTCTGCAATACCATCTCTTCTGTATGTCAAATATCTACATATGCTGCATAAATGGAAATGGAAAAGCTCTAGGCTTTTTATAGTCATACTTTTTTTCTTCTTCTTAGTTTGGTATAAGTTTTTATTGAGAAGGCTAAAAGATTTTTCTCCTTCAATCTATAAGTAAAATGAAATATTTATTTTTTCAGTATTGGGGATTGAATCCAGCCAGGGCCTTCTGCATTCTAGGCAAGTACTCTATTACCGAACTGCATCCCCAACTCTATTAAACAAAACAAAACAAAACAATAACAACAACAACAACAACAGGGTTTTACTAAGTTGCTCAGGCTGGTCTTGATCTTGCAATCTTGTTTCAGCCTCCTGAGTTGTTGGCATTACAGGTGCATTCCACCATATCTAGCTTAATTTTTAATGTTCCATCAACTTTCCATTTCCTGGAATAAATCCAAGATCATCAGATAGATGTTTTTTTGGATGAGATGAATGCTTAAATCTGGATTTTGAGTAAAACAGAGTGGCTTTCCTGATGTAGATGGGCCTTATCTGATCAGCTGAAGGCTTTAATAACTAAAGACTGACCTCCCTGGAGTTATGAGGAATTCTGTGTCCTATAGAATTGAAATGAATACTGACTCTTCTCTAGGTTCCCAACCTGATTGCCTATGAACTTGAAATGCAATAGCAGTCTTTCCCTGGATCTCTAGCCTACTGGCCCCTGCAGATTTTGGACTTGGCAGCCTCCATAATTGCTTGAGTCAGTTTCTTAAAAAGTGTGTGTGTGTATCACACACACGCATTTACATCCTACTGGTTCTGTTTCATCTGAGAGTTCTAATACATAATGTTGTCTGTTATGAACTAAATCGTGTCCCCACAAGATTCGTGTGTTGAAGCCCTAAACTCCCAACGTGACTGTATTTGAAGGTGGTATTTAGGGAAGGTAATTTTAGACTAAGGGTAGGGCCCTAATCCGAAATGATGGGTGTCCTTATAATAGGAAGAGACACCAGAGAGGTTTTTTTCCTCTTCATGCACACCCAGAGAAACGGCCATCTACAAGCCAGGAAGAGGGGCCTCACCAGAAATCAACTACAGTGGCATCTTGATCTTGGGCTTTTAATCTTTGTAACTGGGAGAAAATAAACTTCTGTTATTTAAGGTACCTAGTCTGTGGCATTTTGTCATGGCAGCCTTAGCAGACTAATACACTTTGTAGATGTATCAAAATGATGCTAGTCTAAAAAAAGAATAAGTGAATATTCCTGTTTATCTATCTTCAATGATAGCATGTGGTTTGTTTTAAGAAACGCACTAGTAAAACTGGGCCTGGGTTTTTTTGTTGTTGTTGTTGTTGTTTGTTTGGGCCTGGAACCCAGGCCCTCATGTATACTGAATTATAGCCCCAGACCTTCTTATTTTTATTTTGAGACAGGATATTGCTAAGTAGTTAAAGCTGGCCTCAAACTTATGATCCTCTTACCTCTTGTGATAAAAACTTCTTTATTGACAGAAGAATTTCAAAAATATTCTGTATGAGCTTGTAAAGAATTTTGTAGCTATTGGGTACTATAAGTAGTAGATTAACCTTGTTAATTATATTGTTAAAATCTTATGTTACTGATTTTTATCTCCCTATAAATTTCTGAGAGTCATACATTACAATTTAACTATTATAGTAGTTTTGTTTCATTTTCCTTTATATTTCAAATTTTGATTTGTATTTTGAGACTTTGCTAATTTTATATACTGCCTTGTGTCCCCGAAGGCCAAAAGAAATTAATATGTTGAAGTCTTCCCCAGTGTGATGGTATCTGGAGATAGGATTTTCTGGGAGATAATCAGGTCATGAGAATGGAGTCTTAGTCCCTGTTTCCTGGCACACAATTCATATAATCCTTGGAATCTCTGAAATGATTGGTTTCTTTTCATATGCTAATGAGTTGACCCATAGCTGGCAGCCCTTAGCTAATCTTTAAATAAATTCTCTTGAACTAAGACATGTACTGAGTTTTTAAAAATTATAATTATTTGTTGGAGTTCTGTTTTGGTCTTTGTAAAATCTGCTTATTTTTAAGTCTCTCATTTATTTTTTGATAGATATAAAACATAATTAATTTATATCACATCTGATTCTTCTGAAAAGTAAAAATTTTGAATATCTGAGTCTACTATCAGTTATTTCTGTTAGTTCTAACTAATGGTACCTCTTCTCTTCTGTTTGGTATTCTTTTCATGATGTTAAGATGCTTTTTAAGGTAAAGAATGAAAGTAGGTTCTTCCAGCATTGATTTGTATTTGTTTCTGTCAACAGCCTGGGAACATTTCCAGCCTGGACTAGTTTATATTCTTACCACCCACCTCCCACTTCAGAGTGTCTAAATTCAGGAAGAATGCAAACCCACATAGCATTTGTAATTAAAGAATTTTTCCCCCCTTCTTTTATTTAGAACCAATTGTTCTTATATAATCTTTTTCTTCTATTATGACTATGCTTTCTACCCAAAAGACATTATTTTGTCTACTTTAGTGCTCTTCATATTAAAAATATTTCTGAATTCTGGCAGTCTGGGGAGCAACTATGAATAGGAAGGTATCATATTCGAGACTTTGATGCTCAGTGGCATTGAGCACTGTGGGGTACAACATATCATGCTCTTCACAAACTCTATGGATTGACAAAATAATTTAATTTTTGGATAATTATAGCAATATTAAATTCTATGGATTTAAAAACCATACAAATCACTGGCAACAAATCCCAGTAGAATATAGAATTTCCTTATTAAGACTTTTGGTAACTGTTAGACATGTACTTCTGGTTCTCTAACTTATAAGCAAATGATTGAACTGCATTTTCTGACACTCTTTGTAATTGAGTAGGATCTTGAAACTTGTTCTGGCCAGTTAATTAAGTAGGCAGTGATGTGTGTCACATAGGCAGATCATTTCAAGTGTGAGACCCTCCAGCTCTTTTTTTCCTCTGGCTTGACAACTGACAGCACTGAAATTAGTGATTACTCCATAATTTGAGTCCTTAAGTGAATATGATTAGCAAAACCATGTGTACTAGCTCATAATAATTACATATTAAATATGAGGAATAGTCTTTTAACATTTCGAGTCACTAACTATTAAGGTTGTGTCTTAGTCTTTCTTTTTTTCTGTTGCTAAAACTGAATACCACAGACTGGGAAATCTACAAGCACTGGTATTTTGCTCAGTAACTGATGAGGGCCTTTGATCTGGGTCTTGTCATGGCAGAGGGCATCACATGAGGAGACAGAGCCAGCAAGCCAGAGAGCACTTATTTTATAACAAAGCCACTCTAGTGATTACTCATTCATTCATGCTGGTAGAACCCTCATTACTTGGGGAATTAAGTTTCCAATGCATAAAATTTGGAGCTCACTAAATTCAAATCATAGTACGCTGATAGTTACTACAGCCAAACCTAGACTATCATAACTGGTGGTACAAAGAGTAATTCATTATCCAATTAAAAGTTTAAAACTCTGTCCGAAGCCAGCACTAGAGCAGTTAATCAGCTAGTTTTCCCCTTAGCATACTGACTGACAAATGTTTAGAAGACTAGAATAAGAATAGATCATTCACTATTCCAGACATTTACACATTTAAAGTCAAGGGTAAATCAAATCCCAATGTCTGTTCTCATTATCTAATACTGTATAACATACCACCCTAACTTTTTTTTTTTTGTACTGAGAATTGAACCCAGGGGTGTTCATCCACTGAGCCACATCTCCAGCACTTTTTCATATTTTATTTAGAGACAGGGTCTCACTGAGTTGCTAAGTGCCTCGCTAAGTTGCTGAGGTTGGCTTTGAACTCGTGATCCTCCTGCCTCAGCCTCCCTCAGTCTCCTGAGCCACTTGGGATTACAGGCATTACACTGCACCTGGCCCACCCTAAATTTAGTGGAATAAAAAAAATTATTGCTCATGTTTCTGTGGATTGATAGCTGAGCATTTTTAGCTTGGAGTCTCTGTGATTATAGGCAATCAGCAGCTAAGTCAGGAGTCAACCAAAGGTTCAAATGAACTAGACGTCTGAGATGGCTCATTTAAATGGCTGACAGTTGTCACTGGCTGTGGGGCTGGTTCTTTGTGCTGTTTAGATTTCTTATAAGGATGGATTCTATATGGGAGCATCCTGTGTATGGGTGGCAAGAAGTGGAAGCTTTTAGGCCACTTCAAAACTGAAATGAACAGAATTCTATGGCCCAAGGAATAATAGTGCCTGCCCATATTCAAAGATTTAGAGAAATAAACTACCTCTTGATGGGAGAGTGGCAAGATCACATTGCAGAAGAGTATGTGGGAATGAAAGCTATTGTATGGCTATATTTGGGAAACACAACCTGATCCAATGGGCTTGTATGTAACTTTTTGTATCTGAAGTAGTCAGATGTTAAAATTATGAGAGACAAAACCTACTGGATTGCCTTCATGATGTATTTTGAAAAAAATACATGATACCACATATTTAAAAAAGAACTCCCTCCAAATCTTAATTACTCCTTGACATAAAACAATTGAGAGAGAAATCAATATTTTATGAAATACTATTTTACCTACATATTTTTTTTAGAATATAAACTTCTTAAGCCAACTTGCACCTCTTTTATGATTATTCTCAGCTCTTTTTCACAAGTATGAACAGCATACAGTATGCATTTAATAAATATTAATGATGAGTTATGATATTGGATAACTCCTAAATTTAATAAATTTCACATTTTCACACAATTTCAAAAAACACTGAAGATTAAAACTGATGAATGAAAGTAATCTTCAGTGTACAGCATTCTCCATGAAAGTAATTTTTCCTTTTGTCTCTTATGAGTTACCAGTCTTCCCAAATTAATTGCCTGCTTATTTGTCTCTCTCTACATAGATTTAAATCTCCTATGAAGTTAGGGAACAAGTCTTCCTTGTTCAGTATGGGATTAATTATGTGAAGCACAGTGCCTACAGTACAGTAGGCTCTAAATTCTACATATTAACCACATGTCTTAAACTTTTATTTCCAGTATTGCATAAGTTGTTTTTTTCTTTCATATTCAAGACTTAACTTAAAACAGACTTCACTTAAATATTTAGGAGAAGGTAGACCCACCCTCACTATAGTCATCATGCCCAAAACACCTAAATATTTAGGTGATGTCTTACCTTAGTAAGTTTAAACCTTAGTTGTTTAAGAAAGTCCAAAAAGTCCAAATTATGATGGTAGTAAAAAATTGAGACTACTTAGTAATAAGATGCTTTAAAAATTACTTTTAAATTAATTACAGAAGCTGCATTAGAGGAATAATTCTAAACATTAAACCTCTCAGAGTGAAAGCATATTAATTATTTAGTGGAATCACGACTTTATGTGCTACTTTTATTTTCAAGAGCATGTTTCTATTTTGGTTACCTGCAAAGGAAGTAGAGGGCTGCAATGGTAAGTGTTACTAGAAGAACAGTCAATGCCAGGAAAGCTGCAAACAGGTTGCTTTTGCTTTGGATGCTTGAACTTGGAAGAAAAACTTCTTCACAACGAGCTCCTGTGTAATTTTCAACGCACCTATAGGGATAAAATATCAGATAAAGAATGCATCTCTGTTCCATTAGCTAATCTGGACAGCAAAAGGTAGCTTGTATGAAGGAAGGAGACTAATCTTCAGATTATAACTGTGGAAGAGACATGCCCTATGATGCTCAAGGGATACAGTTATAATGAAACAAATTAGATTTCTTACAAGATAGGGGCAGATTCTATAAGGGTGCATCCCACTTAAGGGTGGTAAGAAGCGGAAGGGCTTCTAGACCAATGTTTGCTGTCTTCTTTTTCCATTTTTCTAATGGCTAAGAAACTACAAAGAAATTATATTCAGACTTCTATTTAATTTTTTTTAGTTGTTGATTAACCTTTATTTATTTATTTATTTATGGTGCTGAGAATCAAACCCAGTGCTTCACACATGCTAGGCAAGTGCTCTACCACTGAGCCATAATTCCAGCCCCTAGATTTTCTTTTGAGATAGGGTCTCGCTAGGTTACCCAGGCTGGTCTCAAACTTCCAGGCTCACGGGATCCTCCTGTCTCAGCCTCCCAAGAAGCTTCGAGTCGTGATGCCAGCAACATGACACCTGACTTATCCTCTAGATTTTCAATGATGTGATTGTTCGTACATAACTCAAATTCATCTAAAATTAATTTTGTTGCATTTGGGTACAGGTTTAGCTCTAAATACATTTTTTTCCTCAAAATTACTAACTTGTTATTTCAACCTCATTATTAAATATTCAATATCTTACCCACTGTTTAACAATGCCTACTTGAACAAGTCAAATTTGTGTAAATAATAGTATTTCTATTCTTCAATTATCTGTACATCTAATCTTGACTTCTACCACATTGCTTCAATATTGTGACTTTATAGTGTAGCTCTACTCCCTACATTACTAGTTGTCTTTGTTAGAATACTTTTTAATATTCTCATGAGCCAACTATAATATTTTAAAGCAAATTACCCTTAGCTCTCTAGGCCTATGACAAGACTGGAGGTGTAGCTCAGTAGTGGAGCACTTGCTTGGCATGTGCAAGGCCCTGGGTTTGATCTCCAGCATCACAAAAACAAAAGAAATAATACTATATGACAAAGAATGATAATCTTTGGTATTAACAAGTTCCTTTCTCCCTGTTAATGTGTTCAAAGGATTATAAAACACAAAGATTGATATAAATTAACAAGAATGACATAACATTAGATTAATTTTATTATTTTGCAGTTGCATTTAAGATATAGTATCTTAATATAACTAATTTTTATTTATAAAGCAACCCAAGAAGTCATGGAGTAAATCTGCAGTAAACTAAATTTAGCACTAATTCTGTGTTTAAATAAAAAAGGGTGATATATTTTAAGCTGGTTTTACCAAAAACAGAAAGTATTAAATTAATTCTCCTTACCTCTTTCCAGCTTAGGTAGATATTTAGAAATTTACTGTCATTTCTCTAGACTAATAAAGACACAGGTCTTGAAAGTTACACACAAACTAATCAGTAGCTTTGACAACTAATGTGATAGACTAATAAAGTAGTCTACATATAAATAAAAGGAAAGGATGTTGAGGTATAGCACACAGGATCGACTTTAGCCAGCTGAGCAGAGGAAAGGTTCCACATGAGCCTCCGGCCGGGCCTGTGTGAGGCAGCAGTGTTACTGTGGGAGCTCCCACTGCCGGAGTTGGGTTAGGTAAAGCAGCATCCATATTCTCTCAAACTACTATGAAGATCAGGTTGAGGAGGTAAACAAGGAAAAGTAAGGATGAGACCTGGGGGGCAGACTGAAATGCCAAGTGGAAATATTCTGGGGTAAAATCACAAATACTTAAAGTCTATATATGATAATTTTTCCACAGGTAAGGTCAGTCAAACAAGCACTAGGAGAAAAAAGATAAAGTGAAAAAATTTCTTTCTCCTCTAACTCCACCTCCCATTTCCCAAAAGGGGAACTAACACACACACACACACACACACACACACACACTGTCACAGTCAGCACACACCCTGTCACAGATAAGCAGAGGAAAGTGTCTCCTGAGTAACCAAAACATAAAATAAAAACTCTTCCACAATTTAATTATTTTTGTTTTTAAACAGAATTCAGTAGTCTGGGCATGGTAGTATAATCCCAGTGACACAGGAGGCTGAGGAGGGAGAATTTCAAGTTTGAGACCAGCCTCAGCAACAGTGAGACCCTGTCTCAAAATAAGAAATAAAAAGGTATGGGGATGTATATCAGTGGTAGTGTGCTCTGGGCTCAACTCCTAGTACCACAAGAACAAAACAAAGAATTGAGCAAGTACCAATTATTCATGCCTTCTAAATTTTTTTTCTTTTAAGTTTTAACCACTGAAAGAAAATCCTGTCATAATTTAAAAAAAAGTTCTCAATTTTTGAAATAATGTTTTAAATGGCATTCAATTTATATTCTAGAAAAATTAACTGAAGCCTTAAATAAATAAATCCTGAAATGAAGCAGTATAATTTCTTTTGATAAGAAATATTTATTTAAAAAAAACTATAAACTTATTACTTGGATTTCTTAAGGCTGTTCAAATTCAGATAAGATTAGACTTTAAGGGGGAAAAAAAAAAGACAAACTAGCTGATGTAACTAACATAAATCTTTCATCTGGACCATGCTCTGAGTTGGAAGGAGTCAGGAGAATGGTGTACACATAAGCCTAGAGGTCAGATCAGGGTGTAAGCAAATAGGAAAAGGCATAGGAGGGAAACCAGTCAACAAGATGGGTTTCTCTGTCTCACTGCAGGGGCAAAGCAAACACATGCACTTGCAGGAAAAGAAATCCTGAAGGTTAACTTAAATTCAAGAAAAAAGTTTTGTTATTGTTTAATGAGTCATCAGAATTTAGAGAAAGGCAAAGTCACATTTTAATATTATACTCTTATCTAAGAAGTAGAATTGGCTAACCTAAAAATGAATTTTACAATTTTAGGTATTTATTATATAAAAAAGTAAATACTGCCTACCAATGATTGTGCACAAGGAGTCCACTTTTAAACTTCTAGTTCTTTTATGAAAATGTTATGACCCAGTTACAATACAAATGTAGAATTTCAAACAACTCTTTTATAGATAAACAGGTTTAATGAAGTACAGACAGAGAACTTCTTGTACCAGCCGAGAAAAACGCAGAAAGGTTGAGTTTTGTACCCGCATTTACGCGAAGCTAAGTAGCTTTTGTCTTTATGTGAATAACTCTCTTGTTAAATTACTTATATGCCTCATTACTGCATAGATTTCCAAGTAGTAAAGAGTTGTGCTACCTAATGAGGTACATACCAAGGACTAAGGGATCATGCCCATTTCCTGGCACCTAAGATTAATGCTGGAATGTATACAAATGCTCAGTAGGATGAGCAGCTCCAAAACAGAATTCAGCTTATACCACCAACAATCTGACCCTAAATATTGTAGCTATGTTGAGTATACTGCAAAGTATTTCAGATTCTTCTGTGTTCAAGGTACGTTGTTAACACATTAGAGACATTTAGCATGAGTAAAAAGAACCAGGTTTTGAATCATGTGAACAGAATGCCATTTAGTTTCAAGAACAAACACTGGACTGTAAGCTGGAAACTAGTTTCCTGACCCCACTATGGTGCTTGTTGGATATATGATCTTGGGCTACTCAAAAGTCAAAATCAAAGGAGCAACACCTGCCTTAACTATTTCATAGGGCTATTGTCAGAATCAAATAAGACAATGTCAAAAATTGTTGTGAATACTGAATCATACAAGTGAAATTGAAATGAAAGTAGTCACTTTGCAAAGGCCGTGTTTACTTCATGTTAATCTGTAGGGAATAAAATGCCTAAGAAAAATTACAGCTAGAAAAGGGTAAGAGCATCGTGATCAATAAATGTTCTGTTAGTAGTATTAAGTATTTCTCAGAAACAAGAAACAGAATTATAAAATAATAATAAAAGAATTCACAAGCCAAAGAAAGATTCAATGTCAGTGCCACCTCACTTCCAGCTATCCTAGAAAGAAAAATTCAAATACTGGCATATGCAAAAGGTAACTTCTAGCTAACCAATACTCTGTGTGGCAATCAAAGTTCAATCTGTAACATGTGAAAAATGAAAAACCAAAACAAAAAGAAAAAGAAAACTACCAGAAGTGTTTAAGAAAATAAACTGGCAACATGGGCTTGGATCCCTTTAATAGTTCATTCAAGGCCATATGATAACATATATAGCCAAAATCCTATGAAACTCCTACCAGATTTGACATGCCAAAAACTCAGGGAAGACTGGATCACAACCTTTGCCTCTTTTATTAACTAGTTCCTAAATGTAACCTTATTAAGCATTTATTATATTCTTAATAATGTCTATAGATAACTTGACTAATATTCAATCTTGCAAAAATTTTGTTGTATCTCTAGATAATTATGAGTCTAATATAAGCCTGATTAAAAAGCAAAATCCTAGACTCCTTCAAGATTGACTATTACCCAGCTAATTCATATGCTGAAATAGATTATAGATTATATCTGAATATAAATGATAAAATAGACTGCATAGAGATTAATCCATATTTGTCATTAGTCAGGGTCTTATTTATAGTTTTAATGTGAAGGACTGTAAGTTTTTAGATTAAGTAAATTACTGTGAAAATGTGAAGTATTTTATTTACTGAAACTAGCTAAAGAACAGGAAGTAAAGGAAACATGTCAAGAAAATGATGAGAGTCAACTACAGCAGGATAAAAATATGATTTTCATTATGGAGTTTGCATTGGCCAGTCTTCTCCAATGAATACTTTCTTAGAGAAACACCCTGGAATACTACTGGCTGGGTTAACCAGAGCAATGAGATAAAATTTTGTGATTTGTTAGTTTCTTAATGTGGTCTTGTTTCTCTATATTAACAAAACAATTAATCAAGTCTCTGTTCTTCCTATTTTGTCTACCTCAAAAAAATGATCAGGGAGAAAAATCTAAAACTATTCTTTAAAAAATTTTATTTAAAAAATGATAAGAAAAAATTAAAACTATCAAATCACATATATATGTTTTTAAATAACCTATTATGATTCTTGGTAAAAATATACATTTACAAAGTATTTATACATATACAAAGTATTTATACATAAAATTGGTATGTACTAGTTTTCCCTTTAAGTAGTATTTTCAATAAATATAAAGTCATACTTAAATATTATGAATAATATGTAAGTGGGCCTTCCAACTGTAGAGATTTTCCCCGTTCATGTTTGGTAAAACTTGAGGGCTCAAGACTGTAAACCAGGAACAGCTGGAAAATCTTACACAATTAAACCACAGTTCTAAATGTATTCGTGCTGGCATCTTACCTTCCCAGGCTTCAGGACTCAACAACCTTCTAATGCAGGGGAAATGTCATGCCCCAACTTGGAATAAGACAAAGAGAAGCCAGCATCAGTTCACTTCCTGACAAAAGAAGTTAAGTATTAGAGCTGGGCAGAAGTCACAGTTGTCACTCTGCATGGTATTCCTGTGTAGCAAATGAAATCTTATTGATAAGATAAAGGAATATTTTTAGCTGTCTTCCAAATGAGATAGTGGATGATAAAGAGAGTGAACAAAACATAAAAACCTCAGAAAAAAAACACATAATTTGATATAACTTCATTATGCAACAATAAGAAGAAAATGAAGAAATTTAAAGCAAGATATACCTTGCTTTTCATTGGCCCTCAGCTTCAACAGCATGAGATAAGCCAAGTTGGTTCTGAAGGGTAATTTTTAACTTTTGAACAAGTGACACAAATCAGTGGGAAAAACTCAAGTAGAAGAGAAATCGTCCTGAGAGAGCAAATACGTTTCCATTGTTGTATAACCATATCCCGCCCTGTGTGAGAAGTACAATGATGTTGCAAAATATGAGGTGTCAAGGAGATTCATCCTATTAAATTTTGTTCTAAATATGGTGAGGTCAAGAAAGATATCAGTTGTTCCTACTGATAACTTTAATCAGAGGGTTACTAAAATAAAAAGCATTATAATGCGTAGCTAAATAGAACAGCTGTTTTATGCATTTGCATCTGTTCTTCTATTATCAGCTTTGAGGCTGTTATTTCCGTTCCATAAAGGTGTTCTAAAGATCAAGATAATTCTTGATGTTTGATAAAGCACATGGCACAATGCCAAAAGTCAAAGTAAAAAGGATTTTGCTCTAATTAATCACAGAGACATTTTGAACTTTTTCTTTGAACTATAACCTTCTACTAAATTTAGAGATGCAAAAGCTAAAGTCTTATCTTTGAAAAAAATGCCAAGAACCAGCCTATCTTAACCAACTAACCTTAAGAAAAATATAAAATTTTTTATGGTTAATAAAATGATTCAAAATACTAATATTCCTTTTGGAAACCAAGTTAAATAAAACATATAGCGATAGACACTGCTGATAGCCAAAAATACAATATATAATTCAATGAGGCATATCAAATGCAGTAGTATTTAAGCACAATGGATTTCTTGCATTTTCCAAATATAAGTGATTCTTAGCTGTAATCATTTTAGCTTCCTGTAACTAGCCTTTCAGAGATGATATGTTTTTACTTCTATATTGCATCTCTTAAATAGATCTGTCTTTATTTTACCACCTGACAAGTGATGATTTCTAACTAACAATGAGACTGCTACTGTCGTAGATAGCACAGACTTTAATCTCTGCCAAGGCAGCAAAGCCCCTCTCTGATCTGAACTTCTGGCCATGTGAGCAAATACCACTTGGGAGGGTTCCGGTGAAACCAGAGCTTACTAATAGTCACTCTGGGTAACTCTTCCACAGATCATGCTTTGCTGATTTAAACTCATCACAAAGTCCTACCTCCACCCTGCAATGCTTATTTCTAGGTGATCCCAGGATAGGTCATAAGATGCCCGGAGGAAAGTGAGGCCACAAGTCAAGGCCTCACCAGCTAGTAGTGCAGGCATAGGTGAACACAAACCCTTCCCCCACTTTTACTCTAAGAGACTACTAAGTTGTAGACGGAAGGCTGTTTGACTTGTGTCTAACTTTGCCAAAAAGCCAAGGACTGAAAGGGCTGCTACCTGGGTTGTTCTGTTTGAAGTAGACAACAACAACAGCAAAAAGACTACCAGGTTTTTTTGTCAAATGTGCCTTTTGGGGTTATCTGATACTATATGGCTGCACTTTTCATTGTCTTTATCTTACAACTCAGTAAATTGTAGACAACTTATAGTAGTACAAATACATTTTGTTTAGTGTAAGACAAAAAACTGCCCTGTGAGTATTGATCAGTTTCATACCTGTTTATAAATTCATTTCAACATGTCTGATAACTTACATATGTTTGCGTTAGTAAATTCTCTTCTGGGTCAATTTTGACATCTATTGGTTTCCTCATTAAATAATCTATTCCTTATTAATCAGCTGAATACATTTTGATACATCTTCCTTTTATATCTGAAGATAGCAGGCTGTGCTCTGCCCTAAGTTACTCCATTTGCAGTACAAGTGCTAAGGCAAAATGAACCAGCATCTTGTTTGTGCAAGTAGAAAACCATCACATGTTGGACACACAGAAGAACCACCACCAGCTCTAAAGAACAATTATAAGGCACATACTGATAATTTATTCATGCTTATAAAAAATTACTACCTTATCAAATTAAATCAGGGACACATGGATTTAAGGACTTATCAAGACCCTTTCACCTTGACAGCTAGCTTCATGGCTGTCTTCACTAACTCCTTTTCTGATCATCTGCAGTGGCTCTTTGTATTTGTATTTGTTCTTTGTATTACCTCTTCATATTCTGTGGCCACCTTAACTCTTTTTCAGCCTCTTTGTAACCTTTTACCACTGCATGAACGATAATGAGTGATTTGCATGTTATAGATATTAGTAATTAAGATTGGAATGGAATAAAGAACTTGAATTGCCACAGTCATAACTACCAAGTAAAATCAGGAGTACTTAGTGAACTAAAGCTGATGAAACTGATGTAGCTTGTGAATTTATTGATGTTCAATAAATCCTGACATTGTGGAAAGACGCAAACTTGTTTATCTATGTAAATGGAATAGCCCACTCATTACAATGTGTATGAAAATCATGATTTTTTAAAATAAAAAAAAAAAATCAGTTTTAAATCCATTGGGATGCCCATGGATTCACCTGGCAGAGCCAGATGAATGGAATTCCAAGAGAAGTCTTCCTCCTGAGCAGTTTATACTCTAGCCTGTCTTTTTGTGGTTCTCAGAGGTGAATCCAAAGCAGAACTTTAAATCTGTTGGTTCTCTGTTTCATTAGATTTTTTTTCCCTCTCTACTAATTTTATGTCTTTTTGTTGTTGTTGTTCATTTATGGCACATAGATTATTTCCCATTAGTAAGAGCAATGATAAGGGCTTTGGTTTCATAGTATGATTATCTAAAGATTATAGTAGGTAGATGATGATATATATATGTTGGATAAGAGAATCTGATTTGTCAGGCTTGGAAAAGAATTATTTCTCTATTTGTCTTTTTTTCTTTTCTTTCTTTCTTTTTTTTAGTTCAAATTGATTAAAAATGTTATGCTCACTGGAAAGGAGAACATCTCTTTGACATGTGGACCAGTGAGTTTTGTGACTCTGTGCTTACTCTTGACTTGTGCCAAATATGTACAGCTGAAATGATAGGCTCTGTCTCTGTATGACTAAAATTCAGAAAGGCTCTTACCTCTCATTATGTGAGGATGAAGTATCTACAGGGAATATTAATAAATGACAGTGTGGAGCCTCTCAAATTAAAGGAGTACTATTCTGACTGACATAGGGATAAATAAGCTCTTATATAACTGAATATTCCGAAAATTCCCAGAATAAGGAAACTGAAATTCTAATGCTTGAAATATGCTGAGCTTAAATAAAATCCTTCTCACTAAAACTAAGACATATTTTGAGAATCCAGTTCATATTAATAAGAGCAAATCTTTCACAAACAAGACTAACTTAATAGTTTTGGTTTAATAAAAACAGCTATATCTTTTTCCTGGGTTAACAACAGTACATTTATGTATTGCAGATTCAAAATGGCAGATTAGAGAAGGCTGTATTTCCAGTAGTTCCATGGCTTGGGAGTCAAGCAAAGTGGGTGAAAGAGTCTTCACTGAAATTCAATATTAGACAGTCAGAGTCTCTTAGAGACCAGACATGTGGGTGCATTGAACAAAGAACAAGAACGATAAAAAGAAAAAAAAAAAAAACAAGAAAGAGTACACTTGAGCCAACCTGGTTACAGTAGGAGCAGTGGTACTGGGTCACCACAGAGGAAGAGATAAACAAGCAGAGAGAAAGACAATAAACAAACTTGGCACAGAAAAATACTGAAGATCAGAAAAGCAGCCTGAGCTTAGCTGATCAAGAGGCTGTATAGCAAACTCATTTGAAAAGAGCTGTGTATTTCTCAACTGGCAAGCAGAGGGCTGAAGTGGGGAGCTATCTCAAGGAGGTCATGACACAACTTGCTTCTACAGGAGTCCGAGAAATTATAGCAAATATTGCCATACTGCCCTGGCAAGTTCCTACCATGTGGCCTAGGGTGTACGTAGTAGAACATGAGTGAAACAGGCACAAAGAAGAGTGTACCCAGGGGAATTGAATTCAGAGATATGGAGGGGTGTGTTTTCCCTTTGAGTCTGGTGACCCGTCAGGAAACTGAAAAGGCAGGTGTGATTAACCTCAGGGATTAAGTCTGGGAAAGCTGTGTTCATGGGCACTGTAATGTGTAAGACCTCTGAAGGGTTGGCTTCCCTGCCCCACAAGTAGAATTCTCAGGAGGTTTCTGAAATTGAGATTCCCAGCAGAGACTGGTATCTGTCTGGCCTTAGAGGTAGGCTGGCAAATCTTTCCAGAACAGATACCAACTAAAAATGTCCTTAAGGCCTGATCAGAACTAAGCCATTGCCATTAGAACTCCTCATTAGAACTCTGTAGCCGCCCCTCCCTGGGAGTCTAGTGATCTGATCTGCTACAGTACTTCCCATTCCATCCTACCTTTTGCTGGTCAGAAGGGAAGATGTAAGTTATTTTAAGCAGTTTCAGCTTTAGACCACTCCAGCTAGCAGCTTGGTGAGCAACACAAAAGAGGAAGGTGTTAAAAAAAACCCCAAAGGCTGGGGTTGAGGCTCAGCAGTAGAGCACTCAGCTGGCATGTGCGAGGCCTGGGTTCAATCCTCAGCACCACATAAAAATAAATAAATAAAGATATTGTGTCCAACTACAACTTAAAAAAAAATCCCTAGTCCTCACTTATTTGTTCTCTCTCATGCATATTCTCTCTCTCTCTCTCTCTCCCTCCCTCCCTCCCTCTCCATAGCCCAAGAAGAAATGGAAAGGAGGACAGTCAGATGTAGGTAGTGACCATCCAACCTCATCGACAGTTTTGACCAACTTAGTAGAGACAATTCTTTCATTTTTCATTAAGAATCATCCCCCCTTTGGTGTTCTTGCTGTGCTGGTTGGTTTATGGATATATATATGTGCCTATATATCTGTACATATTTGGGATATATATATATATATACACACACACATACATATTTGTTTCTTTCTCATTTTGGCATTTTTAATGATTGCTATTTTTCCTTGTCTTTTGCAGGTTAGGATTTTTTTTGTTCATTTTTGTTTTGTTTTTGTTTGTTTCTCTTTCTTTCTTTTCCTCTCTCTAACAACCAAAATTCTATCATTCTTTCTCTCTCATTACTTTGTTTTTTAAAATTATTTTCTCCTCCTTTATAGACGTCACTTGCTACATCTCTTCTGCTTTCTCTCTTTTCACATTTTGAACATTCTAGTCTTCTTTCATTCAGACTTACCTTCACATCACATTTTCTTTTCTCTTAATGAACTATATTTTTACCATCTTTTAGAACTATTTAGTTTATATAACTCCTACCCATAACACCATTCATGTTGCTACAGTGATTAATACTATGGATGGCATTGTTGACACATATTGTTTAACGCCAGATCTAGTTCACGGCTATTTATTGTTTTTGCTTTCAGCAATGGCTGATTCCACCATTCCTGTTTGGGGGGTAATTAGTGCTGAAGATGTCATAGTAGGCAACAGGTATTTATTTTAATGCTATACGTTGTTTGCTTCTGTTATTGCTATTGTTTGTTTCCTCCTTTTCTGTGAGATGCTTGGAATCTATGAGGACACTATTGATCAGCAGAGGGTAGAGACTCTGCTGATCAACTAAACCCAGCCAACAGATACTATGCCTTGGTCCATATACAAATTAACCACACTCAAATTTCAGTGATATTTGAATACAAAGAAGAGACAACCAGGCCCCAAGGAGAAATAGCTATTAGGGGAGGGGGCTCAGGTCCCACTGATAGACATCTACTCCTACAGCAAAAACAGAATGAACACAAAGGTGATAGACAACACATGTATCTACAAGGGGATCTCAATCTAAACCACTCTAGAACACTTTGTGCCCTAAAAAGGACCACACTTAAGATTGGAAGAGAAATCCATCCCAACATATGCATAAAACCCAACACAGGAATCTAAGAAGTATGAAAACACAAGGTATTATGACACCTCTTGAAGTTCATAATTCATCAGCAACTGACTCCGAAAATATTGAAGTAGATGAAATACCAGATAAAGAATTCAAAGGAATTAATAAAAAAATTACCAATGAATTCCAAGAGAACACACCAAAACAACTGAATAAATTAAAGAAGTCAGCACAGGATATGAATGAGAAAAAACAATAAGGAGATAGAGATACTGAAAAAGAACAAAAGAATGTGGAAATGAAAGACACAAAAAATCAAATAAAATGTTCAGATGAATGTCTCCAAAATAGAGTAGACTATGCTGAAGAGAGAATCTCAGAGCTGGAAGACAAAGTGGCAAGTCCCAAACATTCAGAAAATATTAAAGAAAAGAAGTAACGATGATCAGAATATATAAGAACTTTGAAACTTAAGTGACCAAATTTAAGAAACTATGAAATTGAAGAGGGTTGTAAGATGTGGGCTAATAAATGGGTAACCTCTTTAGGAAAATAATAAGAGAAAAATTTCCAAACATTGAGAATGAAATGGACATCCAGATGCAGGATGTATTCAGAACTCAATAGACAAAATCAAAAAGAACCTCTTCATGACACATTAAAATGTCTAACATACAGAACAAGGATAGAATTTTATAAGCCTCACATTTAGAAGTAAGCCATTTTTTTTTTCTATTTTCTTAGCACAAACTCTAAAATGCAGGAGGGGATTTTAAGTCCTGAAAGAAAATGACTGTCAAATAAGATTGCTATATCCAACAAAATTATCCTTCATGATGGAACAGGAAATGAAACCTACCAAGACAAGCAGAAACTTAAAGAATTCATGACTACTAAGCTGGCACTACAGAAAATACTTAGGATAATACTATACACTGAAGAAATAAAAAAAAAAAAAAAAAAAAAAAAAAAAAAAAAAAAAAAA
>NW_026000229.1:5409815-5414891 GCF_001458135.2 Marmota marmota marmota
AAAAAAAAAAAAAAAAAAAAAAAAAAAAAAAAAAAAAAAAAAACAAGCCTTGAGCTCACAAATGGACATATCTCACTTGAAGAGTAGCTAAACAAATGAGAAAAAGGACCAAATTAAATATTAGAATTAAATCAAAATGGTGGAAATTAATAAACATCTTTCTATAAACACATTGAATGTAAATGGTCTTAACTCTCTAATTAGAAGATATATGCTGGCAGAATGGATTTAAAAACAGGATACAACTATATATTGTTTGAAAGAGACTCACCTTTCAGGAAAAGAGAACCACAGGCTGAAAGTGAAAGAATGGAAATTGATACACCAAGCAAATGGAGCCCCCCAAAAAGCAGAAGTAGCTATCTCACATCTGACAAAGCAGACCTCAAGCCAAAATTGATCAAGAGATAAAGAGAATCACTTCATACTAGTAAAGCAGCAATCACAAAAAAATAATGATAGGTAAATTTATGCCTTAAAAGCTTATGTACTTAAATACATAAAATAGATACCACTTAAATTAAAGACTCAGATAGACCTCAGAACAAAAATAATTGTGTGATTTCAATATACCTCTCTCACTAATAAATAGGTCATCAAGACATAAACTCAGTGAAGACTCTTTAGACCTAAAAATATTACAAATAAAATGGACTTAACAGATGCCTATAAATTATTTCATCCAACAATAGCCAAATACACTGCCTTCTCAGTTGCTCCTGGAATTTTCTCCAAAATATATTACATTTTAGGTCACAAAGAAACTCTTAGCAAATACAAAAAATTCCTTGCATCTTATCATAATGGTATGAAGTTAAAAATCAACACCAAAAGAACCTACAGAAACTAAACACATGGAGATTGAACAATAAACTTTTGAATGATGAATGGGTGACTGAAGAAACAAGGAATGAAATTTTAAAGTTCTTAGAATCCAGCAAGAATAGTGATACAAAATATGAGACCCTCTGGGAGACCATGAAGGCAGTTCTAAGAGGAAAGTTTATAACTATAAATGCCTGTATAAGAAAATCAGAAAGGTTCCAAACAACCTTTAAGGAAAAACTAATGCCAATGCAAATTAGTCTGTGAAACAGAAAGAGATGGAATATTTCCAAATTCATTCTATAAAACTAGTATTTCCCTGGGGCTAAAACCAGATAAGGACAAAGCAAGGAATGAAAACAACAGACCATTATCCCTGATGAACTTAGATGCAAAAATCCTTAATATTAGCAAACCATATTCAACAACATATTAAGAAGATTAAACATCATGACCAGGTTGGTTTTATCCCAGGGTTGCAAGAGTAGTTTAACACATACAAATAAATAAATGTAATTTACCACATAAATAGAATTAAGGACAAAAATCACAGTCATCTCAATAGATACAGAGAAAGTCTTTGAAAAAATTTAACACCCATTCATGATAAAAAAAAAAATGAAGAAACTAGGGAGAGAAAGGACTTATCTCACATCATAAAGGCTATATATGACAAATCCAATGTCAACACTTTGGTGAGTGGAAAAAAAACCCTGAAATCATTTTCTTTAAAATCTGTAACAAGACAAGGATGTCTACTGTCAGAATGGTCATTCGCAGAGTGCCTATTCAATATTGTTCTTGAAACTCTAGCCTGAGCAATCAGGCAATAGAAGAAAATTTAAGGGATACAGATAGGAAAAGCTGAAGTCAAATTATCTTTGTTTGTGATGATATGATCTTATATCTAGGAGACCCAAAAGAACTTCACTAGAAGATTTATGTAGCTGATAAATAAATTTGGCCAATAGCAGGTTTCAGAATTAACATTCAAAAATAAATAGCTTTCCTATACACCAATGATTAATCTGCCAAGAAAGAAATCAGGAAAACAAACCCATTCAGAGTAGCCTCAACACCAAAATGACAAACAAAAACCCCAAGAATAAATCTAACCAAGGGCGTGAATAACCTCTGTAATAAAAACTTTAGACCACTGATGAAAGAAACTGAAGAAGACACAAGAAGATGGAAAGACTCCTGTGTTCATGGAAAGGCAGAAATAATATTGTTAAAATGGTTACACTACCAAAAGCAATAGACAGATTCAGTGCAATCCCCATTGAAATACCAATGACATTCTTTATAGAACTAAAAAAAAAAAAGTTCTAAAATTCATTTGGAAGAATGAAAGACTCAGAATAGCCAAAGCAATTCTAACCCTAAGAAGCAATGCTGGAGGCATCACAATACCTGATTTCAAATTATACTACAGAGCTATAGTAACAAAAAAAGCATGGTACTAGCATAAAAACAGATACACAGAACAATGGTACAGAATAGAAGACACACAGACAAACTCACACAACAAACTCACACAGAATCATCTGATCCTTGTCAAAGGTGCCCAAAACATACACTGGAGAAAAGACAGTCTTTTTAACAAATAGTTCTGGGAAAATTGGTATCATATATATATTATGAATGGGACTAGATATGTATCTCTTACCTGTAGAAAAATTAACTCAAAATAGATCTAAGGCCTGGGAATTAAACCAGAAACTATTCAACTCCTAAAAGAAAATGTAGGGTCAACAGTCCAGTATACATGCACAGGCAACAACTTTCTCAGTAGTACCCCAAAACTTAGGAAATAATGCCAAGAGCTCATAAATGAGACAGCATCAAATTAAAAAGCTTCTGCAGAGCACAGGAAGCTATCAGGAATGTGAAGAGAGAGCCTACAGAATAGGAGAATATCTTTGCTAGCTACACTTCTGACAGAGGATTAATATCCAGAATATATAAAGAACTAAAAAATCTCTACATCAAAAAAGATCAAGTAAAGGGGCTGGGGTTGTGGCTCAGCAGTAGAGCGCTTGCCTTGCACGTGCAAGACCCTGGGTTCGATCCTCAGCACCACATACAAGAATAAACAAGTGAAATAAAGGTGTTGTGTCCAACTACAACTAAAAAATAAATTAAAAAAAAAAAAACATCAAGTAAGAAATGGGCAAATGAACTAACATTTATCTCAAAATAATAAATACAAATGGCCAACAAATGTATGAAAAAATTATTCAACATCTTTAGCAATTAGGGAAATGAAAATTGAAACTACACTGAGATTTTATCTTATTTCATTTAGAAAGGCAGTCATCAAGAATACAAATAACCGGGCTGAGGTTGTAGCTCAGTGGTAGAGTGCTTGCCTAGCACATGTGAGGCACTAGATTTGATCCTCAGCACCACATAAAAATAAAATAAATAAAATAAAGGTATTGTGTCCATCTACAGTTAAAAAAAAACTTTAAAAAATAAATAAATAACAATAAATGCTAAAAAGGATGTGGGAGAAAGGAATACTTTTATACTGTTGGTGGGACTGTAAATTAGAACAACTACTATGGAAATGAATATGGAGATTCCTCCAAAGGCTAGGAATGGCTCCAATATATACCCCAGCTATACCACTCCTCAGTATTTATCCTAAAGAATTAAAAGTCAGCATAGTATAGGAATACATGGATACCCATGTTTATAGCAGTACAATTCATAATAGCTAAACTATTGAACCAAATTATGTGTCTGTCAATGGATAAATGGATAAAGAAAATATGTGTATATACACATATACACAATGAAGTTGTATTCAGCCATAAAGAAGAATGGCGTTATGTGATTTACAGGAGAATGGATGGAACTTGAGGACACTGTTCAGCAAAATAAGCTAAATTTGGAAAGTCAAGCTTTCTGTTTTCTCTCAAAGTGGAAACTAGAGAGGAAAAAGGAAAAGAAGGTTGGTGACAGGGTCTCATGAAAATCAAAGGGATAAAAGTAGAATGAGGAAAGGGACCCGGGGAAATACTGGAGAGTGCTAATGGTCAAATTATATTGTTCTATTATGTGCACATATGAATATGTAATGATAAATCCCACCATTATGTACATTCATGGGAAAAAAGTATAACACAAACATACATTTTATTCTATTGAGGTCTGTTTTTCCTAAACTTATACAGGTTTATTGATCAATAAATTAATATTACTTTACATATATTATTAAAAATTAAGAAAAATGTAAAACTGTGTTCAACTAAATCATTAGTTCTGATATTTTGTTTAAGCCATAATTATATTTTATAGTAGATAATTTCCAAGGTAAATCTTTGGACTGATATTGAATTGAATTAATTAATGGATATCATTAGATAGCTACCTTTTAAGTACAAATATTTAAACATTAATAGTCAAGTTAATTTTATGTTTCTTCCTTTGTTTATAATGTCAAGGTTATGGCTTGTGTCACATTAATGAAGATATTCATTTTTGCCACTTTAAAAGGTTGTATAAAGGATATATGTTTGGCTGGGGGTGTGACTCAGTGGTATAGCATTTGCTTAGCATACAGGAGGCCCTGGGTTCAATCCCAAGCACCATTAATACCAAAAATTAATAAGTGGGATGGCATCAAATTAAAAAGCTCTGCACAGGAAAGGAAGCTATTAAGAGTATGAAGAGAGAGCCTACAGAATGGGAGGGAATCTTCCTAGCTACTTTTGTGACAGAGAATTAATACCCAGAGTATATGGAGAACTCAAAAAACTTACCACCAAACAAAAACAAAAACAAACAAAAAACCATATAATAAATGGGAAAATGAACTAAGCAGATATTTCTCAAAAGAAGAAATACAAATGGCTAGCAAATATCTGAAAAAAATGTTCAACATCTCTATCAATTAGGGAAACGCAAATTGAAACTACACTGAGATTTTATCTCATTCCAGTTAGAATGGGCAGCCATCCAGAATACAATAAATGCTAGGGAGAATGTGGGGAAAAGGAACTTTTACATTGTTAGTGTGACTGTACATCAGTACAACTACTATGAAAATCAGTATGGAGGGTCCTCCAAAGACTATGAATGGAACACCATATAACCCAGCTATACCACTCTTCAGTAATTATTTGAAAGAATTAAAACCAGCATACTACAACATTACATACATACCCATGTTTACAGTATACCCATGTTGACAGTCACAATAGCCAAGGTGTCTGTCAACAAATAAATGAATAAAGAAAATGT
>NW_026000229.1:5415192-5444157 GCF_001458135.2 Marmota marmota marmota
ATATATATATATATATATATATATATATATATATATATATATATATATATATATATATATATATTTACACACACACACACACACACACGCATTGGAGTCTTACTCCACCATAAGGAAGAATGAAATTGTGTGATCTGCAGGAAAATGAATGGAACTTGAGAAGTTTATGTTAAGTGAGATGTCAGGGGTCAAGTCAAGGGTTATATATTTTCTCTCATATATGGAAGCTAGAGAGGAAAAAGGAACAGAAAGGGGTGTGTGCGTGGGGAGGGGAAATCTCATGAAAATAGAAGACAAACCAGTACAGTAAAGGAAAAGGACCCTGGTGGGGGGAGGGGAAAAAGAAAAAGGGGAAGTACTGGAGAATGAATTGATTGACCAAAGTGTGTTGTTATATTGTGTACAAGTATGAATATGTAACAATGAATTCCATTATCATGTATAATTAGAATGCATTTCTAGTAAGTTGCTTTTGTATGCTCAACAGCTCTAAATTATCCATTCCGCCCCACCTAGTTTTCTCTGTGAGAAACAGAACTTAGTTCCTTGGCTGAAAATTGTAATTGATAGTAATGAGAGAGAAATCATGACAGAGAGATACACCTGAGTGTACACTACTCTTGTTTTTCAAGGAAAACTGGTAGTTGTTAGAGTCTGTAAACAAGTCAAAATAACACCTGGCATTTTGCCAGGGGAATGTTAGAGTTCGTAAACAAGTCTGGATGGTGCCTGGCAAAATGCCAGAGGGAGCGGTTTGAGAAGTAACAAAAACAAGCCATTAAGTGTGGAGATTCCTGATTGGTTGACTGATGTATCTAGTTTATGCTAATTAGATAAGCTGTGTGGAATGTATAAATACTGCTCCTGTCCTGCAATAAACGGCTCCTACTCCTGCTGTATCAACGTACACAAGTTATTCGTCACCCCCCGGTTATTTTGCTGCAGCCGGACTGCGGCAGGTAGTTTTCTTCAAAAGTAGTAGTTTTCAAGCTTTTTAGCCTCGAAACCAAAGGACCCTAGGACTTACTGAGGATTCCAGAATATTTTGGTTTATGTGAGTTAGAAGTATTGGTATTTATGCCAAACTGGAAATTGAACCAATTGTTAAAAAAAATGTTTACTGATTCATTTGAAATAAGAATAATAAATACATAGCATATGAAAAATAACATCTTAGAATTGTTATGAAAATGATTTTGACCTAGTAGAACCCCTAGGAAAGAAGAAGTATAACTAAAGGGTTAGTTTGCTTCAGAAAATGAAAAGGCATAATAAAAAACAGAACTTGCTATGTATATTTCATTTTGTCTTATGAATCTGAAAAGAAGCTAGGTGATATGTTGAAATTTTAGTAAGGTTTTCTCAGTTATAATGGACTTGCTTTCTTGGTTTACTGGTTAATGCTTTAAGGTACAATATCAAAGACTTATCTTCTGTGTGATCTGCTCAGAAAGCAGTGATTCGGTGTCTTATCAGAAATTTTTTTCTGCACTCAATATTGACTTTTTAATTCCTTCATTATTTATGAAAAAAAGCAAGTAAAGCAAATGTGGGGAGGAAGAGGAAGGAAATCAAGATTCCTTATAAACATGTTACTTTTTATGTTATTTTAAATGTTTGTTGTCCCTCTGAGTAAAGAAGTAAAAAAGTATTATTCCTCAGGCGCCTATGATAGTATCTTAACCAAGTGTCCAAATCTCTGGTCATTTTTTGATTTGGCTTTCCCTCAATTGTATCTTGAATATAGGGAAAATAAAATATAATTTTCTGTTTGGTCAGTTTGAGGTTGGCTGAGGAACAAAGCACCAAGCAACCAGCACCTGCTGAAGAACCACCAATCAGGCACTGATAGATCTACCTGTCAATTAGTGGGGTCTCCTGACCAATCCTGGATCTCAGCAAGCTCCCCCGACCAACCCCAGTATGACAAGGGACTCTAAAAACCTCCTTTCCTGTCCCAAGCCCTCCCTTTCTGCCCTAAGCCCAATAAACTTCCAGTCGGTTGAGCCCCCCTTCTCCCCAGACTCACCCTGTTGGTCTGGAGGGTCTCACCCCTAGCAAATCTCAATAAAGCCTCCTTCAGCAGCCTTTTTAATCTGCCTCCTTTTTTTGGGTCCCCACTGCCTGACCTTACATTTTCCAGATACTATATACCTAAAGAAGATTGCTGGAAAAAAATTACAAATTACAGCATGCCTTTATTTGTTCAGTTTTTCATGCGGTGCTAAGGATGGAACCCAGTGCCTCACACATGCTAGGCAAGTGCTCTTCCACTGAGCTATAGCCCCAGCCCAATTTTTTTTTTTTACCTTAAAAATTAAAAGATGATAGAATAGTAACCCAATAGTAACAACAACAACAATAAAAAATCCTGAGAAGTTCCTGGAGATTTCTCCATGTTCTTACTTTCACAGTATGTTTTTTTTTTCTTTTCTGAGACAGTTCTCACTATGTTGCCCAGGCTGATCCCTACTTCCTGGGTTCAAGTGATCCTTCTGACCCTGGGCCTCTCCATTGGCGGGGACTATAGACCCATATCACTTTGCCCAGCTCCCATGATTTTAATATCAGAGCAAATACAGATTAAAAACTCATGGAACAGTATACAATGTATTCCAATAGAGAATATTACCCCTCTCCATTCTAATATTATGGGTTGCAAATATAAATTAACCACAGGCATTATTTGTCATCCACATATTTTTTTAATTTAATTTGACATTTGGCAGAGGCTCTGCTCTAGGATACTGGCTAGAGTTTCTATTTTCAACCAAAAAAGATCAGTTCCAGAGCTGCAAGGAAAAGGACTATGCAAAGTACTGCAATCTTTTCTTTACAGAATATAATCTTGGGTACAGGTTCTGATATGATATTATTATTGCTTCTCAGGCTTTTGGCTATGATCAAGTGTGATATGAAATGGTTTACACTACTTTTAAATAAAACCAACAAGCTGAGTCAAAATTTCCAGGATTCTTTATGATTCAGAAGCAGACAGTTTAGGAAAGCAGACTAGTAACCCAAAATAAAAACAGCACAGGACTTAATGAACTAATGAGGGGCATTTGTTATTGGAATTTGTTCATATTCCTGTTGATATTTTAGTGCTCTATATTTTTGATATTAAAAAATCCTTTCTCTTTAATTTAAAGCTATCAATATCCCACAAAAATTTAGTATACACTGTTTTTATAAACTAAAACAATATTTTTGAATGATCTGATTTCTCTTGACCCCCAAGTTCTGAAGCTCTGACTCTTCACTTTTCATGGCAATGTAGTTATTTGCGTATATTCATCAAGAATCTGTTTTCCTTTGTATTAAGATAAAACTAGAAAAATCATAGGACTATCAAAGCCTAAGGTGAACTGTCATATTTGAGAATGATTCTCCATTAGGTAAGGTGAGCCATTTTTACAGAACTATGCTGAATTAATTGTGGCTCCTGAAGAGTTATGGAAAATAATAATCCTACAAAACAACCCCAAAAGAAAAGCAGAGACAATGTTCCAGAGCTGCAAGGAAAAGGACCATGCAAAGTACTGCAAGCTTGGGAGCGGGGAGAGGAAACTAGCCAAGTATTAACCTTCCAGTAAATCCTTCCCTGATAACAATGGGCCCCAAAGGAAGGAGGGGAATACTGAATGTTAGGCTCTGGACTTTAACCTCCCTCCATTGCTAATTATTCCTAAAAGGACACACAGTATATACTGAACAATAAGCCCTGAAGAAAGGAGAGAAATATTGAAACTCTGGGAAACAATAAACTCCAGAAAAAGAAATATCCATCCCTCACAATCTGGACTCCTATCTCTCCAAGTAATAATGAGTTTCAACCTTTTATAGCTGCCCTCCTGAGTTAAAAGTTTTAATCTACATAACCAGCCCCTGACTATATGAACGGCAAATCCACAATTTCCAATGACGAAACCACCCTAATTGTACCCTAGGTGCCCAAGTCCACAAAGAACAATAAACAGCTTCCCTGAATCTGTTGAGGTCTGCACCGTCATTTTGTGCTTACAGATCCAATAACTACAAAGTCCACCTAGTAAGACTGGCCTCATACCTAAGTTATAGGCTCCAGATGGTAAGGAAGTCACTTATTGTCAGTCTAGGAACCTTAGTAAATTTGGGGGCCTTCAAGACAAAAGGAACTCACATAAATTTAGGTACTACAGGTGAAATCTGGTGAGTTTCTTAGGCTTGGCTTCTTGGCCTTGGGATAGTAGATAAAAGCAGAAGTTAATTTTGTAACCTTCATGGATATTCAACATTGAATGAATGAAATTTGCAAAAGCACTCAAGACCTATATATTTAACATTCTTCATGCACCCACCTAAGGCAGCACCAGCACTTCTTATGATGAAAAATAATCTTTGAGATTTTTATATTCATAATGAGAAAGACTGTCATAGAGAGTTACAAAAGAATTTGAAATGAACTATTTCTTCTTCCAGACCTAGAGACTGAACCCAGGGCTTTGTACATGCTTGGTAAGGGCTCTCAAACTAAGCTACATCCCCAGCCCTTTTTATTTTTGAGACAAAGTCTTGCTGAGGTTGCCTTCGAACTTGTAATCCTCCTGCCTCAGGCTCCTCAGTAGCTAGAATTACAAGTGTGCACCACCACACCTGGCTAGGTCCAAAAAATTTAATGACAGCTTTGATGAAAAATAAGTAAAAGTCTTGACAAATTGGAGGCATAAGATTTTGCTTCTTCTCTCTTCCTACAGAAAGTTAAAATATCAATATCTCTGGAAAATAAGACATTAAGCTACATTGACATTGATTCCTCACTGTGAATGCAGATTTTCAGAAAGAATGCATAGAATAAGGAAAATAATCATGAATGAAAAAGCAACAAAAAAAAAATTCCTGCTACTTCACAGTTGGTCCCTGATAACAACCACCTTTTTCTTGGGCAGTCATTAGATTCTGTTTCCAAGTTAAGCCTTGGGGACACAAAAGCAAGCAGCTGTGTGGTAGCAGAAAGGGCCAATAACCTGAAATAAGTTACTTTTTATCTGGAATCTCATTCCTACCTGATAAGGATCTTGGGATGATTCAGTGAGATAATGTATTTCAAAATATTTGACATATGGAGGTGTTCAATAATGTTTATGAGCAAATAAATTATCCTCTAAGCTCTTGAAAATGAGCTGCATTTGACATGCAAAAAAGTAAATACTAAAATGCCAATATATTCCATTTTATAACCTCTTATGTAAGTTGTTCTAAACATGATATTCAGAAAATGGAATATATCATAGTTGGGTGCAACTGATTGCTTGCTGCTTTCTTATTTATGAATGGTGATAATTAGGAAAAGTCTGAGAAGGAAATGTATATAAGTGGAGAAAGGGATACTGCTGCCACTGAGCCATACCCTCAGCCCAATGGTGTGAATATGACACACACAAAAGGTTTGATTGTAAATTTCTGGAATTTATTTATTAAAAAATTAAATTTTGTATGTATAGAGTATTTGATTACAAACTAATACTATCTACATAAGTCAATGAAGACAGGATAATCAGTTTTCTAAAATTTCTTTAAAAAGTTTTTGATAGTTGCATGTAATTTTTTAAAGTGAGTATAAAGCTAATTAATTTGACTGGATAGCTAACTTGTGCTATATTTTCTTCCTATTGTGTTAATGCACTCAGCTTGAATTTCAGAAACAATAGTGTGCTTTATTCCAGATTGTAAATTACAGTAAATTCTTACGAGTACAATGTAAGTCCATAATAGAAATGCTGACACCTGAATATAGCAGAACGGCTCAGCATAACCATAGTTAGGCAGTAATAGCATTAGCCTGTGCTTATGTCAGCAAAACTCTTTCATACTGTTCTTTCCTTATCTCCCAATAGAGTGGATTTTGTACCCCCCTTTTTTTCAGTTGGGCTGTTTTAAATGACACTTATTTGAACATATGGGTATAGAGGGGAAACACAATTTTGTTGTCACTTTGAAATATTATCTATAAAGATCAAAATAGCTGAAATTAAAATTTGGTTTAAAGGTTTACATTTTATTAAAATGTTACATTTCCTCCAATTCTGACTATTTTAGATCAATAAAGTGCTGACCAAAAAAACACAAAAACATACTAAGTCCCAATGTCAACAATAATGATCATTCACTGTGCACCCAAATCTGATATATTCCATTTTCTGAGTATCATGTTTAGAACAACTCATGTAAGAGGTTATAAAATGGAATATATTGGTGTTTTAGTATTTAATTTTTTGCAAGTAAAATTAACTTAATTAATCTATTATTAATTATTAATATAATTAATAAATTAATTATATTAATATAATTAACTTATTAATCTTCATGTCTCCTTCATATGCCCATTCTCAATAATTTAAATGAATTCTTATTAAAACAAAATAAGACAAACAATAAAGAGTTGAGTTGAGATTACACTGCAAGTGTTTTGGGCTTCTTTCTTAGTTTTAGTTTATAAATCTTATAGCTATCATGTGAAAGACTTTTAGAATTATTTTATTAAGTGCAGCAAAACCAGGCCATTTATGATTTTTTTCCCTGAAAAACATTTGTGTACATATGTAAAGTACCTAAAACATTATCTTTTATTGACTCTTTTATTATTTCTCATCTGATAATCTTAGAATATGTTCAAAATACATGTATGAGAAAAAATTTTGCTTCACAAGGGTCTACAGTTTAGAACTGGACAAGAACCAAATGTTTGATAATAAAACAAGTAGTTTCAGAAGAAAAATAAACTGAAAAAAACGCATCTCAAGCAACTTTTACAAAGCACACAAAAACCTGCTAGCTTTTCCAAACTGTAGTAGTCTCCAGGGGATAGTTAAAGGAAAAAGGAGACTAGTAAAAGCAGAAATAGTGGGAATGGATTGAAAAACACTGAACAAAAAATTCAAAATGGATAATTTTTTTTCCTTTGGGGATTTTTTTAAACTGATGCTATTTGGTATAATCAAATATAACAAACCAACAGAAAGTATAAGGACAGGCACACTCAGTATGAATGTCAGGCATAATCTAGGGTATTTCCAAGCAAAAGGTAAAGTGTTTTAAGGTCTTCTCTTTTCTTGGGCATCCTTTCACCTCACTTTTCACAGTTTTCTGTTGCTACATGGCATCAGAGGTACTTAGGACATCCTAGTGCAGCAAAATTAGGGAAGCTTCCATGTTCCAAATTACTCTGTGCTTCCTATACCCCTCAGAGGTTTTATTCAGTTCTAATAAATTGATACCTATCAAGTAATACTTATTCATAACTAAAGCATTAATCCCTCAGGATCATCTGCATTAACATAGAACCTCACAATTTATAGATAATAATCAAGTCACATTGTTAGAAGAAATATTTCATATTCTGGATTGAAAAGTTCATATTTATTCTTTGATCCTTATCAATGCTATACATGCTATTTTTCATCATTTAAATGTGTATTTTAGACAATAATGCTCTGTATGTTTGATAAAACAGTGGGAATATGGCCAAGAATGTTAGATGTCCTCCCTAGACCATTATATTATCACTTTTGTCCAATTTTAGAATCCCTAGGTAGGCATAGGGCTGTGTGAAATAAAGACTGCACTTCTCAGTCCCTGTGTGGGAGGTATAGTCATGTAACAAAGTTCAACCAAAAGGGTGTCAGAAGGTGATGGTGTAACTTCCAACTTCAGAAAAGGTCATAAAGAGAAGCGTCTTCTTTTCCTCCTTCACACTTTTTAAAAAGGTGTAAACCAAAGATTACTAAAATATGAATGGTAAAATCAAAAGAATCTGAGATTGGGCAGAAGCCGCAAAGTAACAGCTGTAGGGATTATCAAAGGAGCCCGGTGTGGTAGATGTCAGTGTGCACCATTAAAAATGCTTTGAGAAAGTGAAGGACTCATTTTGACTCACAGGAACTAGGTTTCTTATTACAATGGCCTGTGATGAAACCAAAGAATAGAAGATCAGAGAAAGAAAATAGCATAAATGTTTGAGTATGCTGAAACACGGAGGAAATGTTGACCTGAAAGGCTTACTGTGGATGGCAGTTGGAAGATGAACTTTAGCTCATCATTACACAACTGAAGAAGCATTGGAAGGTAGGCAGCAAGAATATGTTTTACTACGGTTAGACTAAAAAAACTGAGGGAATGAACTGATAAAACAGGATGATTACATATCAACAAAATAGAAACTATACAACTTATAAAAAACTGTGAAGAGAAGGGGAAAATAAAATGGAGGGTGGAGTGAAGACATAGTTAAAGCATATATTGGCTGGTAGTCATAATTTAGCAACAGAAGGATAATCATATTAAAGTTATTTTTTTAACACTTTGGAAAAAATTTTACCTAAAACTGAAGGGTGAAAGAGAGAAGGGGAAAAGAAGATACATGTTTTTGTTTTTTTCCCATTACTGCTCCTTGGAACCAATGGAGGTTATCTAAAGAAATGGGGGAGAACTTTTGAGAAAGGTTACAAACAAAAAAATACCACAGCATTGACTAACACCAAACATACACCATAACAACAAGTGTTAAAGGGGTTTCAAAGAAGAAGATGGCCACAAAGTAAAGTTCAATTTTATTGTGACACACATTTAAAATGAAGTGACTTTCTATCAGAAAGACAGAAAATGAAAGATTGGGGGAAAATGAAGATCAGAAATCATGTTCTTAATATTAGAAAAGATAAAATTCAAGATAAAAAGTATTAAAGTAGACAAAGCATTATTTTATAATGCAAAAAGAGCTGACTCACAATGAGGATGTAACAGTTATTAATATTTTTACAGCAAATAATATAGCAGATATAACCATGAAGTAGAAGTTAGAATAGGTAAAGGAAAAGAGAAACACAGTAGTAATAGAAAACTTTACTTCTCACAGTCCATAATAAACAAAATAGAAAAATATACAAGAATATGGAACCAAAAAAACATTATTAAGAAAGATCCGACTGATATATTCAACTCTCTGTCCTAAAGAGGGTAGTCCTTCTATATCAATGCCAAAAAATAGTAAAAAAAAAAAAAAATACTAAATGTTAGACTGATGAACACAGCCTAATTCCATTTTAAGATTGGGAGCCATCTTATCACAAAGTCATGAAAAGTTAATTTCTGTTTTACTATAAATTACTGAGATTTCTAAACTTGCTTGGAATTCCTGCCCATGCCTTGAACTCACCCATGCCTGGCTTTCCCTGACCAGGTAAAAACCCTCTCTAAAACCTCAGTGGCGCCTCATACATTCTGATGTTGGGATATAAATTTATTTCCTATCTTTAAATGTTAAGTCATGTAGATCATTAACCTACTATCTGCCTTTGTATTATGCTTATCAAAAACCTGTTAGTTATAAGCTCTCAAGACACCCCCTTTGCAACTTTTTGTACTATAAAACCTTTTTCCTGGAGAGTTGGGGTGCTGATCTCTAGCCTGGGATGGGGAGAGACAGTCCTGGCCAGCCTTTGTGTACACAATACAACTTGCTTTAATTTGATTTAAAATTGGAGTTGATGGCCTTTTATTTGTATTGTGGTTCAATAAGGCCTCTAAAAAACAAAAACAGAATCTCAATAAATTCCAAAGAGGAGGAAGACTACAGACAACACTCTGATAACAGGCAAAAATATTAGAGATAAATAACAAAAGTGGAAAACACAAGGCCTTTCCACCTGGAAACTCCTTGAGTCAGAGGATAGAAAGACCAACCTTGTAGCATTTCTAGAAAACAACCAATATTAGATTGTATGGGATGTGGCTCAGCAATGTTCATAGCAAAATTCATTAGTTTTAAATACTTGAGTCAATAGGAAAGAAAGAATGAAAACAAGCTAATAAGACATCATGATGAAAAATATTTTAGAGATTAAGAAGATGGAAGAATAGAGAAGGTCACATTCCTAGCTGCTCCATGGAGTGAAACCAAGAAAACTGACAGGCAGCTTCTCAGCACGGTGAGTGAACAAAAAAAAGCAGGGGGACTTTACTGGAACTTATAACTGGACATTCAAAACAGATAGGAGACTCAGGAGTTTGGATATAATAAAATAAGGAGGAAATCCCCAGGGTACCAGCAGCTTCTGTGGCCAGGTCAGAAGCACCAGCCAGAGCAGTCCCTACACAAGCAAAGTGGAGGTATAAGGGAATTAAAAGAATCCACATTTTTAGGAGGCCTGAGGAAAGTCTGGGTACTGTGTTTAGAGATCAAGGACATTGCCCAACAAACCTGAAAGGCACACTGCACAATATCCTTGTGTGGGAAAGAATCCACCATCTCTTCAGGCAGCCTGTGGAGGACTAAGGAAGGAACCATTTTGCAGCTGCAGTGTGGGAGCCAGTGAAGGAGCCAATTCCTAGAAAACCTGAGTTTAGCCCAAAATACAGGCTCAGTAAACACACACTGCACAATATAGAGTGTGCTTAAGTGAACAGGAGAAAATCAAACATGGAGAGAGGTCTACACAGGGAACAACTGTCATGGAAACCCACTGGGCTCTACTCCTCCCTCTCCAATCTGGCTGCTTACAGGATTGGCTGGGAGAGAAGAGTTTGGCAGGGAATTGGGAAGGGCAGGGATGAGAATGATTGAGTTTGGAAACTAAACTGAAGACCAGGAAACATGGGGGTGAAGGTGACATAGCAGACTGAGAATTGGCTCCTCTACCACACAAGTGGAACCCAGGGGAGATCCCTGTAGTACAGTCTTCTAGCATTGACCAGCAATTATTTGGCCCTGGAGGTGCACTGATTTAAAATCTCCAGTCCAAATGGCATTCAGCAAACAGCCTGGAGCCCACCTAACCCTAAACCCTGCCTTCAGGAATTCTGCCTCTGGGATTACCTCTCTCACTCCAGCAATCTGGAGGGTGGAGAATCATGTTCCAGAAGACCCCATTTAAAACTGCTGAGAAGAGAAGCTGAGAATCTTTTGAACTCCAATGGAAAGAATTCTTTAACTTTTCATCAAGATTTTTTTTCTTTTCTCTGTTTAATTGTGACCTTAACAGTACATGGACATTTATACATACTCATATTTGTTTTTTTCTCATTTATAGCATTTTTGAAGCCAGTTATTTTTCATGGATCAGTTTTTTGAGGACTAGGATGTTTGACTAGTATATTTTAGTTTTGTAATATGTTCTTTTATTTTTAATTTTTAAAAACTTTTAATTTATATGTATTGTTGTGTACCTGTTTCCCTTCTCTTTCTCCCACTAACAGACAATGTGTATTGTTCTTTCATTCTTCCTTTAATTTTTTACTTCTATCTTTTCTTCCGTCATAATCATCACATACTATATTTCTTCTGTTCTGTCCATCATTTGAAATTGTAAACCATTTTGTAAACTTACTGTTTTTATTGTAGGCAATAACTGATCATATCATTTTTGTTTATTATGATAACTTACATCGTTGATGTCATAGTAGGAACTATTTAGTTTAATTCTGTATATTATTTGCATTGGTTGTTGTTATTATTTGTCTCCCCCTAAATGATGAGGTACTAGAAACCTTCAGGGACACTAAAAGTCAACTGGGCAGAAACTCTACTGATTTAGACCTATACTATTAGATGGGTAGATACACAAACAACATGAAAAAGCAAGGGAACAAATCACCCCAAACAAACCAAGATACTCCATTAACAGAATCCATCTCTTACTCCAGCAATCTGGAGGGTGGAAGAAATGTCAGAGAAAGAGTTTAGAATGTACAAATGTTAAACTGATCTATGAAGTAAAGGATGGTATAAGGAGTTAAATCAGAGAGAAAATACAGGAAGTGAAAGATCACTTCAATAAAGAGAGATTCTGGGGGCAAAAAACAAGCAGAAGTCCTCAAAATCAATAAACCAAATTAAAAATTCAATTGAAAGCATCACCAACAGACTAGCTCACTTGGAAGACAGAGTTTCAGGCAATGAAGACAAAATATATAATATTTTTCTTTAAAGAGAGAGAGAGAGAGAGAGAATTTTAATATTTATTTTTCAGTTTTCAGCGGACACAACATCTTTGTTTGTATGTGGTGCTGAGGATCAAACCTGGGCTGCACGCATGCCAGGCGAGTGTGCTACTGCTTGAGCCACATCCCCAGCTCCAAAATATATAATCTTGAAAACAAAATTGACCATGGAGAAAAGATGTTAAGAGACCATGAACAGAACTTTCAAGAAATATTAGATAACCTAAAAAGACCAAATTTAAGATTTATTGGGTTAAATAAAGGCTCAGAGGTATAAATGAAAGAAATGTATAATCTTTTCAATGAAATAATATCAGAAAATTTCCCAAAACTAAAGAATGGAAAATCAAATATAGGAGGCTTATAGGAACACAAATATACAAAATTACAACAAACCCACACCAACGCACGCTATTATGAAAATGCCTAACATACAGAATAAGGATAGAAATTTAAGGGCTGCCTGAGAAAAATGACAGGTAATGTTTACAGGGAAAACCAATCTGGATATCAGCCCATCTCTCAGCCCAGACCTTCAAAGCAAGGAGATCTTAGAACAAAATATACCAAGCTCTGAAAGAAAGTGGATACCAACCAAGAATACCATACCCAGCAAAATTAAGCCTCAGAATTGATGATGAAATAATAACCTTCCATGATAAATAAAAAGTTAAAATAATTCACAACTAAAAAGCTTGCATTATAAAACATACTAAATAAGATATTTCATGAAGAAGAAATGAAAAAAGAGAAAAGCAGCAAAGGGAGGAACTACATCAAAAGATAGTGAATCAACGGAGAAATGAATTCAAATTAAAAACTAGAAATAAATCAAAATGACATGGAATAAAAATCATATCTCAATAATAACATTGAATGTAAATGGTCTAAACTCATCAATCAAAAGACATAGACTGGCAGATTGGATTAAAAAAAACAAGGCTCAACAATATGCTGTCTCCAAGAGACTCACCTCATAGGTGAAGACATCCACAGACTAAAGGTGAAAGTATGGGAGAAAACATATCACTCACACAAATCACATAAACAAGCAGGGGGGATTCCAAGATGGCAGGCTAGAGGGAGGCAGCATCCTGTGTTGCTCAGTGACCCAGATCTTACCTAGTCGGAATATTGCATCTCAGAGAGTGTAAGAGGACTCCTATACAGCTGATTTCCACAGAAATCACCAGCATTGTGACCCCTGTGCAGGGCTCAGAGCCTCAGCTTTCGAGCAGGACTCCGGACCCCTGGCTCCCCAAACCTAAAGCCTGCAGTTCTAGCCCATGCACAGCTCTCAAGCACCTTAGCAGAATCACCTATCAACACCTCTGCAGAACTCCAGACTGCGCTCTGATCCCACACAGGTCCCCTGGTTACTACCTACCCACAGCACAACACCACCACACGGCTCCCCCCACCTCACAAGATACCCCAGCACTGGAAGCAGACTGCCTCCATCTTGGATAACCTTTCTCGCTATATCTGGTGGGGGCAGCTCTCAGATCGGATCCCCATCTGGCCAGGTACCAGGTATCCAACTCACCCACCATCCCCAGCGGCGATAACTAGGCACAGTGACCACTCAACACAAAAACAGCTCCCAGTTGGGCAGGTGTGCAGTATGACAAGGGTGCCGCCCACCTGGTATGAGCCTTGGTGTGAGAGGTCCTGCAGGGGGAACTGCTAAGTGAAAGGGGATGGGACTAAAGTTTGGAGCCTAACAGAGAGACCAGGAGCTGGGAAATATCCAGGCAAGAGAGGGAGACAATACCGGGCACTCAAGTCAGACGAGCAGTCCCAAAAAGAGACCCTTGAGGTGCAGTCTCCTTGCAGGGACTGGCAGGTGGCACTCCTTATTTCCAGACACCCTACAACAGGACCAGTCTTCCCACCCTGGTTACCTACACCATCTTGAGGGCAGAGACACCAGCTTAAAATAGAAAACCCTACCAATTGGATGAGAAGAGAAACAGAAAAGATACGGATCTCTAAAACTAGCAACAATCCTGGTTTCTTCGTTCAAGTATTTTTTTCTCTCTTTCTCTTCTACCCCTCTATACTCCAGCCCTCATATCCCCAACATATGTGAAACCAAGAACTTTGCATGAAATAGAATTTTGAGGACTGAGTCATCTGAATAATATAATATAGAGGTGTTGTATATGCCCTTTTTTCTCTTTTTTCTTCTTTGATTTTTCTCCCCCCCTCCAAATTTTACAATTTTAACATCCTGTATTTTTCTGAATACATATATGCGTTTGTTTTATATACTCTACTATCTTCCCACGTACTTGTCTACCCTAAATTACTTCCTGTCTATTTTCTCACTACCAACTCTCTTCATTAGATTTCTCTTTCACATTTCCTAAGATATATTAACCCCATACCCTCACAACATTCCCCCTCAGCATACCATCCTACGCCCCACCCCCAGATCAATGTCTACCGTAAACCTTTTTATGAAACTACTGATTATATTTTGTATAATAATTGAATCCAACATTTCGGTGCATTGAGACTAAACTGTAAATGTCTTAATAACAACAAATTGTTCATAGGTGAAATATTGTGTTAACATTGTCTTTCCCCACAAAAGAGGGATCTTGGAACCTTACAAGAGCACTACAAACCTACAGTGTAAAAACAATAACACCCCAGACCCACAGAGCTGAAAAGGAAGACACAGTAGCAACATGAAAAAACAAGGGAAGAAAGTACCACAAACAAATCAAGACACCACATCATTAGAATCATTGGCAGCCACAGCAGAAAAAATGACAGAGAAATAATTCAGGATATACATGGTTAAAATGTTCTGTGAACTCAAGGAAGATATAAGAGAGCAAATACAAGCAGTAAAAGATCACTTCAACAAGGAGCTACATAAACAAATTCAAGAAGCAAAAGATCACCTCAACAGGGCATAGAGGTTCTAAAAAAAAAAAACCAAACAGAAATCCTTGAAATGAAAGAAACAATAAACCAAATTAAAAGCTCAAATGAAAGCATCACAAACAGAGTAGACCATTTGGAAGACAGGACATCAGACAATGAAGATAAAAATATATAATCTTGAAAAGAACATAAACCACACAGCAATAATAGTAAGAAACTATGAACAGAACATTCGAGAAATATGGGACAGCATAAAAAGACCAAATATGAGTTATTGGGATAGAGGAAGGCATAGAGGTCCAAACCAAAGGAGTGAACAATCTATTCAATGAAATAAATCAGAAAATTTTCCAAACATGAAGAATGAATTGGAAATCCAAATTCAAGAAGCCTACAGGATGCCAAATGTACAAAATCACAATACTTCCACACCAACACCAAGACACATTATAATAAAAATGCCCAACAAACAGAATAAGGAGAGAATTTCAAAAACCATGAGAGAAAGGAATCAGATTACATATAGGGGAAAACCAATTAGGATAACAGCAGATTTTTCAACCCAGACCCTGAAAGCTAGAAGATCCTGGAACAACATATACCAAGCTCTGAAAGAAAATGGGTGCCAACCAAGAATCTTGTATCCAGCATAATTAAGCTTTAGATTTGAAGATGAAATAAAAAAAAACATTCACAATAACAAAAGTTAAAAGAATTTATAGCTAGAAAACCTGCACTACAAAACATCCTTGGCAAAATATTCCATGAAGAGGAAACGAAAAACAACAATGAAAATCAGCAGAGGGAGGTAGTACCCTAAAGAAAAAACTAATCAAAGAAGAAAATCAAGTCAAGTTAAATAATAAAAACAAACAAATATGGCTGGAAATACAAACCATTTCTCAATAATAACCCTGAATGTTAATGGCTTAAACTCACCAATCAAAAAACATAGGTTAGCAGACTGGATTAAAAAAAAAGACCCAACAATCTGCTGCCTACTGGAGACTTATCTGATAAGAAAAGATATACACAGATTGAAGGTGAAAGGTTAGGAAAAATCATACCACTCACATGGACTGTTGAAGCAAGCAGGGGTTTCCATCCTCATATCAAATAAAGTAGACTTTCAAGCCAAAGTTAATCACAAGGGTTAAAGATGGACATTACATACTGCTCAAGGAAACCATACACCAACAAGACATAACAGTCATATATGCCCCAAACAATGGTGCAGCTATGTTCATCAAACAAATTCTTCTCAAGTTCAAGAGTCAAATTGAGCACAACACAATAATCTGAGGTGACTTTAACACACCTCTCTCACCACTGGATAGCTCTTCCAAACAAAAGTTGAATAAAGAAACTACAGAACTCAATAATACAATCAATAACAGACTTAACTGACATATGTAGAAGAGTTCAACCTGAATCAAGTGGATACACTTTCTTCTCAGCAGCACATGGATCCTTCTGTAAAATAGACTGTATAATATGCCACAAAGCAACTCTTAGCAAATACAAAAAAGTAGAGATACTACCACTCATTTTATCAGATCATAATGGAATGACATTGGAAATCAATGACAAAATAAAAAATAAAAATTTCTCCATTACCTGGAGACTAAACAATATGCTACTGAATGAACAATGATTTACAGAAGACATAAAGGAGGAGATTAAAAAATTTCTAGAGGTAAATGAGAACATAGACACAACATATCAAAATCTCTGGGACACTATGAAAAGCAGTACTAAGAGGGAAATTCATTGCACAGAGTTCATTCCTTAAAAGAAAAAAAAGTCAACAAATAAATGACCTTACACTACATCTCAAAGCCCTAGAAAAAGAAGGAAAAATCAGCAGCAAAAGCAGAAGGAAAGAAATAATTTAAATTAGAGATGAAATCAAAACAAAAGAAACAACTGAAAAAATTGACAAAACTAAAAGTTGGTTCTTTGAAAAAATAAATAAAATTGCAGACCCTTAATTATGCTAATGAAGAGGAAAGAGAAAACTCAAATTACCATCATATATGATGAAAAAAGACACTACAGAAATACAGAGGATAATTAGAAATTATTTTGAAATCTTATACTCCAATAAAATAGAAGATGTTGAAGGCATCGACAGATTTCTTAAGTCATATGATTTGCCCAGATTGAATCAGGAAGATATACACAATTTAAACAAACCAATATCAAGTGATGAAATAGAAGACGCCATCAGAAGCCTACCAACCAAGAAAATCCCAGGACCAGATGGATACACAGCTGATTCCTACAAGACCTTTAAAGAAGAACTAATACCAATACTCTTATTACAACTTATTTCAGAAAATAGAAAAAGAGGCAGCACTTCCAAACTCATTCTATGAGGCCAATATCAATCTGATCCCAAAACCAAGCAAAGCCACATCAAAGAAAGAAAACTTCAGACCAGTATCTCTAATGAAAAATAGATGAAAAAATTCTCAATAAAATTCTGGCAAATAGAATACAAAAATATTTCAAAAAGATTGTGCACCATGATCAAGTGGGATTCATCCCAGGGATGCAAGGTTGGTTCAACATTCGGAAATCAGTAATTGTAATTCATTACATCAATAGACCCAAAGGTAAGAATCATATGATCATCTCCATAGATGCAGAAAAAGCATTTGACAAAATACAGCACCCCTTCATGTTCAAAACACTAGAAAAACTAGGGATAACAGGAATATATCTCAACATCGTAAAGGCTATCTATGCCAAGCCTCAGGTCAACATCATTCTAAATGGAGAAAAATTAAAGGCATTCCCTCTAAAAACTGGAACAAGACAGGGATGCCCTCTTTCACCACTTCTATTCAACATAGTTCTTGAAACACTGGCCAGAGTAATTAAACAGATGAAAGAAATTAAAGGGATATGTATAGGAAAAGAAGAACTTAAATTAATACTATTTGCTGATGATATGATTCTATACCTAGAAGACCCAAAAAGCTCCACCAGAAAGCTCCTAGAACTAGTAAATGAATTCAGCAAAGTAGCAGGATATAAAATCAACACCCAGAAATCAAAGGCATTTCTGTATATCAGTGACAAGTCCTCTGGGAAGGAAATAAGAAAACTACCCCATTTACAATAACTTAAAAAAAAAGATACTTGGGAATCAACTTAATGAAAGAGGTGAAAGATCTATACAATGAAAACTACAGAACTCTAAAGAAAGAAATCAAAGAAGACCTTAGAAGATGGAAAGATCTACCTTGCTCTTGGATAGGCAGAATTAATATTATCAAAATGAACATACTACCAAAAGCACTATACAGATTTAATGCAAGTCCAATCACAATCCGATGACATTCCTCATAGAAATAGAAAAAGCAGTCAAGAAATTCATCTGGAAAAATAAGACACCTAGAATAGCTAAAGCAATCCTTAGCAGGAAGAGGGAAGCAGGTGGCATCACTATACCAGACCTTAAACTATACTACAGAGCAATAGTAACAAAAACAGCATGGTACTGGCACCAAAACAGACTAGTAAACTAATGGTACAGAATAGAAGACAAAGAGACTAACCCATAAAATTACAATTATCTTATATTAGACAAAGGTGCCAAAAACACGCATTGGAGAAAAGATAGCATCTTCAACAAACGGTGCTGGGAAAATGGGAAATCCAAATGCAAAAAAATGAAATTAAACTCCTATCTCTTACCATGCACAAAACTCAACTCAAAGTGGATCAAGGACCTAAGAATTAAACCAGAGACTCTGCGTCTAATAGAAGAAAATGTAGAACCTAATCTTCATTATATGGCATTAGGCCCCAACTTCCTTAATAAGACTCCTATAGAGCAAGAACCAAAATCAAGAATCAATAAATGGGGTGAAATCAAATTAAAAAATTTCTTCTCAGAGCTTTGGAAGGCTTGGGCACGCCTCAGCTCACAGCACTTGCATGTGCCCCGCGCGCCGCCAGGATGCCCAAGAGGAAGGTCAGCTCGGCTAAAGGCAGAGGGAAGGAGGAGCCCAAGCCCAGGTCGGTCCGCCTGTCGGCTAAGCCTGCTCCTGCCAAGGCAGACGCCAAGCCCCGGAAGGTGGCCGGCGAGGATAAATAATCAGACAAAAAAGTTCAAAAAGGGAAAAGGGGAGCAAAGGGAAAACAGGCTGAAGTGGCTACCCAAGAAACTAAAGAAGATTTACCTGCAGAAGATTTACCTGCAGGAGAGTCCAGCCTCTGATGAAGCAGAAGAGAAAGAAGCCAAGTCTGATTAATCATACACCATGTCTTTTCAGTGGTCCCGTCTCCCTTCTTGTACAGTCCAGAGGAATATTTTTATCAACTATTTTGCAAATGCAAGTTTTTTAGTAGCTCTAGAAACATTTTTAAAAAGGAGGGAATCCCACCTCATTCCATTTTTTAAGTGTAAATGATTTTTTTTAGAAGTGAAATAATTTGCTGGTTGTTTATTTTTGGGTACAACCAGAAAATAGTGGGATATTGAATTATGGGAGGCTTGGACTGTCTTTGGTGTCAGCTTAACATTCCATAGGTGGGGGGTTAGTTTTATATCCTACAATACAAAGCATATTAAATGGCAGTTTGGAGTCACAGTATTGCATTTAATGTCTTGAATATTTTAAATTAGTTCTATTCCTGTGTTTTTTAGTATAATTGTTTCCTAAAGAAGACCACTACTGGATCATTGCTGTCAGAATCGTATGTACTCTGTAACATCTTTGGTTGTGGAAATCTAGTTTTCCTAATATTTTTAATGTGCTGTGAAAGATGAAAAATTTGAGTATGTTGTGTTTGACAAAGTTTTGAATTAGTGGGACCTAAGTAACAACAACATTCAAAGATACTGGTACTTGATATTCTATTAAGAAAAAATTGACTTCAAATTAAAAGCTGGAAAGTCACTGGAATAACTGAAAAGGAATCACAGTATAAGGCTTTTTAGATTTCCGGTATGTGTGTTAAGAATTGTGTACAAAGTGAAATGTCTTGTGTACTGTTTCTCAATACAGCCAATAAAATCTCAAACACGAAAAAAAAAAGTTTCTTCTCAGCAAAAGAAATAATCTGTGAGGTGAACAGAGAGCCTACATCCTGGGAGCAAATTTTTACCCCTCATACATCAGATAGAGCACTAATCTCTCTCTTTTTTTTAATTGCTTTTATTTTTTAAATATATGACAGTGGAATGCATCACAATTCTTATTACACATATTTTTCATATCTCTGTTTGTATATAAAGTATATTCACACCAATTCATGTCTTCATACATGTACTTTGGATAATGATGTCCATCACATTCCACCATCATTGCTAACCCCCTGCCCCCTCCTTTCCCCTCCCACCCCTCTGCCCTATCTAGAGTTCGTCTATTCCTCCCATGCTCCCTAGAGCACTAATATTTAGGGTATATAAAGAACTTCAAAAGCTAAACACCAAAAAACAAACAAACAAACAACAAAAAAACAAAACAAATAACCCAGTCAACAAATAGGCCAAGGACCTGAACAGACACTTCTCAGAAGAGGATATACAATCAATCAACAAATATATGGAAAAATATTCATTATCTCTTGTAATTAAAGAAACGCAAATCAAACTACTTTAAGATATCATCTCACTTCAGTCAGAATGGCAGCTATTATGAAGACAAACAACAATAAGTGTTGGCGAGGATGAGGGGGAAAAGGTACACTCATACATTGCTAGCAGGCCTGCAAATTGGTGCAGCCAATATGGAAAGCAGTATGGAGATTCCTTGGAAAGCTGGGAATGGAACCACCATTTGACCCAGCTATCCCTCTCCTCCATCTATACCCAAAAGACTTAAAAACAGCATACTACAGGGACACAGCCACATCAATGTTTATAGCAGCACAATTCATAATAGCTAAACTGTGAAGCCAACCTAGATGCCCTTCAGTGGATGAATGGATAAAAAAAAGTGGCATATATACACAATGGAATTTTACTCAGCAATAAAAGAGAATAAAATCATGGCATTTGCAGGTAAATGGATGGCGTTGGAGAAGATAATGCTAAGTGAAGTTAGTCAATCCCCAAAAAACAAATGCCGAATGTTTTTTCTGATATAAGGAGGCTGACTCATAGTGGGGTAGGGAGGGGGAGAATGGGAGGAATAGATGAATTCTAGATAGGGCGGAGGGGTGGGAGGGTAAGGGAGGGGGCAGAGGATTAGCAAGGATGGTGGAATGTGATGGACACCATTATCCAAAATACATCTATGAAGACATGAATTGGTGTCAGCATACTTTATATACAAACAGAGATATGAAAAGTTGTGCTGTATATGTGTAATAAGAATTGTAATGCATTCCACTGTCATTTATTTATTTAAAAAAAATCAATAAAAAAAAAAACAAACAAGCAGGGGTTTCTATTCTCATGTCAGATAAAGTTGACTTCAAGCCAAAGTTAATCAGAAGGGACAAAGAAGAACATTTCATAGTGCTTAAGGGAATTATACACCATCAAGACATAACAATTACAAATACTTATGCCCCAAAAGATGGAGCAACCTATGTACATCAAACAAACCCTTATCAATAAGTGTTGATAGTTGAAGCAACAGACCACAACACAACAATACTGGGTGACTTTAACATACCTCTCTTACCACTGGATAGATCCTCAAACAAAAACCAAATAAAGAGCGATAGAATTAAAAAATATAATTAATAATTTAGACTTAACAGACATATATAGAATTTTTCATCCATTAATGACTGAATATACTTTCTTCTCAGCACATGAATCCTTCTCTAAAATAAACCATATCTTAGGCCACAAAGCAACTCTTAGCAAATACAGAAAATAGAGATAATACCTTGTATCCTATCAGAGCATAATGGAATAAAATTAAAAATCAATGATAGAATAAAAAATAGCAGCTACTCTAACATCTGGAGACTAATTAATATGCTATTGAATGATGAATAGGTAGCAGAAGAAATCAGAGATGAAATTAAAAAAATACTTAAATGTAAGTGAGAATAGTGATACAACATATCAAAATCTCTGGGACACTATAAAGGTTCACTACATGGAGCTCATTCATTAAAAGAACAGAAAGTCAACAAATAAATAACCTAACATTACATCTCAAAACCATAGAAAAAGATGAACAAATCAACACCAAAAGCAGTAGAAGACAGGAGATAATTAAAATCAGAGCTGAAGTCAATGAAATCGAAACAAAAGAAATAATCTAAATATTCAACAAAACAAAAAATTGGTTCTTTGAAAAAAAATCACTAGAAATAATAAACACTTAGCCAACCTAACAAAGAGAAAGAGAAAACTCAAATTAGTAAAATTTGTGATAAAAAAGGAAATACCACAATGGACAATACTGAAATACAGATGATAATCAGAAACTATTTTGCAAATTTATACTCCAACAAAATAGAAAATCTTGAAGACATCAACACATTTCTAGAGATATATGATCTACCAAATTAAATCAAGTGGATGTAGAAAATTTAAATAGATCAATTTAAAGTAAGGAAATTGAAGGTGCCATTAAAAGCCTACCAACAAAGAAAAGCCCAGGACCAGACAGATTCGCAGCTGAATTCTACCAGACCATCAAAGAAGAACTAACACCAATTATTCTATGAAATAGAAAAGGAGGGAATCCTTCCAAACTCATCTATGAAGCTAGTATAACCCTATACCAAAACCAGACAAAGACGCACAAGGAAAGAATATTTTAGACCAATGTCCCTGATGAACATAGATGCAAAAATTCTTAATAAAACATTGGAAAATTGCATACAAAAACATATTAAGAAGGTAGTGCACCACAATCAAGTGGGGTTCATCCTAGGGATGCAGGGTTGGTTCAAGATATGGAAATCAATAAACATCATATTAATATACATAAAAACAAGAATCATAGGATAATCTCAATAGATGCAGAAAAGGCATTTGACAAAACACAGCACACCTTCATGTTCAAAACACTAGAAAAACTAGGGATAGACTAGTTAGAAACATCTTAACATTGTAAAAGCTATATATGCTAAACCCAAGGCCAGCATCATTATAAATGGAAAAAAAAATTGGAAGCATTCCCTCTAAAAATTGGAACAACACAGGGATACCCTCTTTCACTATTTTTTTTTTTTTTTTTTTTTTTTTTTGGTGTGTGTGTGTGTGTGTGTGTGTGTGGTGCTGGGGATTGAACTCAGGGCCTTGTGCATGTGAGGCAAGCACTATACCCACTGAGCCATATCCCCAGCCCCCTCTTTCACTATTTCTATTCAACATAGTACTGGAAACTCTAGCCAGAGCAATTAGACAGAAGAAAGAAATTAAAGAGATACAAATATGAAAAGAAGAAAACTACCCCTATTTGCTGACAACATGATTCTATATTTAGAAGACCCCAAAAAACTCCACCAGAAAACTTTAAGAACTCATAAAAGAATTCAGCAAAGTAGGATATAAAATTAACATCATAAATCAATTGTATTCCTATACATCAGTGATGAATCAAATGAAAGAGAAATTAGGAAAACTATCCTTTTCATAATAGCCTCAAAGAAAATAAAACATTTGGGAATCAATCTAACAATAGAGGTAAAAGACCTCTACAATGAAAACTACAGAACACAAAAGAAAGAAAATTGAAAACTTTAGAAGATGGAATGATCCCCCATGTTCTTGGATAGGCAGAATTAATATTGTCAAAATGTCCATACTATGAAAAATGATATACAGATGTAATGCAATTCCTATTAACTTATTCCTATTAAGGTCCCAATGACATTATTCACTGAAATAGAAAAAGCAATCATGACATTCATTTGAAAAAACAAGAGACCCAGAATAGCCAAAGCAATCCTTAGCAAGAAGAGTGAAGCAGGAGGCATCATAATACCAAACCTTATTATGTTACATTACTAGAGTAACAAAAATGGCATGGTATTGGCACCCAAACAGACATGAAGACCAATAGTACAGAGTTGAAACACAGAGGAAAACCCACATAAATACAGTTATCTCATACTAGACAAAGGCACCATAAACATATATTGAAGAAATTATAGCCTCTTCAACAAATGGTGCTGGGAAAACTGGAAATCGATATGTAATAAAATGAAATTAGACTCCTATCTTTCACCCTGCACCAGATTCAACTCTGAGTGGATCAAGGACTTAGGCATTAGACCAGAGACCCTGTACCTATTAGAAGAAAAAAATTGGCCCAAATCTTCATCATGTCAGCTTAGGAACCAAATTCTTCAACAAGACTTTGAAAGCAGAGAAGTGAAATCAAGACTCAACAAATGGGTTCATATCAAACTAAAAAGCTCTTCACAGCAAAGGAAACAATCAAGAACATGAAGAAAGAGCTACAGAATGGGAGAAAATTTTTGGCACCTGCATCTCAGATAGAACAGTAATATCTAGGGTATATAAAAAACTCAAAAAGCTTAACACCAAAATAAAAAAAAAGAACCCAACAAATATATGAAAAAAAATGTTCAATTAGAAAAATGCAAATTAAAACTACACTGAGTTTCATTTCACTCCAGTCAGAATGGCAATTATCAAGAACATAATTAACAATAAATGTTGGTGAGGATGTGTGGAGAAAGGTATGCTCAATTATTGCTAGTGGGACTGCAAATTGGTGCAACCATTATGGAAAACAGTATAGAGATTCCTCAGAAAACTTAGAATGATCCAGTTATCCCACTCCTTGACATACACCCAAGGGACTTAAAGTCAGCATGCTATAGTGACACAGCCACATCAAAGTTCACACCAGCTCAATTCACAATAGCCAAGCTATGGAACCAACCTAGGTGCCCTTCAACAGATGAATGAATAAAGAAAATGTGGTACATATATACAGTGGACTATTACTCAACCATAAAGAGAAATGAAATTATGGCACTTTCCTATAAATCAATGGAACTGGAGGCAATTATCCTAAGTGAAATAAGCCAATCCCCCCAAATCATAGATTGAATATTCTCTCTGATATTTGGATGCTAACACACAATAGGTTGAGTGGGAAGGGAGGAGTGTAGGTTTACCAAATTGGACAGAAGGGAACAGGGCAAAGCAGGTGGATGGGAAAGGGAAATACAGTAGGACATTACTATCCCATGTTCATATATGAGTAATTCCACATCATGTACAACCACATGAATGGGAAGTTATACTCCATGTACGTATGATGTATAAAAATACATTCTATTGTCATGTACAACTAAAAAGAACAAAAAATTTACAAATACATCATAGTATCTGCATAAAATTTAATACTATGCAGATATAACAAAATACTCTATGTATTGACATTGAAAGATCTCTAAAACATATTACAAAGTGAAAAAGGCAAGGTAGAAAACAATGTAAAAATGGATAGAAGATAAGATTTCAGGCTGTTATCAGCTTATATGTTTATGTGCCACATGAGGCTATCATAATGTTGTAACACAAACATTACTCATGTTTGTGGTCATGTGGATGTAATCAAACCTTACTGCATTGCCAAAAAGTATAACACATACAAATATGTATAGTACCTAATACTTATAATGATAAACTCTGTTACTTATTTATGTAATTATCATACAATACTTTTCATCATTATTTTAGTGTAATCCTATTTGTAAAAAATGTAAGTTTTCTGTGAAACAATATGCTGTGGTATGCCAGTGGCAGGCTTGTACACCTGTTTACAACATCTCTTGACTACACAAAGAGGCCACATTGAGGGACTGACCTGTACCTTCCAGGTTTGTGTTACGGGTTTGTGTTACAGGGACTGACCTGTATCATTACGGGTTTGTGTAATTGTACCCCATGATGTTGGCACAATGATGAAATCATACAACAACACATTTCTTAGAACATACTCCCATTATTAGTACATGACTAATACACATAAACATGTTAGAATATAAGAACTACACTTCAAAAACTGAATAGTGGGAGTTGAGTAGAAAACAGACACTCTCACTGAAGGGTAGAAACCATTTTCATTGTATCCTTTCACTATTGCTTAAGTTTCGAACCACGTGAACCTATTATCAACTTTTAAAATATCAGCAGCTTCTGTAACCAACACTGAAGCAGTGGTAAGAGTTGCTAAGGGATAATCATAACGTGACATAAAACTGTCCCAAGCCTTTTTCTATTCATATCATTGCCAGACAATGGTGGCTAGCTTAGAGGCAAAAATCAGATTAAGGACATGGCCTTTCTAAACCAAACCCATAGTTTCAGATGGCCTTAACTTAACTGCCATGAAGTGGGAAGGGAAGGGATGGATGAGACCAGAGACATTAAGGTGAAAGAGCTAAGTCTTTAAGTTTAAAAACTTTTTATATTAGAACTTTACCTGTGGCTGCTTGCATATGAAACTGAGTGGAAATAGGGAGATATCTAGTCTACTGGTTTTTGAGCAAATTGCACAGCCAAAGAAACCATAACTCTGGCCTGAAAAGTCTGCTCAAATCCAAAAGCAACAGCAGTAAAAAGTGAACTACAAATGCTCTGAGTCCCCAAGGAGGTTGTACTTTTCAATGACTACCTCAGCTTTGGCTTTGGAAGAAAACAACTAAAGAAGACCATAAGAAGACAGAGCCAAGGGGCTATGAAGGTCAGTGGACTGAAAGCTCCTCCCAGAAAAGCTGCCAGGGTGGCTAACCAAGGAATTTTCTTTGCTTTGGAGCAAGGAGGTTTCACAATTATTGTTAAAGGTAATATGATCACTATTATAGACCAGTGATTATTTTATGTTTATTATTTTCCCTGACTTTATTATCCAATTCCTGTTCTACTACTGTATACTGGGAGTGTTATGGATCAACTGTTTGTGACCCTTCAAAATTCATATGCTGACATCCTTACTTTCACTATTATGGTATTAGAAAGTTTGGTCTTTGGGAGGTGATTAGATCACCAGAATAGATCCCTCAGGATGGGATCAGTGTCCTCACAAGAGACTCTAGAGTGCACTCTGTCTTTCTCTCTGCCATATAAGTATACAGCAGGTAACAGTTCATCTGCAAACTTTCCCAGGAACCAAATCAGCTAGTACCTTGACCATGGAATTCCCAGGCTTCAGAACTGTTAGAAATAAATTTTCGATGTTTAAGTCACCCAGTCTATAGTATTCTCATACATCAGCTTATACAGAATAAGACACAAAGGATAGTGGTGGTGGCTAATATAACTAGTATGATAGCATATTCATGTTGTTGTGCCATGAGGACCCAAATGTGAACCTGCTGGATAAAACTACCAATTACCCACAAATTCTGAACTTCAAATTGGATGGAAGTCCAAGTCAAAAGAGGGTCTGGATACATATTCTCAGATGGTCTATAGATGGTGTATAGATGGATTTTCCAAAATCCATTTTTACTTCCATGAAGCAATAGAACCCACTGAAAATGGCTGTTCCAGAATACAGATAATCATGCCAGCTGAATACCACACTGCAGAATCCGATGCAAAGAGCAACTCTTGCCAACTGTTCAGAGAAAGAGCTCTAAGATCTGTTTCCAGCAAGGAGCCTTGAGGTGCATATTATTCAGGCTCCCAATAATCCTGGTAATGCTATCAAGGCACTGACATCTATGACATTCAAACATCGAGGTTCTTCAACAATCAAAGCAGGAAGACATGTGAATTTGATATAACTGTGACTTCCATATAGAAAGCAGGCCTGAATGGCCACAGTCACATAGACAAGTGTTCTGAAGTTCCCAAAGAGTGTTTCCACTACTGAGTAGTTTCAGACATAGAACATTTATCTTGACATTACCTGAATACCAAGGCAGTTCAAGATGTGAACAAACTTTTTCACAATTTGTGAAGATTCAACAGCTAGATGAAAGAAGTTCTACAAATACAGCATGTGTCAAAGATGGTGCCAGGCTCAAAGGTGACTCTTACAACTCCTAACTTTCTCACTTTTATGTTGAAACATTTCACAGAGTTCAGAGGTAACAAAAGTTCCTCAGGATGTGAAATATCCTGATTGCTTGACAACAAAAGTAGGTCTTAGTTGAATGGAGAACTGCTTACGTTCTGTATCACATACTAGACATTGATCGTAAATGGTACAATATATAAGATGTCAAGGAGACAACTAGTGATATTAGCTCTCATGTGAATCAACAAATCTGTATCCTTTTAACAGAAGTAGTCAGGTGGAAAGATATACCAGGAATCAGATTACAGATGAGAGCACAGATTCCTTGAGGGAAGAGACTGAAGACAAAAATTTATCCCAGAAGGTACCAAACAGAATCTTGCACTAATTTCTTAAGGTAGAAGAGCACCATTTGTGATGCTCTCAAAATTTTGAACATTCATTCCTTTGTGAAGATGTAAATTTTCGGAAGATGGCGGCGAAGTGAGTGCATTACCCCCGTGTACCGCGTCATTGTGCGGGAGAATGACGAGTTAGAACGGCTAAAAGCTATCTTGTTAGGAATTTCCAGCAAAATTGGGGTGCTCCAAAACTTAGAGGAAGGATTTCCATCGCACGAGGATCAGCTACGGGGGCTCAAACGCGAGAGATTTGTCCGCATGGAGGGTCATGCTGCTTATTCAGCAAATTGCCCCGCGGCAAGAGTCTGAGGCGCGCGCTGGGAAACAAGGAGATAGCAACGCAAAGATACAGCGCTGCAGTTTCTGCGGGCTTCTGCCAGCTGTGAAATCACCGTACTCAGTGCTGAATTCTGGGTTTGAGATGGGGGAAGGAAGCGGTCCAATTCGGTTCTCCACACCGGTCAGACCACAGAGGAAGCCAGCGGCCACCATCTTGGAGAGCTGACGTCACCATCCCTGTTTTCGACTGATCGCACCTCATTTAGCCATAGAACAGGTAATTTCAGGCTGCCATTTGCCTGCGGCTCGCAGACAAATTACTCAGGCTCAGTGCTAAATAACCCGCGGAAACTGCTTCTTGGAGCCTGCTCTTATCAGAACATACACGGAGCACGGAGCGGACGAATTCCGGCTCCCAGAACTGCTCTGGCCCAGGGATAAAGAACCCGCGGAAACTGCTTCTCGGTCCGGGTCCT
>NW_026000229.1:5447719-5510317 GCF_001458135.2 Marmota marmota marmota
AAAAAATGTGGCATTTAATACACAATGGAGTATTACTCTGCATTAAAAATGACAAAATCATAGAATTTGCAGGGAAATGGATGGCATTAGAGCAGATTATGCTAAGTGAAGCTAGCCAATCCCTAAAAACAAATGCCAAATGTCTTCTTTGATATAAGGAGAGTAACTAAGAACAGAGTAGGGACGAAGAGCATGAGAAGAAGATTAACATTAAACAGAGATGAGAGGTGGGAGGGAAAGGGAGAGAGAAGGGAAATTGCATGGAAATGGAAGGAGACCCTCAGGGTTATACAAAAGTACATAAGTGAGGGGAAAGGGAAAAATAATACAAGGGGGAGAAATGAATGACAGTAGAGGGGGTAGAGAGAGAAGAGGGGAGGGGAGGGGAGGGGGGATAGTAGAGGATAGGAAAGGCAGCAGAACACAACAGACACTAGTATGGCAATATGTAAATCAATGGATGTGTAACTGATGTGATTCTGCAATCTGTATATGGGGTAAAAATGGGAGTTCATAACCCACTTGAATCAAAGTGTGAAATATGATATGTCAAGAACTATGTAATGTTTTGAACAACCAACAATAAAAAATTCAAAAAAAAAAAAAGATCCTATCTTTGAAGACTCCAAAAAAACTCCACTGGATGATTTCTAGAGCTGATAAACAAATTTAAAGAATAGCAGGACACAAGACCAATATATATAAATCAATTGCTTTCCTATATTCCAATAATAAATCTCCTGAAAAACAAATTAGAAAAACCATACCATTCACAATAATCTTAAAAAAAAACAATTTGGGGATTAATCTAGTGAAGGAAGTAATGGAACTCTACAACAAAAACTACAGAAGACTCAAGAAAGAAATTGAAGATCTTAGAAAATGGAAAGATCTCTCAAGTTCTTGGGCAGTCAGAATTAATATTGTCAAAATGGTCACACTACCCAAAGTGTTACACAGATTCAATGTAATCCCCATCAAAATAACAACGACATTCTTCACAGAACAAGAAAAAGCAGTTCTAAAATTTGTTTGGAAACATAATAGAATAGTCAAAGCAAGCCTGAGCCAAAAGAGAAGTGCTGGAGGCACTTGAGGGATTTGAGGTCCACAATATGGACCTCAAATTTTAATACAGACTTATAGTTAAAAAAGAAAAAAACAGCATGTTATTGGCAACAAAACAGACATAGAACAGAACATAAGACCTACAGAAGAGAAGACACAGAGACAAACACACATTAATAGAGTTATCTCATACTAGATAAAGGTGCCAAAAACATACATTGGAGAAAAGATAGAATAAAATTGAAACCGTATCTCTCCCCCTGCACAAAAGTCAACTCAAAGTGGACCAAAGACTTAGGAATTAGACTAGAAACTCTGCAACTATTAGAAGAAAATGTAGGCCCAACACTCCAACACATCAGCAGAGGAACTGACTTCCTTAAAAAGGCTCCTAAAGCACAAAAATAAAATTTAAAAACCTATAAATGGGATGGCATCAAATTAAAGCTTCTACACAGCAAGGGAAACAAGACCATGAAGAAAGAGCCTACAGAATGGGAGAAGACCTTTGCCACTGGCTTCTTAGATAGGCCATTAGTATCCAGAATATATAAAGAACTCAAAAATCTTAACTCCAAAAACAACAAAACAACCCAATTAATAAATAATAATAAATAAACAGAACTTTCCCAAAAGAAGAAATACAAATGGTCAACAAATATGTGAAAAATGTTCAGCATCTCTAGCAAGTAGGGAAATGCAAATCAAAACTACACTGAGATTTCATCTCACTCCTGTCAGAATGGCAATTACCAAGAATACAAATAATTATAAGGGTTGGCAAGGATATGGGGAGAAAGGCGCACTCATACATTGTTGGCAAGACTGAAAATTAGTGCAACCACTCTGGAAGGCAGTATGGAAATTCCTCAAAAAACTAGGAATAGAACCACCATATGACCCAGGTATCCCACTCCTCAATATATATCCAAAGAATCTAAAATCAGCATACTATAAGGATGCAGCCACATCAATGCTTATAGCAGCACAATTCACAATAACCAAGTTATAGAACCAACCTAGTGCCCTTCAACCGATGAATGGATAAAGAAAATGTGGTACGTATACATAACACATAGTCATAAAGAAGAATCAAATTATGGCATTTGCCAGGAAAATGGATGGACTATCATGCTAAGTAAAATAATCTAGACCCCTAAAGTCAAAGATTGAATGTTTTCTCTGATATGCAGAATCTAGTCCAAAATGGGGAGGGGGCAGAAAAAAGGGAAAAAGAGAAGGGATTCCATCAAAAGAGAATAATAATCAGTGGCATGGACAAAAGGGATTGAGGGGGAGGGGAGGGAAGAGGGAAAGGATGTGATAAGGGAAGAAAAGCAAATGAATCTGACCTAACTTTTCTATGGTACATATATGAATAAACCACAGGTGAATCTCATCATCATGTATGTCCACAAGACACTAATTAAAAATCAAAACAAAATAAAAATTGTAAGTAAACAGCAGAAATATCGGTAGAGTAGAGGAAAGGGAAGAGTGAGAGGAAGGAGGGGAAGGGAAGGGCAGTATTGGGGGCTGAACTAGAGCAAATTATATTCCATCCTTTTATAATTATGTCAAATGAATCCTAATGTTATGTATAACTAAAAGGCACCAATAAAAAGTCCTTCTATAAAAACTCCCTTAGATGTAGCAAAGAAATTTGTTCACAAAACCAGAAAAAGTGCCAAATTCCTTTCTAATCACTTATTTTTACATTGGCTATTAACTTGCTTAGAGAATTTATCTCAATATTATATTTATCATTACTATATCTGCTTGTACTTTTGGTGAGGATAAAATGAAATGGTTGTATCAGAGTGTGAAAATCAAACCTCAGAAATTTCTTGTGAAACGTATTATGGGAATTGCAAAATAAGGATCCATAAATATCTGTATTACACATTGCTATCTGATGGTCAGGATCATCTCTATATTTGGAATTTTCAGTTAACACATATTGGTTGAGATATTTTATAAAAAGGATGAGGTAGGTGTAAAACATAGAAAATAATTCCAATGGTATTTTTAAGGACTTTTCACGACCTTCCCCTCATTTGAGTCTGTTTTCACTTAAGTCTCTATCAGGCTAAAACATTTTTGAGATTTTTAGGAGAGGTGACTTGTTATCAACTTAGTGAGAGAAGGAAAAATACATGAGCTAAATAAGAAGAGCAAAAAAAAACATTCATTAACATCCTTGTAAAAATTATAAATAACATTTCATGAGGCAATTCATTCCCTGACTTCTCCTAATAAGAAATTTTTAATTTTTTGTACTAATTCAACAACTGTTTTTAAAATCTACTATACTGAAAGATAATCTTTACAGAATTTCTTCTTTATTATATTCTCTCAGTCTTGTTTTCTTAAATACTCCTTTTTTTTCTTTCTTTTATTTTCTGGTGCTGGGGGTTGAACTGAGGATCTCCAGCATACAAAGCATGTGCTCTTCCACTGAGCTACATTACTAGGCCTTCTCTATTGTTTTTAATGGTAAGAGTTACAAAATTCTTGTCTATCCTATTTTTCTCAATAATTTACTCAATAATCTTTATAAATACATATTAAAATCCATGCTTTATGCTAGATAGAAAAAATTCAAAGACAAATAAGAGAATAATTCTGTCCAAGGAACTTAGACTCTATTAGGGAGCAGCCTATAAGTCACTAGTGCAGTAAAGACATGAAAGATAGAATTATGTCTGGTTACAACTTGGGCATATAATAATCAACGAAATTAATGCTACCTGCCACTAAAGGAAAAGTCTCATATACTGGTGGATTAATACAATAAAATTTATTTCCTGCTCACCGCACAGTTCAATGCCCAAAGGTAGCCCTCTCCACCTCTTAGCTCTGCTTCCAGGAAAACATGGCCTAAAGGTCACCTGGGCAGGAAAACACATAGGCTAGAATTTTTCAGAAGATGCTTTATCAGGACCAGACTTGAAGGTGGCTTGCACACCTTATGCTGATATCCCATTGTCCAGAACTCCATCAAATGGACCCCATCTAACTATAAGTGAGTCTGGGAAGTGAAGAGGACCACATGGGTTTATATGACACTAGAAGTCTCTGCCACAGGGCATAAAATGGAGAATGGTTAATTCTACTTTGAAAAGCTTTGTAGAGAATAGAAAGCTTTGGTTGAGTTTCAGAGCACTGTACTTTACCAATTTCCACTCTACATGACAAGAAACCCAAGATAATTAACAATATTATTTCAAACAATATTTTTCAAACAATAAAAGAATTCAAAGTAGTGGGAATATTCATTGATTAAACAGATAATCATTTTATGCCTATTCTACACCTGTCTAGATGCATGTAAAACATCAAAGAACAAAAAAGACAAAAATATCTTTACCCATAGTTTATATTCTACTTTAGAAACAATAAATAAATAAGTAGTTATTTATTTATTATAGATTTTGTAGTATGTTAGTAGATGGGGAGAAATTTGGAAGAATAAAGAATGGAAATAGGAGAAATAAGGAGTTTTAGTTTTTAAGAAATAGTTTGAGAGGGCCTAATTAAGGCTGATAGGATAGTAAGTTACCTAGAAGCCTTGGTAAAAGCTTACTGCTTTCATAGCACACAGGGAGGAAAAACATCAATAAAGAGAGAAGTGAAAATATGTCTCAATATACTTTTTTTTAGAGAGAGAGAGAGAGAGAGAGAATTTTAGTATTTATTTTTTAGTTTTCGGCGGACACAACATCTTTGTATGTGGTGCTGAGGATCAAACCCGGGCCGCACGCATGCCAGGCAAGCGCACAACCGCTTGAGCCACATCCCCAGCCCCTCAATATACTTTTTGATTTCACTTTGGATCTTTGGAAGATGTGAACATATTACCTATTTTAAACTTTAATTCAATTTTCTTTTTTTTTTTTAAGGACAAGGCAAGATAGATTACAATAAGCCATTACTTCCACTACAATAACTACACAATAAAAAATAAATTAGAAAATTCATATTTTAAAAAATATCAGAAGTATGTAGAAACAAAGAAGACTAGATGAACTAAAATCCCAGACAGAAAAACGTTTTTCATTGGTGAATTCAGATTGACCACCATTTTCTCCCCTGTGAGCATTTACAGAGTCTAAGCATAGGTTGAGAACTTGGTTTGCCACTGGCAAGGGGACTTTAGTAGGAGAAAGAGGGGCCAGCAGAGTTCTTGATGACAGACTGCCAAGTGGGCTTATAAAATTCCCAAACACACAGTCAATTCTCCCTCTGAAACATATAGAATTGTGGAGTGGCACAGGAGGACAGGGATCAACCCATTAAGGAAGAATCAATTTCTTTTTGTCTCATGACATTTAGGAGACAATCTTATGCTAGAGGGAGGGGGCTACAATAAACACATGACAGGTTTCCTTTTCCCAGCTACACTGCAGCCATATCTAGCACTTGTATGAAACAAGAAGCTATAAAGTGTGCATGCTTGTAATCCCAGAAGCTCATGGGGCTGAGGCAGGAGGACCACTTCAAAGCCAGCCTCAGCAACTTAGCAAGGCCCAAAGCAACTTAATGAAACCCTGTCTTTAAATATAAAAAGGGCTGTGGATGTGGCTTAGTGTTTAAGCACCCCTGGGTTCAATCTCCAGTACCCCCAAAATAAAAAAGAGCTATAAAGTTAAATTCAAAACTCTAAAGGGACTAACTTTTAGAGTACACAGACTAGAAAGCCACACAACCAAAAATTGGGTCAATCCAAAAAGGATAAGTGAAACCTCCCAAAGAAAAACAGGAATAAAGAACACACAGGACAAACAGAAAACGGGAAAAGGGTAATGTTAACCCAGCTATTTCAAAAACTGCATGAAATACAAATACAAATATAATTGACAGCACAATAATAGTATAAAGGGGGAAAATGTTACATGAATTCAAACTGTTATAACAGCCTAGCCTTGTTCAGAAAGAATAAATATACTAATTGAGTGTAAACTGTATCAAAGTAAGGTGTATACTGCAATATCTAGGATGATCAAAGAATAACATAGAAAGATATAACTAAAAAGCTAACAAAATGAAATGAAATAAAAAATACTTGATTAACCAATAAAAGAAAAGGAAAAAAGAAATGCTAGGGAAAAAAACAGATTGGACATTGAGAAAACAACAGCAATACGGTAGGTTCAGACTTAGCTGTGTTAGTAACTGCATTAAAGGCAGATAGACTGAATTCTCCAATTGAAACACAGACTATCAGGTTTAATTAAAAACACCTATCTATATTTTGTTTACAGGAGATGCTACACTTCAAATATAAAGACATAGATGGGTTAAAAGAGGATAGGAAGAGATAAGCCATGTAAAATACCAGTTAAAAGAAGGCTTATAGGCTATACCAAGAGGTATACAAAGAACTAAAACTACTTAACACCAAAAAACCTCAAATAACCCATCAATAAGTGGGAAATGGAACTGAACAAGCACTTCACAGAAGAAATAGAAATGGTCAACAAATATATGAAAAAATGTTCAACATCTCTAATGATTAGAGAAATGCAAATTTAAACTACACTGACATTTCATCTCACTCTAGTCAGAATGGCAACTATCAAAAATACAAGTAATAATAATGTTGGTGAGGATGTAGGGAAGAAAGTACTCATCTATTGTTGGTGGGACTGCAAATTAGTGCAATCACTCTGGAAAGCATTATGGAGATTCCTCAAAAAACTAGGAATGGAACTATCATTTGACCCGATTATACCACTCCTTGCACATATCCAAAGGAGTTAAAATCAGTATACTGCAGTGACGCAGCCACATCAATGTTTATAGCAACACAATTCACAATAGCAAAGCTATGGAACTAACCTAGATGACCTTAAACAGATGAATGGATAAAGAAAATGTGGTAAATATACATGATGGAATATTACTCCGCCATAAAAACAAATATACTGAACTCCATATGTATAGAGAAGTTCACTTATTCTACAAATATCTGGTCATTGCTCATTATGTGCCAGGAAATACAGTTAAGCAACAGGAGTTAAAATTAGAAATGTGAAGAATATGATATTATGTAAAAAAGCATCTATGAGGTAATGCTAAACAAAAAAGTTGACCACACCTTATATTCCTCGTAAGAAGTTGATTATGAGAATTCTAGAAACATCATAGAATAAGCAGCCCCAGAAATATCACCTAGAAAAATGTACTAGCAGAATCTGCCTGATGTAATGCTATTGGAACTCTGCAAGTCTACAGGAGGCTTACAATTTCAAGGAAAAGCCACAGACGGTAAATCCTGGTTAATTTTGGTCAATTTCAGTTCTGAGCATAATAACAGCTATTTACCCTCACCCTGATCCCTATGGCAAATGGCTATGCACATATTTTTTTAAAAATATTTTAGTTGTCATATTTTTGGAGCAGCTCACACATAGTTTGCAGGAGTCTGGATAGACAAAAAGGACCTTGCCCACCAAATATCAGGCATGTGTATCCTGGTCACTAGGTGCTGCTTCAGGTCATAAAAGGATGGACAGACAGAAGTACCACTTCCTTCACAGTTGTAGGTACTTTCCCCTCAGGCTGATGTGATGTTCAGGGAAATGAAAGAGCCAGGACACACCCTTTTCATTTTTCTTCTCCTAGGAGCCAGTTATTAAAAACCAAAACATTTTTTAAAATTTGCACACATGGGGAAAATTAGAGTGTGACTATGTATATTTATTTATTTTTAATATTTATTATCTAGTTTTTCGGCGGACACAACATCTTTGTTTGTATGTGGTGCTGAGGATCAAATCCGGGCCGCACGCATGCCAGGCAAGCGCGCTACCACTTGAGCCACATCCCCAGCCCCTGTGTATATTTATTAAGAAGATCAGAAAAGACCTGTGAAGACCTTAAGATTACATTTTGGGCTGATCCTCATTACAAAGAGAGCCTATGACATTAAAAAGAAATACAAACAATAACAAAAACCAGTAAACCCTTGAGAAGGAAGAGAATCTTATTTTAAGAGTTACCATATTATTAGACTTAAATGCCCAGTTTTCTTACACACACACACAAAATCACAAGGCATATAAAGAAAGGAGAGGGTATGACATACAGAACAAGTCAACAGAAGTATCCCTGAAAAAGACCCATTGGAAGATGTGCTAGACAAAAATTTCAAAACAGCTGTCCTAAATGTGCTCAAGAATAAAGGAAGGGCTGGGGCTGTGGCTCAGCAGTAGAGCGCTCACCTAGCATGTGTGAGGCTCTGGGTTCGATCCTCAGCACCACATAAAAATAAATAAACAAAATAAAAATATATGTCCAACTAAAAAATAAATATCTTAAAAAAGAATAAAGGAAGATGTGGAAAAAGTCAAGGAAAAATGAACAAAATGGAAATAAGTATTAATAAAGTCAGAAAACTTGAAAAGAAAACAAAAAGAAATTTTGGAGCTCTACACCATAATAACTGAATGAAAAATTGCCTAAAAGAATTCAAAGAAATTGAGCATGTAGAAGAATCAGTCAACTTAAAGAAATGGAAATCACTGAGTCTGAGTTATGACATTAATATATTTCCTATTATTATAGTGAAATCTTTAAGGTAGGGTACTTTATAAAGAAAAGAGGTTTGTTTAGCTCATTGTTTTGGAAGCTGAATGTCCAAACATATGGCACTGACTCTTGTGAGGGCCTCCCTGAGTGCACCATATCATAATAAATGGCATAAATTAAGCAGATCAGCTCCCCAACCCAAAGACTCTGGCCATAATTAAGCTTCTCCTCTCATCAGATCAGTAGGATGTGTAGTTAGTGGCTTCCTTTTCCTTGTAAATGCTAGGTTTGCACACAAAAGGTGTGACAGAGTTAGTCTGCAAGTTTGTTGTACAAAAGGATATTATATATTTTCTTGGTAAAACAAAACAAAACAAAAACTTATAAAACCTATGTCTGGACTAGGGGATAAAACAGAACACTTGTCATATAAACCTCCAGGCCAACCCCCACAACTAGAAATAAAGTTTAAAAAATTTCCAGAATCTTTGTTCTGAGGAAGAATTATTAAGCAAGAGCCACCTCTGAACCCTGCAGTCAATAAATCTGCTTCCTGAAAATTCCTCAGGTGTTCAGCCTCTTCTATCCTACTTTATAATAACAAGAAACGTGTAGGGGTGAGCATTTACCTAGTGAAATAGGAAGTCAGAACACACTGTGGTCTGAGAAGAACTACTTGAATCCTTTCTGAGGAAACACCACAGTGACCTATAAAAACTAACAATGAGTCCCACCTCTTAAAGGTCCCATCATCTCTTAACATCCAAGAAACAGCTCAATGAACTCCAAGTAATATGAACCCAAAGACAATCACACATTATAATCAAACTCTCAGAAGACAAAGAGAAAATTCTGAAAGCAGCAGGAGAGAAGTGACTCCTTCTAAGAGGGAACTCTAAAAAGAGTTCATCAGCAGATTTCTCATTAAAAAAAAAACAAAAAACAAAAAACAAAAAAACATGGTGATCAAAAGGCCAATATACACAAAGGGCTCAAGGAAAAAAGCTGCAAACCAAGAATCCTATATTTAACAAACTACCCTTCAAAACAGAAAATTTAGGAGGCTGAGATTATAGCTCAGTGCTTACAGTGATTTCCTAACATGTGTGAAGCCCTGGGTTTGATCGCCCAGCACCCCCCCACCACACACACTTTTTACAGAAATTAAGGCAATTTTAGATAAATAAAAGCTGAAGGAGTACAAGACCATTAGACCCATCCTTCAAGAAATATTCAAGGAAGTCCTACAGTCCTGCAGGATGAAATAAAAGAATACTAGACAGTAATTAAAATCCACATGAAGAAACAAATACTTCCATAAAGGTAAATATACAGGTAATTTAAAAAGCTAGTGTGACTAGGTGTAATGGCACATGCCTATAATTCCAGCTACTCAGGAGGCTGAGGTAAGAGGATCACAAGTTTGAGGCCAGACTGGGCAACTTAGTAAGAGCTGTATCAAATAAAAAATGAAAGGGGGCAGAAGATGTTGTCAGTAGTCTAGGGCCCCTGGTTTTAATCCCCAGTACTACAAAACAAAAACCTAATATGATTATAACAATGGTTTATAGTTCTACATTGTTTTCTATATAATTTAAGATACTAATATATTTAGAAGAATTATTAGTTTATGTTTAGGGGTATACAATACATAAAAACATTTTGTGACATCAGTAATTGAAAGGAGTGGGGATGGAGTTATAAAGGAGCAGAGTTATTGTGTGATATTGAAATTATGCTGGAATAAATTCAATTGAAGCTGGCATAAGAGTGTTATAACTTTAAGAAGCTAACTGTAATCCTCATGGTAACCACACACACACACACAAAAGCTACATAATACATACAACAGGACACAATAAAGGAATTTAAATATTTAGCTATAAAAAATGCAAAAGATGAAACAAGTGCAGAAAATGAGGGAATCTCAACTAGAAAGACACTACTGTAACATAATAAAAACCATACATACAACTCCACAGTGAATATCATACACAATGGTGAAAGATGAAAAACTTTCCTTCATGATCAGAAACAGGACAAGTGTGCTCACTTTTACTAGTAGAAGTAGTAATTCAATAAGAAATAGAACTCAACATAGTAGTAGAAGGTCTATTTTTTATAGCTAAATATTTAAATTCCTTTATTGTGTCCTGAGCAATTAGGTAAGAAACATAAAAGGCATCCAACTTGGAAAGAAAGAAGTAAAACTGTCTTTGTTTATGGATTATATGATCTTATATGTAGAAAACCCTAAATATTCCATAAAAAGATTGTTAGAGCTAATAAATGAATTTAGCAGAGTAGTAGGATATAAAGTCAACAAAGAAAAAAATTAGTTGCATTTCTTTATATTCAGTTGCACCCATTCTAAAATTCATACTGAATTTCAAGGTATGCCAAATAGCTAAAACATTCTTAAAAAAAGAAAACTGGAGGACTTACTTGTCTTGCATTCATAAATTATAAAGATACAGTATTAAAACAATGTGATACTGTCATGAGGGCAAACATGTAGAACAGTGGAGTAGAATTCAGAGTCCAGAAACACACCCTCACATTCATGGTCAAGTGGCCAAGACCATTCAATGAGGAAAGGACAGTTTTTCAATAAATGGTACTGGGAAAATTGGAAAGCCACATTCAAAAAACCTTATATCACAAAAGAAAAAAAATCAAAATAGAGTAAAAACCTAAATATAAGAAATAAAACTCAAAGAAGAAAACACAACAGAAAAGCTTTATAACATTGGATTTGGCAATGATTTCTTAAAGATATGACAAAGAAGAAAAAACAGACAAACTGAATTTTATAAAAATTAATACTTTTTGTATACAACCAGCCTATGTCAGCCCCCTATGCCAATATCACATTCCTTTGAAAGGAGCACAAAGGAATGAGTTCCTAAATTTGCTTAGTTAGGACAAATCAGGCTTCACAAAAGATGGGATTAGTTACCTTACTTCATGGACAAAGGAGGACAGGCATTTCAGGCAGGGGACTAGCATCAGACAAAGCTTACTGTCAGGCTCAACATGTGTGCCAAACTGCACATAGTTCATAATGTTAGGACTCAAGATATGTATGAAGCAGTTACTGGAGAGGATGCCAAATAGAATACACAGATACGATGCAGAACCTTGAGTGCTAGGCTAAGAAATTTGTAGTTATACTGTGGACATAGGAACCCCTTGAAAGAGTCTGTAAATAGAGAAGGAAGTCAGATCTACACTTTAGAAGATCACTATAAGCAATGTTGCAAATGAGATTAAGATAGAAGAAAGAAGGGTACAAAACTACTTTAGCAGGGCAATGACACTAAGGAAGGGTCAAAGAGAATAGAAGAATGAATTCCAGAGATAATCTAGGCAAGACTTAGTGAATAATGAAATGTGACTGTATTAGTCAATTTTCTATAGCTGTAACAAAAATCTGAGAATAACAACTTAAAGGAGGAAAGGTTTATTTTGGTTCATGGTTTCAGAGGTTTCAGTCTGTGGTTGGCTGGCTCCAATGTTTCTGGGCCTGTTGTGAGGCAGAAACATCTTGGTAGAGAAGTATGGAGAAGAAGAACAGCTCACTTCATGGCAGCCAAGAAGCAGGGAGAGAGGAAGAGACTGGGGAAAAGACACAGTTCCTAAGGGTACGCCCCAAGGACCCACTCCCTTCAACTAGGTCCCACCTCCTACAGTTTTCCCTACCTCCCAATAGTCCATTCAGTTATGAATCCCTCAGTGGATTATTCTACTGATGAGATTAGAGCCCTCATGGCTCAAGCACTCCCCTACCTCTGAACATTGCTTCACTAAGGACCAAGCCTTCAATACAAGAAGGAGGGATATTCCAGATTCAAACTGTAACAGTTTGGACCCCTCCCTATCGCTTACTTACACTTACTGTGCACTATTTAATATTTTCTCTTTTATTAAAAAATAAATACCATTGATTTCAAGACATGTAAACAAAAATAAAGATAATGGAATGTAGGATAGAAAAATAAAGAAAAATTAATGAACAGAAGACAAAAAAGGAAGGAAATTAAAAAAGAATGATAAATAGAAATCATAAAACAAGATGGTAAAATTTGATTTTAAAATTCAGTAATAACTACAAAAAACATAAATTAACTGTGATTAAAAGAAAAATTTTTAGACTGAATTTTTGAAAATCCACTTTGTAGACACAATAAAAAGTTGAAAGGGGAAAAAAACTAGACTAGTTAAACATTAAACAAATGAAAGTTGGTTTGGTCAGGTGTGGTGATGCACACCTATAATCCCAGTGGCTCAGAAGGCTGAGGCAGGAGGATCATAAGTTCAAAACCAGCCTCAGCAACTTAGCAAGGCCTTAAGCAACTTAGTGAGACCCTGTCTCAAAATAAAAAATAAAAGGGCTGGGGATGTGGCTCAGTGCTTAAGCACCTCTTGATTCAATCCTGGTAACAACAACAAAAAAGTGATTTGGCTACATTAATGTCAATAAAATAGACTTGAAGACAAAAAGCAGTTTTAGGGGTTGGAAGGGTGCATGGGGGCAGGAAAGATGGTATAATAAGATAGACATCATTACCCTAGGTACATGTTTGACTGCACATATGGTGTGACACTACTTCGGGTTCGACCAGAGAAATGAAAAGTTGTGCTGCAATTGTGTACAAAGAATCAAAATGCATTCTGCTGTCATATATACCTAATAAAAATAAATTAATTAATAAAAAAGCAATATTAGGAAAAAAGGTCATTATATAGCAGGAAATTTTGCCAGAAAATAAAACATAAAGGAAATTTTTATCAGAAGATACAACTATTTAAATTTACCTGGGCTTAATAACACTGCTTCAAAACATGTTAAGCAAAAATGAACAGAAATTGTGTTGAGAATGCAAAGTCACAGCAAGAAACTTCGACATACCTCTTTAGTAACTGACAACCCTAACAGATAAATGAACAGTAAGAATATAAAAGATTCAAATAGCACATTATAACAAGCTTGACCTAATACACAAATATACAACTTTGGACTTATCACTAAAGAACCTATATTCTTCTCTAGTACTCATAGATCATTTAAAACACTGTCAATAACCAGTCTTCAAAACAAATCTCAACAGACACTAAAGAATTAATATCAAGTAATTTTAAAATATTACCTTAAAATTAATTAATAAAATAAATGAAATTAGATAAGAAAACCAGAATATGTTCAAAGAAAGTACAATAAAGAAAAAAATGAAGAGGAAAGATTACTTTCTACATATGCTGAGATTAATCAAATTTGTAAAGCATACTTGTACATTTCCATTTTAGCATTTCTAATTTTATAAATTTACTTACCCATTTCACTCAAGAAAATACACTAACCACTGACTCAGAGATGAAATTATTTCTAGCTAGGTGTGGTGGCACATGCCTGTTATCCCAGCAGCTTCGAAGGCTGAGGCAGGTGGATTGCGAGTTCAAAACCAGCCTCAGCAAAAGCAAGGCCCTAACCAACTCAGTGAGACCCTGTCTCTAAATAAAATACAAAATAGGGCTGGGGATGTGACTCAGAGGTCGAGTGCTCCTGAGTTCAAGTGCTCCTGAGTTCAATTCCTGGTACCAAAAAAAGAAAAAAAGAAATTATTTCTAAAAATTCACTCTCTATTCAGTCAACAGTACTTATATGGTTGTTGACTGTGGGAAAAGCACTATTCTAGGTGGTGGGATGCAGTGAGGAAAGTTAATATTCTAATAAGAATGACTTGTCCATGTATATAAATGATACAAAATAAAAATTAATAAATTTCTCATATTTCTGTGGCAGTTCAGAGGAGGGACAGATGAATTCTGAATTGTGATAGGGTAATGAATTAGGGAGGAGGGTGCCTTGAAAAATAAAAAAGGATTTGAAAATGCATAGTTATAGAGAAAGGGCAGGAGAACAAATTCAAGGCAAGCAACATAATGCAAAATATATCTAACAAAAATAGTAAATGATTTTGAATAGAACACAGACCAAAGGAGAGAAGGCCAAAAGGCAGTTTGGAGCCCAATTGTTAAAGGCTCTAAAAGCTAAACTAAAAGGTGAGATATTATTTCATAGGTGGTAGATGCGTAGGTGTGAACACTGTCACTGAAGTTTTACTGTTTTTTTAGTGGGAGTAATGATGAGAATTAGGCTCAAGAGAAACTCATTTGGGGACTATTTATATGGATTTTTAATATGATAAGTCCAAAGCAAGGTGTTAAGAAGGTTTGAGTTAGTATAATGATAATCAGAACAGAATGGACTGGAGAGATCAAAGACTTAAGTAAAAACTATAATTTGACAACCAGATGAGGAACCAATAATACAGTCAAAGGTGAGTCTGCATTTCTCAGTGACAAGATGGCTGGGATGCCACTGATAGAAACACCCCTGTGCATGAATGTATGAGTTGGCATTGAAAATGAGTTTATTACTCTTAGATATTATTATAACAGTCTATACAGCTATATTAAAAATATGGTCCTAAGATCACTGGAAAGCAATTACTTTTCTTTTTTCGGGGAAACTCTTCTCACTAAATTGCTGAGGCTGGCCTCAAATTTGTAATTCTGGGCAGCTGGGATTACAGGTGTGCCCTGCGGCACCTGGCTGCAGTTACATTTTATAAAATGTGACTTAAAATAAACCTGCCATTCAATTTTCCTGAACCCTCAACCACTGAATTCCTTCCTTATCTCAGTGTTCTTTTTGTCCTCCTCATGTTCCCCAGTCCCAGCCCCTCACTTCCTCCCAGGGTGCCAAGCAGTTCTTTGGATACACTAATGATCACACAGAAGATGCCAATCCACTCACCTCCTGAGGCTGTGCCACATGGAAACCTGGCTTCAATCTCTATCCATCAAAACCTATGGGCATGCTTTCAACCACTCCCTAATTACTCCTCTTAAAATATAAAATTAGGAAAGAATTAGACTTTTAAATTTGGTGTGGGTTACCAGTCAAGTTGCCCATTGTCTTTCATAGGTACCTTTTAAAAAGTACACTAGGAATGCATCTATCCAAGGTACAAAGGCAGGGTGACAAACTTCCCAATTTAATGAATTTCCAAATCCCAGTGCTCCTAATTCTTTCAATTTATTTAGTGCAGACAGCTTGATGTATCAAGTACTCTGATCACAATGCAATTAAATTAGATATAACTATAAAGGATAATCAGAATCCCCCATAGGACCTCACGGAAGGTGATCACATCATGGGAGCAAACCCTCTGAGTGGATTAAGGCTAGCCTCACGGAGTGAGTTCTCATGAGAGTGGGTTGTTATAAAGTCAGGCCACATGCTTGGTCCCCTTCTGCATGTTCTGGGTTCCCTTTCTGCTCCTCCACCATGTTGTGATGTAAATGAAGGAGCCCAGAGGCCAAACCAATGGGGCCACAGGATCCTGGACTTTCAACCTCAAAAACTGTGAGCTAAATAAACTTAAAAAAAAAAAAAAACCCATTGGCTAATAAAAAAATCATAACAGCACAAATTTTTTAAACTTAAAACTCAACAACTATAGTCTCTTTAAGGATGACACTAAACTATTTTGAAATTTTTTTTAAGCAATACACACTATCTATTAGAAAAGAAGGCCAAAGACCAATGAACATCCCTTTCCCTAACCCCCAAAATAGGGTTTAGAATCACAGAACACAATTCACTCATCATAAAGTTATAATTATCAAAACTATTCGGTGTTGGTGAAAAGACAGAAAAAAATCAACAGAACAGAATAATCCATAAATAGACCCACACATATTTGGTTTATTAAGTTTTGACAAAGGTACAAAGGCAATTCAATAAAGAAGAACAGTCTTTTCACCCATGTTGTCACCACCAAGATCAAGACAAAAAAAACTATAGTATATTTTAATTATTAAATATATATCTTCTGATAAGCATTATAATTTCATTGTATAAATGCCATGTGCCATGTCCCCTTAGAAAGGATGCAGTATAAATGTATTAAAAGGTTAAACACACCTTGAAAGTTGAATCTAAAGGTCATTCCTTTCTTCTTCCTAGCTGTATTGCTTCCCTACTCTGGTGATGACTGCCTAGGTGGCCTAGTTTTTATCCTTCTTAAACATTTTTGATGACAAGACTAGAAGTTCCTCCTCTGCTGGGCTAGATAAAGTAGGTTGGAACTTCATTATAATAGAATACCTGAACATTCCTCCCCAGCATTACCTTACCCTTCTCCCTCATTTCTTGTGCCCTGTATCTACAACCTTCTGAACCCTGAGAAAAGTTGATTTGCAAGTGTTATCTTGCACTTCTCATATTTTTGGTCAAGAATAAAAGTCTTCTTTGCTGCTCATTGGCGCTTGGTCTTATTATTGGTTCCACCATTCTGAGAGGGAAAAAGGATTCAGCCTTTGGGGTCAAAAAAATATGACCTTTAGCAATTCACTTAAATTCTCATTTTCTACATACTTTTCTATTTCTTAAGTTTCCCCTGCCTCCTTCCTCTAAGGTTGCTGAGAATAAAGTGTTAAAATATAAATAAAGAACAGGGTCAACAACAAAATTTTGGGTGGGGGGGCATTGAAGATGTTCTATATCTTGAAGTGGAAGTTGTGGCAGTTTCATGGGTGTGACGTTTGCTAAAATTCAATTTGTGGTTTAAACAAGTGTAGTTTATCATACATGCATTATATCTTGGTAAGATAGATTTTTAAAAAACATGGTGGATGTTGAGTAATTGTTGGTCTGTTCCTCCTCCCCCTTCCCTTTATACGGTCATTTGAGGAAAAAAAAACACTAGGCATTATTCCCAATATGAATACTGTTCCCAATATGAAAAACCCCTAAAAACTTTTTGTTTTGTTATTAATATTAAACATAAATTGCCTTCCCTAAATTGCTAAAACTCAGAGTTCACTAAAAACTTCCAGATAAGAATGACGTTACTTACCTCTCTCCTCTCCTCTAAACCAGATCCCAATATCTTTAACTTTTCCCATAAATTTGACTTTTCTATCCTTGTATTCAATAAGAACTTAAATCTTAAATTTATATTCTATACTTCTCATTTCAGTTAAAGAGCAAACAAGTAATTCAAACAAGTTATAAAATATATTGAGGTTGTAGGGAGTTACTCCACAAAATCTATAGGCCTCAGTGATAGTTCTTTGTGCCTAGCTCATGTACTAAAAAAGGTATTTTTTTTTTTTTTTTTTTTTTTTTTTAATGCCCTTAAATACTAGTCAATTAAGGGGCTGGGGATGTGGCTCAAGCGGTAACGCACTCGCCTGGCATGCACAGGGTGCTGGGTTCGATCCTCAGCACCACATAAAAATAAAATAAAGATGTTGTGTCTACTGAAAAACTGAAAAATAAATATTAAAAAATTCTCTCTCTCTTCTCTCTCAAAAAAAATACTAGTCAATTAAACTCACAGGAAGTACTATACAAATACTATTTTGAATCATTTTACTGATTTTCTGCTATGTCTGTACTCCCCAAATAATGTTATTTTAAAACAATAGTGGTTAAGATTTGGTACCAACATTAGAAAAACTTAACTTTTCACTTTCTTTTTAATATACCAAGTATAAGTTTTAGTGCCAACTCAGTCTAAATTCAAAACAATGTGTCTCATATTGGGATTTTTAATTAATGAATTCTCTAGTTGTTTTGTTATTAATATTAAACATAAACTGCCTTCCCTAAATTGCTAAAACTCCGAGTTCATTAAAATGGATTATTTTCAATACTCTATACGGCTAGAAACTACCAATGCCTATTTTAAAAATAATAAAAACACGAAGAATATTTATCATATTTTCTTACATTTACATATATATGTAAATGCGCATATATATGTAAATATATGTATATATATGTAAATGTGTGTATATATATATATATATATTTCTTACACTTTTTGTTTACTTTTTCTCACTTCTCAAATAAGTTTGTAAGAAATAAAATTACCCTCTCCCCCAGTCCATTTCACTCACCTACAAAATGGGCTGGGAATAGTAGGTATCACATAACAAATCCCCCCATTCAGGCAAAATGACCTGTAACTGGGACCACAGGGCTCCTCGTGATCTAAAACACACATGCATATGGAACAGAGGAAAGCATATTAAAATACTTCTGATGCAATCAGAAACAGGAATAACCAGTCTTAGAATGAAGCAGCAATACCAAAAATTAGAATGAGGAACTTTTCCTCAAAATGAAAGAATCTTATTTCTTATTTCATAGTCACTTTGAAAGAAAAATCTATCACTTTGAGAGAAAAATGAATCCATCTTACAGATACGGTTGTTAATTATAACGGATTTAGAAGCTACATAACAGAAATAAGAAATCTCTGCATTAGTTAGATTAAAAGGCAGTGATTAGGATCATAGAATAAACAGGTCCTTCTCATTTACCACCAAGATTTTACAGTATTACTTAGAGCTTTCCTGTCCTAAGGTTGCATTTAAATTCTTCTTTTTCCTTTGATGTTTCAAATATTTAAAATCTGAAATTGTGATAGGAAAAAATTTAGATAATTGAAATAAATTTTGCTTCCAAATTTATCTTAAAATATTCCTCTTGTATGACAACCAAAGTCAAACATGAAAAATAAAATATAATCTCATAAGGTTTTTATTTGCAAGGGAACTTTAGGTAAAAGCTAATAACTGAAAAGACTAAAATCCTAAAGTAAAACTAAAAATCTAAGTTTGTGCTTAACATATAGCCAAAACTTTCAGAATAATAAGAAAATAACCCTCCACTCCTCTTGCTTCCTTTCTCTCCCTTCTCTTTCTCCATGTCACTTCCTTCTTTCTTTCCTCTTTCTTTTCCTTACTCTTTATCTTTGATCTTTCCTTTATCTTTCTTCCTCTCTCTGCCTTCCCTCTCTCATTGGTATTTCTCTTTCCTTCTAGACTCAGCCTCATACCCCACTCCCACCCCCACCATCTCTTTACAAAAAGTTTATTTTTTGACCACAACAGTATAGAAAAAATCAGAAGTAACTATAGTCAAATTTATTGGGTCATTATACTACTCTTTGTGATTAGGAAATTGCTGAAAACTTTATCTTTTGGCTTTAAAAGGAGAATGATACTGCTTTTAAAATTTTATCTTGGTAGTTCCTGATTGTCTAAAAATTACTTAGAATCATCTAATGTGAAGCAGACAATGACAATTCTCTCATTTAGCATTTAGTTTGGCATTTAAAGACAGTTTACTAGTTAAAAAAAAACTTTCTCTAACATTTTTGCCACTAAGATATTGATACCTGTTAAGATATAATTGTTGGGGCTGGGACTGTAGCTCAGTGATAGAGCACCTACCTAGCATGTGTGAGGCACTGAGTTCAATCCTCAGTACCTCATAAAGATAAATAAATAAAATAAAGGTATTGTGTCCATCTACACCATATATATATATGTGTGTGTGTGTGTGTGTGTGTGTGTGTGTGTATATATATATATATATATATATATATATATAAATAAATGATAACTACTATGATCCAGATGTCTTCACAATCAGAATTTGAAAGTTTGAAACTTTCCTTTTACTTAAGAATTGAGAAAAACCTATTTCAGCATATTATAACCATAAAAGTACAAAAATGTAAAGACAGAAATAGAACTACAAAGAACTGAAGAAAAAGAAAGTAAACCAGGTAAAACTAATACTTTAAGGTTTTTTCTTTTTTACACAATGCATGCTTCTTTAAAATTAAACAACTTTTAATAATCTATACAATTTTTCAGGAATAATTTGGTTGACAAAATCCCAGTTAAAACTACATTACATCAGAATCATGGAAATCATCCCATATGATTTTCTATTAACTTTATCACAGCTGAAAGTAACGTCCTTTTTAACTAATTATATCCAGACATATATTTACTGAAATAATATCACATATTATATCAATAAAAAAAACTCATCCAACCTGAATCACTATCTCTGAATCTATTTTCATTCTTTGCTCTGGTTTCAAATTTACTTATTATTTGGGAAGTTGATATTAGATATAGAGTAAGCTAGAATTGGTCAGTTTGTAAAGAACAATAAAACACATAAACCCAAAATAAAAGTTTTACGTTATATAGGAAAGTATTTCAAAACTAAAATATTTCATATTTTGGGGAGGATTTCAGATAAGGAACAATATAATCTTGTGTTAATGTACATCTGTTGTTCTATTTCTAAATAACACACATTGACAAAAGTATAAACAGAAGAAATTACCTGTTGGCATCTTAATTTTTAAATAGTTTCATCCTTGGTCAGAAGATTAGGGTTGAAAAACAGCACCTAAAATAGTTTAAAATTAATAATTTAAGAAAAAATATTCTTTTGAGGGAGTTACATCAAATATTCTAATAGTGATACTCTTTAAATGTTGAAAGTAAGTCATTTATTTGTGAGTGACAAAATTAGTTAGATATCTATGTTTTGAATATATCAATTAAAAAATCTGTGCAGATAAAACCAAAGGATCAACATTATAAAGTATAAGTGCACTAAATACAAATCATTTCCTAAAATAATATAATTTAATCTTAAAACTTTTTGTTCTAATGCTGGTTTTTAATAAACATTTTAATGTAGTAATGTACTATATGAGAAAATGAAACATATATGGTAGTAATGAAACTGAATGACCTGAACTTTTTGCTTTTTCATAAAGCCTATTTATTAATAATCTAACTTTTAAGTAGAATCAGTAGCTTCCAATTTTTCAATTTATTGAAAATGGTCAAACAGGGAATATAAAAATCTCCAACAGCATTAAAATTTTTAAAATTTCTTTAGAACTATTAAAAGCACTTTTGAGTTTACCATACCTTGCACATTCATTTATCAATCTACACATGCCTTTCTTTAAAAAATGTTGGGCATCTGGTAAAGCCAAGTAGCTAAAGAGGCATGCTTATGTTTGAAGTTTTCTGCTATAACAGAAACAAGGAATTAAAATAAATTTGAAGAGATGAAGCATTTATACTTACATAATGATTACAATTTCTTAATTCTTTTTTATAAAATCTATTTACTTCTGACTTAAGCATAAAGATTTTGTAACAGAAATCTTAATCTACAACTTCCTATTATACAGGTGTAATTCCAAGGTCTTCTCCCAAACCCAATCATTCCCTTTCTTTCTTTTTTACACAAGCAGAGAGAAAGAGAGGGGGTAGGGGGTAGAAAGAGGGAGAGAGAAAGAGTGTATATACATATTAAAACTATTTAATTTGAAATTCTCCTTTGGAGTTTCTTTTTTCCAAACAAAAAGGGCTTACCTCAATAAAAACTTATATTCATTAAAAAAATAAATTTAGACATGCAGTGTTGCAAAATTTTTGAATACTGTAAACTATAGCAGCTGTGACTTACATTTTATAACATGTCAAAAAACTGATTTATATGGCTGCAGTGTGAACCAGAGGGAGGCAGATAGACCAAGGTGTACCCAGAGGTCAGGCACCACTAAGAAAGCTACTCTTCAGTCTACATGCTCAGAGTCACAAATGGGGCAGAATTTTACTTAGAAAAAGAGTTGTACTAAGCTGTACTTCCAAATCACTGTTCGTGTTTTAAAGTTATGAATTAAAAGGATTTGTTCTTTTTTTTTATTTATTTATTTTTTTTAGTTGTTGTTCATGATCCTTTATCTTATTTGCTTATTTATATGTGGTGCTGGGAATCGAACGCAGTACCTCACGTGTACCAGGCAAGCGCTCTACCGCTGAGCTACAAAATCACATTATTTAGACTCCTTACTTACCTTGGCATGTCTGGATAATTCAAGAGTACTATCTAAGTTTGTGAAGAAAAGGAATTTTTATGTGGAGCTAATGGACAATTGTTCCACAAGGCTTTTTTTTTTAAAAAAAATAGTTTCCTTATATACCACATAAAATTTATTTATGATGACTTGAAGAATTTATAGAACTGAAAGATGATAATAGCTCTAATAGAACTTATAACCCCATGTCTGATTTAAAATATAATTATTGAACTTACCTACTACTGATAACAATATAATGACTTTAAAACTATGGCAAAGCTATTACATGTCCCTTAAGGAAAGTTAAATTTTAAAAATATTTTAAAATATTGACTAAAACTATAATTTTGTTAAATGAAGTACAGGGTTCTTAGATATAGCTATCTAAATTATGTCAAGTATTTAAATGGTTATCTTTTCTAAAGCCACAATTCAGACAATATCACTACTTGACTGATGTAAAACACAAAAACTAATATATTTGTTCTTTTAAAAAAAGTATCAAAATAAATTCATAATTCATACTCTGAAAACATTTCTTTTCATTACCTTATATTATCTCCCACATTCAATGGCAAATTTTATATAGCTATAATCATTATATATGTATATATACACACATACTTAAGTCATTTTAGCTTATGGTGTGAGAATTCCAAAATGATATTTTTATTTTGTTTTGTTTTTTTTTTCTGATATTAGATTGAACTCAGGGGCCTAATTACTGAGGCACATCCCCAGCCCTATTTTTTTTTTTTTTTTTTTGAGACAGGGTCTCACTAAGTTGCTCAGGGCCTTGCTTGGTTGCTCAGGCTGGCCTTGAACTTGCCATCTTCCTGCCTTAGTCTTCCAAGTCACGGGGATTACAGGCATACACCACCATGTCCAGCAAAATGATGTTTTGTTTTGTTTTGTTTTATGAAAAATCAGTATCCTTTGTTATTTTACTTGAACTATGAAACTATTATTTTGTCTACTAACACAGAAATGACTACTAAATTGCACATGAGAAATAATTTGTGAATCTGTGACTTTATCCATGACATTGAAGATGTACTTATTAAGAGATATATCATGACAGTTTTATACTGAGTTATTTTTGACACAATGCATATAAACAGCCTTTGGAGCCAAGTGACTCCAAAGTAGAAAATATAATGACTTTAAAGAGCAACATTTCACTCTAAATGCAAGCCTTGGTATTTAAGAATAATTTCTCTGTTAACCTGTCAACAAACAGCACTAGGTGGCCTATTGCCCTTAAACAAATGACAGTCTCTTGCTAGATTGGAGAATAACAGATACAAAAACAAGTAACTGCAAAAATGTTTTAGGCTGACTCCTTGTTAAGGTTTGGATCTTAACTGTTTGCCCAAGACTCATGTGCTGAAAGCATGGTCTACAGCTGATGGTGCCATTGAGAGGTGGTGGAACCTTTGCGATATAGGGCCTATTGAAGGAAGTTAGGTCATGGAGGAATGCCTTTGAAGGGGATGTGGGACTCCATCCCATTCTCTTTCTCTCTGCTCTCCAGTTACCACGAAATGGCAGCTTTGCTCCACTATGTGCTCCCTGACATTATGTTCTGCCTTTCCACAGGCCCAAAAGCAATGGAGCCACCAACCATGGACTGAAACCATGAGCCAAAATAAGCCTTTCCTCTTTTAATTTGATTTTCTCAGGTATTTTTCACCAAGACAGAAAGCTAACTCACACAGAAATTCATATATACCTTATTTTTACTTAGAATAAGGAAAATTTTTTATGATTCAATGTAATCTTATCACAAACATATGTTTACCACTACATTAACACACACACACACACACACACACACACAGTTTAACTGTTAAGGAAAATCAGGAAAAGATTCCAAGATGTACAATTATTTGTGTTTAACCTTAAAAAAATGAGTGAGAGTTTGTAAACAGAGATAGATAAACATTCCAGAAAGAGGAAACAGTTCCAAGGTAGTCAGATAAAAGAAGAAAAAAGTTCCAAGGTAATCAGATAATTATAGATAGATCACGGGCCAAAATATGTATAAGGTATGTGTATACGGAGACTACACAGGTTTATAAGAAAGTGGGGTAGTGGGGATAAAAGTGGCAAGAATAGGTAGTATGTATGAGGCAAGCAGAGTCCATATGTAGACTTTATCTGCAGGGCATTGAGAAGCCTTTGAAAGGTTCTTGGCAAAGGAGTGACATGGTTGTATCTACATTTTATGAAATTCATTTTGATGGAAGTATGGAAAATAGATTGGAACCTACAGAGGAAATGGTATCAGAGAAAGCAGTTTAGAAGCTATTTTAATCATCAAGAATAGTGAACAAACAAAGCAATAGGAATTAAGATAATGGAGAAGGGTAATTTTAAAAATACTAAGGTGTACAACCACAAAATAGATGAGTATGGTAAGAAATAAAGAAAAATCAAGGATGATTTTCAAGTATTGTTGAAATTAAACAAGTAAAGGAATAGCTATTAGAAAAAAAAATTTTTAATATTTATTTTTTAGTTGGACACAATATCTTTATTTATTTATTTTTATGTGGTGCTGAGGAGCGAACCCAGGGCCTCAAATGTGCTAGGCGAGTGCTCTACCGCTGAGCCACAACCCTAGCCCCTAGAAAAATTAATATTAAAAATCACAAGATACAATTTCATACCCACAAGAATGATTAAACAAAAATGATAGACAATAACAAGTTCTGACAAGGACATGGAGGAACTAGAGCACTCATACATTGCTGGTGGGACTACTATTTAGGAAAATAGTTTGAGAATTCCTTAAAAAGTTAAACATAAGTTTATCATATAAATGCATCCAAGAGAAATGCAAATGTATATCCCACAAAGACCTGTATATAGATGTTTAGAACAGCTGTATTCATAAAGGTCCCAAACTGGAAATCATCTAAATGTCTGTAACTGATGAATGAATAACCAAAATGTTCCATGGCAAGTCAATGGAATACTACTTAGCAATAATAAGGAATTTTGTATTAGCTTTTTTTAATATTAATTCATGTTTTAACATGCACTAAGTGAAAGAAGCCATTTATATTTATATGAAATGTCTAGGAAAATCAAATCTATATGGCTAGAGGGTAGATTTATGGTTGACTTGAGCTGGAAACTTAAAGTAAATGCAAATAATCATATATTTGATATATTTTAAATCATTTCTATCTGGGCAAAGTGGTGCCTACCTGTAATCCCAGCAACTCTGGAGTCTAAAGCAGGAGGATCACAAGTTTGAAGCCTAGTGAGACCCTGTCTCAAAATAAAAAATAAAAGGGCTAGAGATGTGGCTTAGTGGTAGACATTCCTTAATACAATGTAAATGCTATATAATAGTTATAATACTACATTGTTTAGGAAATAATAACAAGAAAAAGACGTGTCCACGTTCAGTATAGATGCAACAATTTTTTAAACTATTTTAGATCCCCAGTTGGTTAAGTCCACCAATGTACCATGTCTTAATACAGGCCAGATCAGTTCACAGACTGATTCTTTATCATGTGAAACAATCAATTGTGCCATTAGCCTTCCTTCCATCTTTCTCCTCCTACTCCCTTCTTCGTTAGCTATATCTTGATTCTTATATCATGAATATTAACATTAAATGTAAATTTAACATTTACATTTTGGTCCATAACCCTAATAAAGTCTTTCGTACCTTGTCTCTAAATTTACTCTAAAAGTTGAAAAGCAATAGAAGTAGTTATATTATTATTATTATATAATTATCATTCATGACAGATCCAAGAAGTACATAAGAATAATGTCTCCTCTTATTTCATATCATGATACCACTTATAATATTCCAAGCAGCAAAATAAAATAGATTCTCTTTTCTCAAACTTGGTAAGATGATTAAAATCATATCACATTTTAATTCGCATATATTTGTACTATGTTTTTCTTATACAACTTTTTCTTATATTGTCTTTCTTTTTGAAGGGGAGGCTAAAGAATAATGTGCTTTATCATAGTATAACAAATATTAGTTTCTTAATCATGCTATTTATTTCATGTAGTCATCTTGTTTTCTGAAACATCCCTTCCAAAGCTCAAATTTGAATTGAATATTCTCTAAAATTGTATCTGAATGCAACTATCTTTCCAAAAATTTCCCTTCAGTGATTTTTCTGGACCGATTCTAGTTTCCTACATCCTCTGTTTTTTGTTGTTGTTGTTGTTTGTTTGTTTGTTTGTTTTTGCTAGAGTCAGTCATCAACCAACTCCCTAAAACAGGGTGCAGCAAAAACATTAAGTTCCTTCATGACTACAGACATTTTTCTTTTGTCTTCACAGCTAAATGAGAGTATTGGGCTAGTCATGTTGATTTACATTGAAAATAATTTAGATATGCACACTATCTTTTTTCAGTATCCAGAGAAGTCTGTCTGATGCCAATCTAATCATTAAAACTTTTTAAGTTACTAGTTTGTCCCCTCCCCTGAAGTATTTAAGATCTATTTTTTGCTCAGGGTTCTAAAATTTTATGAGAATGTTACCTAGCCTTATCCTCAAAAATTTTTCTCAAATAGTGCTAGACAGCCATTTGGGCCCTTCCTATTTGAAGGCTTATGTTCCTTACATCTTGGAAAATTCATCTATTATTTGTTTTAATAGTTTATTTCCTTCCATTATAAAACTTCTATAATTTCTAGGTTTATCTCCTTCACTTCTGTATTTTGTCATATTTTCTTTCTATTTTTTTAAACAATGTTCCAGAGGGGTTTCTTTTTAATTTATTTATTTATCTTTACTTTTTTGGTAGCTGCAAATAGACAGTATGCCTTTATTTTATTTATTTATTTTTATGTGGTGCTAAGGATAGAACTCAGTGGCCAGACAAATGCTCTGCCACTGAGCTACAGCCCTAGCCTCCAGAAGGGTTTTTTGTTGGGAAAAGTATAAAAGGCAGCCATACCCCAGAGAAAAAACCCCAACATGGCGCCTAAGCACCTCTTCTTCCTACCTTCTTCTTTTCTGCAGTGGCGCGAAAAGTTCCCGCCCGTGTGAACTCTCCCGCCGGCGCCAATTTCAAATCTCGCTGGCGGGGAACCTTAGCCCCAATGAGAACTAATTCCTGGGCTCCGGAGCTGATATCTGAAAGAACTTGCCAATAAACGGGTTGCCTGCCATTTATCTAAGCCCTACCATCTCCCCCTTAGTTCTATATAAGCACACTGCTTTTTGCAATAAAATTGGAATTCTCCCGGCGAAGTGTCTTTGCGTGGGGAATTCTTTCATTTTTCAACTGTACTTTGTATCCCTGTTATTGACCTTTTTTAAGATGTTAGTAATATTTTTCATCTATAAAGAGTTCTTTGTTCTCTTATTCATTTTCTACAGCTTTTCTTGTTTAAGGAAAGCAACAGCATCTCAAATCTTTCACAACATACTGGTTATATCTCTCACAATATACTCCAGGATCTCTTTAGCTCCCTGCATTACATTACTTCCAGGATCAGTAATTGTTATCTTGGTCTTATTGCTCCAATAAGTTGATTTTCCTCAAATATCTGTTAAGCCTTGGTTGTGTGCTCAGATGTCTTGGTTGTTTATTCTTGGTTGACTATTCATTCCCAGCAAGACGTGTGTATTCCTCTGATGTTATGTAAGTACATCTGTTTCCCAGTACACCTCAAATTCTGAGTGGGAAGTAGGCTTAGGTACTCTGTGTACCTGGTAGAACATTTGATTGGCAGGTTTATTTTCAGGAAAAGCTATAAGGAGCCAGCTAGCAGACTGCAGAACTATCAGATGACAGAATGAGAAGGAGCTTCTTCTACAGCAAAGTACAGACCACAAGCCAGATTGTTTTTGTATGACCTTTGAGCTAAGAATGTTTTTAAAAACATTTTAAAGAGCCATAAAAGCCAAACAAACATTAAAAAATACATGGGGGTGCTGGGGTTGTGGCTCAGTGGTGGAACACTTGCCTAGCATGTGTGAGGCACTGGGTTTGATTCTCAGCACCACATCTAAATAAAATAAAGGTCTATTGACAACTAAAAAAAAACCCCCAAAATTAAAAAAAAAAACACATGGGGATATAGCACAAAAACAGCTATGACTTGAATGTTTGTGCTTCTTCCAAAAATCTATCAACTATTTTAAACTGGGACCTTTAGAAGATCACAGGGACTAAGGCCTTTAAAAAAGAGGGTGCATACAGCATTCAGAGTTTTTGCCCTTCTACTCTCATTGTCATGAGAGGACACTGTGCTCCTCCCTCCAGAGGACACAGCAACAAGGGGTCATCTTGGAAGATGAGCAGCTCTCATCAGACACTGAATCTACTGGCCCCTTGATCATAGACTTCCCTGTCTCTCTAGAACTGTGAGAAAATAGAGCCATGCATTGCTTATCAATTCTGAGAAATGTGTTAGGAAATTTGTCCTCGAGAAAATATCATAGAGTGTATTTACACAAACCTAAAAGATAGAGCCTACTGCATACCTTGACTACACAGCATAGCCACTGCTGTATCTGTGGTACTATGTTTACTGAAATGTCACTATGTGGTGAATGATTATAAATTTCTGTTATATATAAATTATCTAATTGATGGTACTTTTTATAACAGCAAGACAAATAATAGTCTTACATGGCCTGAAAATCTTCAGATATTTACCATCTGATACTTTACCTAAAGAGTTCTAGTCCCTGTTCCAGAGCCAACAATCATGTTGAAGTCCGGATTTCATTAAATTTCTTTAGGAAAGAGATTCCCGCCACCCCGGGGCAGATATACCTGACTGCCCTCCTCCCAGTCTATTCTGAAAGGGAGGATATGTGGGTGGGGTCTATTATCAAGGCTGTTTTGTATATCGACCTTCAATTACTGCTCCACCTAATGCATTCAGTCTTATTACTTTTGCTCTTAGTATTGCATAGTAAGTCTAAGATTAAGTCTCTGTGGGGTTCTACCATGGAGAAAACTTTCCAAGTCACTATGGCCTCTTTATAGCACATTTTGGGCTGTGGTTTCAGCCTTCCAACATTAATTTACATCTTCCAGAAAACTAAAGAAATCACATGTCTGTTGGTAATCTTTAACTCCCCTTTCCCTTTTCTTGTCATTTTCATATGTCCCTAACCTATTTTAATGGAGCTTAGGTTGAGACAAGAGCATAACTAATATGTGCAGTCTATCAACTTGATCCAGAAAATCAGTTCCCACTATTCCACTCCCACCTCTGACAAATAGCTACGGATTAGAAAGGGGTGTTTATAAACTGGTAAAAGTAACTACTGATAAAATTAAAAACAGAATATGCAAATTTCAAAATACTAGTAAAGATTTAAAGAAATAAAATGTGTAGTAAATGCTATTAATTATTAATAAGGAAGAATTTAAAAATTACATGAAGATGACTAAGGAATATAAAAGATACATCATTTATTGATTTACATTTATTGTCAATCTCGATAAAAGGAAAAATCAACTATGTGTTGCTCCAAGAAAAACACCCAAAATTAAATATCAAGATTACAGAGCATGAGCCAGATGGGGTGTTATCTGTCTGTAGGCCCAGCTCTTATAAGGCTGAGCTGGGAGGATCACTTGATCCCAGGAGTTTGAGACCATGATAGACAATGACATTTGAATTCTATGAATAGAATTCAGTGATATTTGAATTCTGGGCAACATGGTGAGACTTCATCTCAAACGACAACAACAACAACAAGGATTACAGAAGATGAACAACAGAACCTAGGTTGTGATATGTCAGATCAATTAGTTTAAGGCAAAAGTAAATAAATAGAATCATGATGAAAGTTCATTTTACATTAATAGAAGGTATAATTTTAATGAAAATATCATAAACCATCTTGTACTACATAACATTAAAATTAGAATTTAATGAAAATTAAATGAATTAAATAATTTAATAAAATTACATATCAGATAAATTAAAATCTTTAAACCAAACTTAGATATGAAGAAAAATGAACAGAAATACTAAACATTTATCAACATTTCTAGTTGTCATAAAATAAGGATACAGAAGATAATAAAAAAATAAATAAAATGATAGCTAACTTCTGAGTTCTCATAAAGCTAACTGCTTTTTATTTCCTTTACTCTACAAGAATTCCAAGTTAGTATTCTAAGGAATCCTTGACCAAGATCAAAAAGAAATTCACTATCTTTTTCCAGGCCCTAATTAATAGCTCTATTTCACAAACAAAAAATCAAGATTAAAAATTCAAAAATCTAAGGGGCAGAAATCAGTCAAAATTCATTTCACTACAGATTCCTTTATTTCTATGCAGGTTAATATTATGCTATTTTCAGATATTGCCTTTATGGTTTGTAAACATTTGACTAGTAAGATTCTCCTTGCAATGCCTGGGCAGTTAAATTCCCCACTCTCTGTCAGTCAGTATTAGAAGGGATGGGGGGAAAATGTTCATCCACAGTTAAACTCTGTAGGCATGACCTGAAAACTGTTTCCTAAAGGGACAAATGACATGAACTCCTATTCTACAACAGAGTTTTAGTTATAATCTGCAATTACAACTTTTCTCATTTGAAATACAAGCCCTATTCTTTTTTTAAAAAGAGAGAGAGAGAGAGAGAGAGAGAGAGAGAGAGAGAGAGAGAATTTTAATATTTATTTTTTAGTTTTCGGCGGACACAACATCTTTGTTTGTGGTGCTGAGGATCGAACCCGGGCCGCACGCATGCCAGGCGAGCGTGCTACCACTTAAGTCACATCCCCAGGCCACAAGCCCTATTCTCTTTAATTTTTTTTTTTTCAGTTATCAATGGACCTTTATTTTATATATGGTGCTGAGAATCGAACCCAGGGCCCCATAAATGTTAGGGAAGGAATTCTACCAATGAGCTGCAATCCCAGCCCAAGCCCTATTCTTTAAAAGAAATAATACAAAGTAGCAAGTTGATTTAATATCTTCAGAGATCAAGCTTTAATAATTCTGAAGGACATTTATGCTTCCATTTCCTTCAATTTTTTTTTTTTTTACAAAAAGTAGCTTTTGGAATAAAACAATCAACACCATGAAGTATTATGCCCTAAAAATCCAATTCATCAAATCCATTGCTTCCTAGATGACGAACTGTCAAACTGTGAATGATCAAAAAATCTGCTACTTCAAAATCAGATTTTTGTGAGAAATTTATAGTTTAGAGCAAATGTCAGCAAACTATGCCCTATGGATCAAACCCAGCCCTCCACCTATTTTTTTATGGCTTTTGAGCCAAGAATAGCTGTTTACAGTTTTAAATAGGTGGGGAGAAAGGATATTTTGTGATATATAAAAATTATATAGAATTAAAATATCACTGTCTATAAATAAAGTTTTACTGGAATATGATCACATATTTATTTACATAGCATTTATGGCTGTTTTTTCACTACAACACAGAATTAAGTAACTGCATTAGATATTGGCCCACGAAACCTGCATATTTACTGTTTGGTACTTTACAGGAAAAAAATTGCCCACCCCAGCTCAGAGAAATTAGGTAACTTTCTCGTGTGTACATAGCTTAAGTCTGAAGAGTATAGTATCAAAACATGAACATGACCATCTAACTCTAAATCCCTGCCTCTAACTCTAAAAACAGAAAGTACACCTGCTTGCCCAGCAAAATAATGTTATGAAACATGATTTTATCAAAAATGTCACAATCTGATCAAGTCTCCATCAGTTAAGATATTTCTGCCTGCAAACATAAGTCAATGAGAAATAAAAACATGAAAATTCTCAAACCATTAGATGAAAATGAGGGAGGGAGACGGGAAGATGTGGGGGATAGTGGTGGTGAAAATCTGACCAACTTAAGGGAATAAAAGGCAAAAAAGAAAACAGAAAATTTAAAGAGCATAAAATAAGTTGACAGTAACAATTCCATAAAATCAGTAATCAAAATTCTCAGATTAAAAGACAAGATTTTAAATTGAGTACAATAAGACACATTTAACATCCAGCTTTATTTTCAAGAGACATATCTAAACAAACTGACAAAGTTAAAAAAGGGAACAGAAAAAAGATACCACAGCCAAATGCTAACCTGGCATACTTAACAATAACAATATCAGACAACAGATTTTAAGGCAAAAACTATGAAATGGAACAAACAGGAATACCTTATGCTTTTAAAATATACAATTCATCAAGAGAAAATAATGTTGTTATGTATCTAGCTACACTATTTTGAGATGAATATATAAAATAAAAATAGATAGAAATACAAGAAAAAATGGGTAGATCCACAGACACACCTAGGATGTTAACATGCTTTGTTTGGAAGCAAACAGAAGTGATAGAGTAAGGAAAAATAGTAATACAATTAACAAGCTTGATCTGACAAATACCATAGATCTTTGTACTCAAACAGAACATACTTTTTAAAACACACTTCAGAAACTATAAAAACTTCCAGCTAATAGATCATTTCAGTTTTATAACTAGAGACTACATTAAAACCAGTTTTTCTTCCATTTTGACACTTCACACTGTCTGGACAATTTTGTGGAAGGCAGACAATTCAAGCTATAATTCCACATTTGGTCTTCAAGTATTTCAGTTAGCCATCTCGAAAATCCTCAAGAAACATAAATGTAAGCAAGACATGGTACTGTTCATTAAAAGTTGTTAATTCCATAAAAGGAAGCTTTTGCATTTTTATAGAATGATGAGGCCACTCTTAACTTTATATGGGAAAAAGACTAACATTTTTATAGATTGGTAGAATGTTAAATACCAAAGCTTTCACTACAAATTGATACAAAAACACAAAATCAGTACTTTTTAGAAAAATAAATACCAATTTATTTTTGTTTGTTGGTGGAGAAGAATAGAAATGACTTGCATCATATTTTTAATAAATAGAAAACAAAAAGAAGTAATTTTTATACAAAGCCACTGTCTATGAAAGAAAACATATGTAACTATATTTTTGTTGAAGCTTTACAAGAGAGGTTTTATTAAACACATAAGTTAAAGTGACAGATGAAATCATTTAGCACCATTAATATAAAATTAATTTCATCCTAAATCTCACTTAAGGGAACATACAAAATGGCACATTTTACAAAATTAGACACTAAAATGTCAAATGCTAAGGTCATTTTCTCAAGGTGCCACAATCAATGAAAAAAAAATGAAAGAAGAATTTTGACTGACAATAATACAATCACTTAAACATTCATCAATATATTGTTTTTCTCCCTTGAAAGCAATAGCTTCAAAGGAATGCCATCTAAGTGCTTTGGCTATATCTTATATTCTCAATTTGATATAAATTATAATTTATCACTAGTTGGAAGTAAAGAGTGCTAAAGCTGTATTTATGAGAATAATCTCTGTGGCTAAGAATTACAAAACTAAAAAAAAATAACAACAACAACAACAAAACCTGTGTTTTGTTGTCAAAAGAGAGCACTAGTTTCATGATGTTCTATTACTTTCAATTGATTTTTAAAACTAACTTAGAAAGTCCTGATGATTGAGAGGCATGGTAACATAATCAAGAGAGTGGACTTTGGAGTGAGGTAGACCTATTCTGGGAAATTGGCTCTGCCACTTAAACTACCTTGAGCAAAAACTTAACCTTCTAAGCCTCAGTTTTCTACATCTGTAAAATAGATGGTAATACCACTGACTCCTTATCTCTATTAATCTTCAAAAGGAAAATCTAATTTTGTAAAGCCCTTAGGATAGTTCCTGGCTTATCATGAGTAATTACTAAATATTAGCTATGAATATAATCTCTTATTAGTTTCAACTAGGTTATGCTATTCTTAGAATAAATATATCTAGATGGTCAGTTTACAGAGATTCAAGTCAGCTGGAGTATAGAAAACTGGTTTTGTCAGATGATCACAGCAACATTCAACAGTCGTGATCTCTCAGGTCATCTCAACATGAATGCCTTCAGAGTTCCCTGGGCTGAAGTTGAGCAAGATTAAAAATGGTGGGTGGGGGAGACATGGCTAAAGGCTTCATAATGTACACAATTCAAATTGGTCTATTGGATGGCTATTTGTATTGTATCCTACGTACAGTGTGAAAACCTAAATCTATAATTTTGAGAATTTAAACTGAGATAATTAAGAGAATCAACTTATTTCTGGATTTTTATGTATGCTGATTTCTTATTTCCTCATGTGATATTTTCATCTATTCTCATTGCAAGTAAAATTAAAATTAAATTGCATGTGTATTCAGTACTTTCTTCAATTAAATTTGTATGAATTAACCCCTTGCAAGTTGCTCAACTGGTGAGGAGAAAGTGTTAAAAGCTATTGAAGGACTTCACAACAGCCATCACATGAAAACAACCTAAGCAACCATCAACAGATGAATGGATAAAAATATGTGGTGTGTGGTGTGTGTGTGTGAGTGTGGGTATGTGATCGATGTATGTGTATGTGCTTTTTGGCCATAACAAAGAAGGAAACCCTGTCATTTCTGACAATGTGAATGAACCCAGAGGGCATTATGCTACATGAAATAACCCAGACACAGAAAGAAAAATATTGTATGATCACCTATATGAAAAACCTGTATGAGTCAAACTCACAGAAGCAGAGAGTAGAATGGTGGTTGCCAGGAGCTAGGAAGGGGCAATGGGGGATATAGGTCAAAGGGTACAAACTTTCAGTTACAAGATGAATAAGTTCTAGATCTAATGTGCAACATAGTGACCGTTGTTAATAATGTTATATGATATACTTAAAATTTGCTAAAAAAAATAGAACTTAATTGTTCTCACCACATGCACAGCAAGTAATTGTGTGAGGAACGGATGTGTTAATTAGCTTCATTTGGTAATAATTTTACAATGTATATCAAGACATGTTGTACACTTCAAATGTATACTGTTTTTGTCAATTTCGTCAATTTTACTTCGAAACTAGGGAATAAAAAAGAAAGACTTCGGGCTGGGGATGTGGCTCAAGCGGTAGCGCGCTCGCCTGGCATGCATGAGGCCCAGGTTCGATCCTCACCACAACATACAAACAAAGATGTTGTGTCCGCCGAAAACTAAAAAATAAATATTAAAAAATTCTCTCTCTCTCTCTCTCTCTCTCTCTCTCTCTCTTTAAAAAAAAAAAGACTTCAACACCACTATCTTAGTAATAGACTCAGCAGTCAGAAAGCCATTAAAGGCATAGTTGAACTCAACAGCACTATAAGTTAACTGGATATAACTGAATATCAGCTTTTCAAGCTCACATGGAACATTCACCCAGGTAGACCACATTTTAGGACACAAAACATATATTAGCAAATTTAAAGACTAGAAATAGTACAATGTCTGTTCTCAGATCACAGTGAAATTAAATTTAAAAATCACTAACAGAAAGATACTTGGAAAATGTCCCCAAATACTTGAAAAATTAAACAATTAACTTTAATGGAGACAGATAAATCTTTATTAGGTGTTGTTTTCATTTTTTTCCATATTTTTATTGGTATATTATAATGGTACATAATGGTGAGATTCATTGTTACATATTCATACAGGACGCAATATAATTTGGTCAATATCAGTCCCCAGTATTTTCCCTTTCTCTCCTCCCTTACTACCAGGTCCCTTTCCTCACTCTACTTTTATCCCTTCCATTTTCATGAGACACCCCCACACACATCCAGCCAACCTTCTTTCCCTTTTTCCTCTCTAGCTTCCACTTACCAGAGAAAATATATAATCCTTGAATTTCTGAGTCTGGCTTATCTCACTTAACATAACGTTCGAAAATGACCATTTCATTCTTCTTTAGAGATGAAAAAAAAAAACTCCACTGTGTATCTATAACACATTTTCTTAATCCATTATTCCATTGACAGACACCTAGGTTGGGTCTATGGTTTAGCTATTACAAATTATGCTGCTATAAATATGAGTATGCATGTATCACTGTAGTATACTGATCTTAATTCTTCAGGATAAATTCCAAGGAGTAGTGTAGTTGTATCATCTGGTGGTTCCCTGCTTACCTTTTGAGGAACCTCCATACTGATTCCATAATGGTTGTACTAATTTACAATCCTACCAACAGTATAAAAGTGTTCCTTTTCCCCATCATCTTCAGCATTTATTATTGCTTTTATTCTTTTTATTCTATTTGTGATATATGACAGCAGAATGCATTACAATTCATATTACACAGAGCCCAATTTTTCATATCTCTGGTTGTATATAAAGTATATTCACACCATTCGTGTCTTCATACATGTACTTAGGGTAATGGTATCCATCTCATTCCGCCATCTTTTTACCCTCTTGTGCCCTCCTTTTCCCTCCCACCCCTTTGCCCTATCTAGAGTTCATCTAATACTCCCATGTTCCCCCTCCCAACCCCACTATGAATCAGCCTCCCTTATATCAGAGAAAAACATTTGGCATTTGTTTTTTTGGGGGGGATTGGCTCACTTCACTTAGCATTATATTCTCCAACTCCATCCACTTGCCTGCAAATGCCATGATTTTATTCTCTTTTATTGCTGAATAATATACCATTGAGTATATATACCACATTTTCTTTATCCATTCGTCTACTGAAGGGCATCTAGGTTGGTTCCACAGATTAACTATTGTGATTTGTGCTGCTATAAACATTGATGTGGCTGTATCCCTGTAGTATGCTGTTTTTAAGTCCTTTGGGTATAGACCGAGGAGTGGAATAGCTGGGTCAAATGGTGGTTCCATTTCTAGCTTTCCAAGGAATCTCCATACTGCTTTCCATATTGGCTGCACCAATTTGCAGTCCCATCAGAAATGTATGAGTGTGCCTTTTTCCCCACATCTTTGCCAACACTTATTGTTGTTTTCGTTCTTAATAGCTGCAATTCTGACTGGAGTGAGATGAAATCTTAGAGTAGTTTTGATTTGCATTTCTCTAATTGCTAGAGATGTTGAACATTTTTTTTTATATATTTGTTGGCTATTTGTATTTCTTCTTTTGAGAAGTGTGGTTAGTTCATCTGCCCATTTGTTAATTGGGTTATTAGGTTTTTTATGTAAAGTTTTTTGAGTTCTTTAAATATTCTGGGTGTTAATCCTCTATCAGAAGAGCAGCTAGCAAAGATTTTCTCCCATTCTTCAGGTTCTCTCTTCACATTCCTAATTGTTTCTTTTGCTCTGCAGAAGCTTTTTAATTTGATGTCATCCCCTTTTTTTAATTCTTGGCGTTATTTCCTGAGCTTTAGGGGTCCTATTGAGAAAGTCATTGCTTGTGACTATGAGTTAGAAAAGTGTTGACTATATGTTTTCTTCTAGGAGTTGCATAGTTTCTGGCCTAATTCCTAGGTCTTTGATCATTTTAAGTTTACTTAAAATGTACAGGGTGAGAAAGGAGGATCTAATCTCATTTTTCTACTTATGGTGTATTATTTAGCTTTTTTGCTGCTGTGATCAAAAAACCTGACAAGAATAATTCTAGAGGAGGAAAGATTTACTTTGGGGCTCATGGTTTCAAAGGTCTCAGTCTATAGATGGCTGGCTCCATTCCTCAGGGGCTTGAAGTGAGACAGAAAATCATGGCAAAAGGGTGTGGCAGAGGGAAGCAGCTAGAAATGTGGTGCCAGGAAGCAGAGATAGCACTTTGCTCAACAGGGACAATATATAAATCCCAAAGTCATGCCCCCAGGGATCCACCTCATCCAGCCACACTTTATCTTCCTACAGTTACCACTCAGCTAATCCCCATTTGGGGATTAATTCAGTGATTGGGTTAAGGATCTCATAATACAATCATTTCACCTCTAAACCTTCTTGCATTGTCTCACACATTAGCTTTCAGGGGATACCTCACATTGAAACCATAACATATTGATGACCAGTTTTCCTAGCATCATTTGCTTAAAAGGCAGTCTTTTCTCCAGTGTATGATCTGGGCACCTTTGTCAAGGATCAGAGGACTGTAAACATGTAGATTCGTCTTTGTGTCTTCTATTTTGTACTAATGGTCTATGTGTCTGCTTTTATTCCAATACCATTTAGTTTTTGTTATAATAGCTCTGCAGTAAAATTTGAAGTCAGGTATTATAATGTCTCCAGCACTGTGTTTTGTTTTTTTTTTTTTTTTTACTTAGAATTGCTTTGGCTATTTTGGGTATTTTATTTTTCCAAATGAAATTTTGGACTACTTTTTTCTAGTTCTCTGAAGAATGTTATTTATTTATTCATTTTTTATATGGGGATTGCACTGAATCTGTATACTGCTTTTAGTAGTCTGGTCATCTTAATATTAATTCTGCCTATCCACAGATATGGGTGGTCTTTCCTTTTTTTATATCTTCAATTTCTTTAATGGTCTATAATTTTCATTGTAAAGGTTTCTCACCTCCACGATTAGATTTATTCCTAAATATTCTATTTTTTGTCTACCATGAATGAGATTGTTTTCCTGATTTATTTTTCAGCAGATTCATTACTGGTATGAAGAAAAGCTATTGATTTTTGTATGTTAATTTTTTTAGGCTGCTATTTTGCTGAATTTATTAGCTCTAGAAGTCTTCTGTTGAAGTTCTTTGAATCGTCTTAGTTGTTATCATTTGCAAACAATGAAAATTTGACCTCTTCCTTTCCTATTTTTATCCCTTTTATTTTCATCACTTCTCTTGCCTAATTGCTCAGGCAGAGTTTCAAAAACTATACTGAATAGGAGTGATGAAAGTGGACATCCTTGTCTTGTTCCAGATTTTAAAGAAAATGCTTTAGTTTTTCTCCATTAAATATGATGCTGGCTTTGGTTTTGTCATATATAGCTTTATGATATTGAGGTAGGTTCCTATCCCTAGTTTCTTCAGTGTTTTTATTTTTTTAATTATGAAGGGTGCTGAATTTTGTCAAAGGTTTTCTCTGTATCAGTTAAGATGACTGTGATTTTTACTCTTAATTCAATTTATGCAGTGAATTACATTTATTGATTTGTGTATATTATTACATCATTCTTGCCTCCCTGGGATAAAATCAACTTGGTCATGATATACAATCTTCTTAATATGTTGTTGGATATGGATTGCTAACATTTTATTAAAGGATTTTTGCATGTAAGTTCATCAGAAATATTGGTCTGGTTTTCTTTCCTTGATGTATCCTTATCTGGCTTGGTACAAGAGTGATACTGGCTTCATAGAATGAATTTGGAGTGCTCCATCCCTTTCTGTTTCATGGAATAATCTGAGGAGCAGTGACATTAGTTTTTCTTTGAAAGACTGAGAATTTAGCTGAGAATCCATTTGGCTCTGGTCTTTTATTTGTAGGAAGGCTTTTCTTTACTGCTTCTCACTGCTAGTTACTGGTTTGTTTAGGTTATGGCCTCTTGATTTGATTTTGGCAGGTCATGTGTGTCTAGAAATGTATCCGTTTCTTCTAGGTTTTCCAATTTATTGGAGTATAAGTTTTCAAAGTACTTCTTAATGATCCTTTGAATTTTCATGATGTCTGTTTCTCTAATCTAAATTAGAGATTTATCTCTAATTTACTCATTTGGGTCATCTCTCTTATTCTTTTGGTTAGTTTGGCTAAGGGTTTATCAGTCTTGTTTATTTTTTCAAAGAACCAACTCTTTGTTTCATTGATCCTTTGTGGGGTTTTTAAAAATTCTCAATTTCATTGATTTCAACTCTGATCTTAATTATTTCCTTCTTTCCAGTTTTAGAATTGGTTTGTTCTTGTTTTTCAAGGACCTTCAGATGCCTCATGGCTATTTATTTGGGATCTTTCTGATTTTCTTATGTAGGCATTCGTAGCTATACTTTCCTCTTAGAATTGCCTTCATAGTGTCACAGAGGTTCTGGTATGTTGTATCACGATCTTGTTCGATTCTAGGAATTTTAAAATTTCTTCCCTGAGTCTTCTATCACTCATTCATCATTCAAAAGTGTATTATTCGATATCCTTGTGTTTATATAGTTTCTGTAGGTTTTCTTTTAAACAATATACTTCTACATAAAACATGAGTTAAAGAAGAAATTTAAAGGGAAATTTATAAAAATTGGGGTCTACATTTAAAAAATGCAACTTATCAAAATTTGTGGGACCCAGTAAAATCAGTGCTTAGTGGGAAATTTATAGCATTAAGTGAACATATTAGGAAAAGAAGAAATATCTTCTAATCTTCCACCTTAGGAAACTGGAAAAAAAACTACATCAAAGTAAGCCATATATATATATATATATATATATATATATATATATCTCCATGAAATCTAAAATAGGAAATCAATAGAGAAAATCAACAAAAGCTAATTCTTTGAAAAAAAGTGGGTTTTTTAGATTAATATAATTTATGTCTCTAATCAGGTGAAGAACAAAACAAAAAACACAAACTAACCAATATTAAGAATGAAAGAGGGAACATCATTATACATTTAATATAATAAAGGGATTATAAAAGAGTATTTTCAAAACTCCATGCCCACAAATTTCACAACCAAGGTAAAATGGATCAATTTCTTGAAAGACATAATTTATCAATACTCACATAAGAAACAATCTGAATAGGGCTATGTATTAAAAAATGTACCAATAATTAATATTCTTCCCAAACAGAAAACACCAGGCCCAGATGCATTCACTGGTGATTTCTACCAAACATTTAAGGACGAATTGATACCAATTCTCTATAACCTCTTCCAGGACACAGAAGCAGAGGGAGTAGTTTCTAATTCATTCTTTGAAGACAGGATTACCATAATATAAAAACCAGACAAGAAAAGGAATAGACCAATATCTCTCATGAGCACAGATGCAAAAACCCTCCATAAAATATTATCAAATCAAAACAAATAATGTGCATAGTGAATTATACATCACAACCAGTGGGTTTTATCCCTGCTACACAAGTTCAACATTCTAAAATCAACTAATGTAATCCATGATATCAACAGGCTAATGTAAAAAAAAATCACACGATAATATCAATATATACAGAAAAAGCATTTGATAAAAATCCAACATAGATTCACAAAAAAGATTCAGCAAACTAAGAATAAAGGGAAAGTTTCTCAACCTTATAAAGAACATCTACAAAAACCTCCATAGCTACCATAATACTCAATGGTGAGAAATTAGAAGCTTTCCCACTAAGATCAGGAATCAGGTAAGGTATCCCCTATCACCACTCCTTTTCAGCATCATACTGGAAGTGCTAGCAAATGATAAGAAATTGAGAAGGAAGAAATAAAATGACCTTTGTTGACAGATGGCAAGATTATCTATGTAGATATTCCAAAGGAATAAACAAAAAAACTCCTTTAACTAATAAGCAACTACAGTAAGTTTGCAGGATACAAAGTTAATATACAAAAGTCAATTTCCTATTTGCTAGCAAACGAAAAAATGGAATTTAAAATTAAAAACACACTGTGACTTGCCAGAGCATGTGAACGTGGAGGTTGCTTGCGTGGATTTATCGCTGCCTCGGTCCAAGTAGCTCTGGAGGTTTATCCACAGGACAGAAAAAAAAAAACAAAACAAAACAGGGTCTCACAAGATTACCCAGGCTGACCTTGAACTTGTGATCCTCCTGCCTCAGCTTCCACAGTAACTGGGATTATAGGTTATAAGGAGATCCAACATGGCGGCGGGTGCGGAGAGATCAAGTCTCTGACCTCTTCAGCTGCGCGGGCATAGGGAGCCGTAAATTGTTTAAATGCTGTTTGCTCAGGATCACTAGGCAATGCTGAGCTGACGTGGATCTGGGGCGAACAGTCTGGGCCCCTCAGAACACACACACCGAGCCCGGATCGGCTGCATTCAAGCTCCGGTTTGCCTGCTTCTCATGACTCAGCACTAGTGATCCCACTGAAATAACTGGTCGGCCCTTCTGAACTTACAGAGGTAAAAGCCAACCGAGCCTTCATAGGCAGTGGCCACAGGATTGAAACGGGGATTGGGAGAGACAGTCAGGACCCACCCGTTGCATTGGTCACCCAGCAAAGGGAACGAACGGTCACCATTTGCATGGGATACCACCTTGGCAGAGAACTGATGTCACGGGTGGAGGAGATAACTTCACTGAAACCAGCGCAACAGGTGTGTAATCCCCTAGCCATCTCTTTCCACACAGCGGGGAAACCTTAAGGGCCCCTCCCAGCTCTCCCGTAAGGGCCCCTCCCAGCTCTCCTGTGAGCGCGATAGCCAGACCGAGGGAATCAGGAGTGGCGCGGGACTCGCGGCGCGGAACTCCCGGCTACCGCTCCCACCAGTGCTGACAACTGAGGTCTCTTGCACCAGCTACCGGGGGCGTGGCTACAGGAGGGCAAGCAAATTCGCTGGGGGATCTCAGCCCCAAGCTCTACAAACTTAGGGTCTGAGGGAGGCAAACAGGGAGAGTGAGCCCAGGTGTTCATGAAAACAGGGCTCCCAGGAGCAGCAGACCTGGCGTGTAGCCAGTATTGTGGTGAGCGTCACAGGTGAGCAGGGCCTGGCTTGAGGAAACACAAGAGAAGGCCCTAGGCACTCAGGATTGGAGACCCGCCCAGTCTGGGAGGAAGAGCTGCTGCACAGTGATTGGTTCCCACCTATTGAGAGGAGAAGCTTGGCCCAGTGGGCACAGCTCCACCTACTGGAAGAGAAGTTAATAGAACTCTAGGACTGCATTTATTATTATTATTATTATCATTTTTTTTTTTTTTTTTTTCTTTTTTTTTCTTCTTTTTCTTTCATTTTCAATTTTTATTTGTTGTTGTTCTTTAACTTTTTTTCAATGTTTCTAATTTTTTTTTAATTTTTTTATTTTATTATTATTATTTTTTTTAAATTTTAATTTTCATTTTTTATTATCACTATTATTTTTGTTAAAAATTTTTTTTTCGTCTTTTCTTTCTTTCTTTATTATCTAATCTTTGTTATTCTTGTTTCTTTTGTCTTTTCATTTCTTTTCAATTTTCTTATTCCCCCTTCCTTGAATTCTACCTGCCTACTCTCATTCTCTTTAGTGACTTCTTCCCTTCCCTTCTAATATCTTTCCTCTCAAGCATCAAATAAATCTATAAGAGTAAACAGTAACTCAGCAGTCAAACACAACAAGAAGTAACATGAGCAGCATAAAAAAGCAAGGAAGAAAAGGAGTACAAACAATGAAGGACAGCCTAAATATTCAGGAGGACCTAGAGTCAGCAGAAAAATGGTCATATAAAGAACTCAAGGAATACCTTAGACAGATGGAATGGAACCTTAAAGAAGATACGAGACAGCAAATCCAAACAGTGAAAGAACACTTTGAAAATGAATTACATAGACAGATAAAAGAAGAAGTTAAGCATCTTTATCAGGAGATTGAGATTATAAAAAAAAACCAAACAATAATTCTAGAAATGAAGGAAACGATAAACCAAATTAAAAACTCAATTGAGAGTATCACTAACAGAGTGGAGCAAGTAGAAGCCAGAACATCAGATAATGAAGACAAAATATATCATCTTGAAAAGAGCCTAGCCAACTCAGAAAGGCTGGTTAAAAACCACGAGAAAAACATCCAAGAGATATGGGATAACATAAAGAAACCAAACCTACGAGTCATCGGGATAGAAGAAGGTACAGAGATTCAAACCAAGGGAATGAGTAACCTGCTGAAAGAAATAATTACAGAAAACTTTCCAGAAATAAAAAAGGAAACGGATATACAAATTGTAGATGCATACAGGACACCGAGCACACAAAATCACAGTAGACCAACGCCAAGACACATTGTTATGAAGATATCCAATATACAGAACAAAGAGAAAATACTAAAAGCTACAAGAGAAAGGAGGCAGATTACATTCAGGGGTAAACCAATAAGGTTAACAACGGATTTTTCATCACAGACGCTGAAAGCGAGAAGATCCTGGAACAACGTATTTCAAACACTGAAAGACAATGGATGCCAACCAAGAATTCTGTATCCAGCAAAATTAAGCTTCAGGTACGATAACGAAATAAAAATCTTTCATGATAAACAAAAGCTAAAAGAATTTGCAGCCAGAAAACCAGCATTGCAAAGCATCTTGAGCAAAACACTACACGAGGAAGAAATGAAAAACAATAACCAAAACCATCAGTGGGAAGTGCCTCTATAAAGACAGAGGGCGGGGGGAAAGCTAACCATGGAGAAACAAACTAAATTAAAAAAAAAAAAAAAAAAAGAAGATAAATAATCAAACATGGCTGGAAGTACAAACCATATATCAATAGTAACTCTAAACGTTAATGGCTTAAACTCTCCAATAAAGCGACATAGGCTGGTAACATGGATTAAAAAAACAAATCCAACAATATGCTGCCTCCAGGAGACACATCTGATTGGAAAAGACATACACAGGCTGAAGGTGAAAGGTTGGGAAAAAATATACCATGCACACGGTCCTCGTAAGCAAGCAGGGGTGGCCATCCTCATATCGAATAAAATTGACTTCAAGACTAAATTAATCAAAAGGGATAAGGAAGGACATTATATACTGTTAAAAGGAACCATTCACCAACAAGACATAACAATTATCAATATTTATGCACCAAATAATGGTGCTGCGACGTTCATAAAACAAATTCTCCTCAAGTTCAAGAATCAAATAGACCACAACACAATAATTATGGGTGACTTCAACACACCTCTCTCACAATTGGACAGATCCTCCAAACAAAAGCTGAATAAAGAAACTATAGAACTCAATATCACAATCAACAACCTAGACTTAACTGACATATATAGAATATATCAACCATCATCAAGTGGATATACTTTTTTCTCAGCAGCACATGGATCCTCCTCAAAAATAGACCATATATTATGCCATAGGGCAACCCTCAGTAAATATACAGGGGTGGAGATAATACCATGCATTTTATCTGATCATAATGGAATGAAACTGGAAATCAATGATAAAAGAAGGAAGGAAAAATCCTACATCACATGGAAAATGAACAATATGTTACTGAATGATCAATGGGTTACAGAAGACATAAAGGAAGAAATCAAAAAATTCTTAGAGATAAATGAAAATACAGACACAACATATCGGAATCTATGGGACACAATGAAAGCAGTTTTAAGAGGGAAATTCATCGCTTGGAGGTCATTCCTCAAAAAAAGGAAAAACCAACAAATAAATGAGCTCACACTTCATCTCAAAGCCCTAGAAAAGGAAGAGCAAAACAACAGCAAATGTAGCAGAAGGCAAGAAATAATTAAAATCAGAGCGGAAATCAACGAAATTGAAACAAAAGAAACTATTGAAAAAATTAACAAAACTAAAAGTTGGTTCTTTGAAAAAATAAATAAGATCGACAGACCCTTAGCCATGCTAACGAAGAGAAGAAGAGAGAGAACTCAAATCACTAACATACGGGATGAAAAAGGCAATATCACAACAGACACTACAGAAATACAGAAGACAATTAGAAATTATTTTGAAAACCTATATTCCAATAAAATAGAAGATAGTGAAGACATCGATAAATTCCTTAAGTCATATGATTTGCCCAGACTGAGTCAGGAGGATACTCACAACTTAAACAGACCAATAACAATAGATGAAATAGAAGAAGCAATCAAAAGACTTCCAACCAAGAAAAGCCCAGGACCGGATGGGTATACAGCGGAGTTTTACAAAACCTTTAAGGAAGAATTAATACCAATACTTTTCAAGTTATTTCAGGAAATAGAAAAAGAAGGAGCTCTGCCAAATTCATTCTATGAGGCCAACATCACCCTGATTCCGAAACCAGACAAAGACACCTCAAAGAAAGAAAACTACAGACCAATATCTCTGATGAACCTAGATGCAAAAATCCTCAATAAAATTCTGGCGAATCGGATACAAAGGCACATCAAAAAAATTGTGCACCATGATCAAGTAGGATTCATCCCTGGGATGCAAGGATGGTTCAATATACGGAAATCAATAAATGTTATTCACCACATCAATAGACTTAAAAATAAGAACCATATGATCATCTCAATAGACGCAGAAAAAGCATTCGACAAAGTACAGCATCCCTTTATGTTCAAAACATTAGAAAAACTAGGGATAACAGGAACTTACCTCGACATTGTAAAAGCTATCTATGCTAAGCCTCAGGCTAGCATCATTCTCAATGGAGAAAAATTGAAGGCATTCCCCCTAAAATCTGGAACAAGACAGGGATGCCCTCTATCACCACTTCTATTCAATATAGTTCTCGAAACACTGGCCAGAGCAATTAGACAGACGAAAGAAATTAAAGGCATAAAAATAGGAAAGGAAGAACTTAAATTATCACTATTTGCAGATGACATGATTCTATACCTAGAAGACCCAAAAGGGTCTACAAAAAAACTACTAGAACTAATAAATGAATTCAGCAAAGTGGCAGGATATAAAATCAACACGCATAAATCAAAGGCATTTCTGTATATCAGCGACAAAACTTCTGAAACGGAAATGAGGAAAAACACTCCATTCACAATATCCTCAAAAAAAATAAAATACTTGGGAATCAACCTAACAAAAGAGGTGAAAGATTTATATAATGAAAACTACAAAACCCTAAAAAGAGAAGTAGAAGAAGATCTTAGAAGATGGAAAAATATACCCTGTTCATGGATAGGCAGAACTAACATCATCAAAATGGCGATATTACCAAAAGTTCTCTATAGGTTTAATGCAATGCCAATCAAAATCCCAACGGCATTTCTTGTAGAAATGGATAAAGCAATCATGAAATTCATATGGAAAAATAAAAGACCCAGAATAGCAAAAGCAATTCTAAGCAGGAAGTGCGAATCAGGCGGTATAGCGATACCAGACTTAAAACTATATTACAGAGCAATAGTAACAAAAACAGCATGGTACTGGTACCAAAACAGGAGGGTGGACCAATGGTACAGAATAGAGGACACAGAGACTAATCCACAAAGCTACAACTATCTTATATTTGATAAAGGAGCTAAAAGCATGCAATGGAGGGAGGATAGCATCTTCAACAAATGGTGCTGGGAAAACTGGAAATCCATATGCAACAAAATGAAACTGAATCCCCTCCTCTCGCCATGCACAAAAGTTAACTCAAAGTGGATCAAGGAGCTAGATATCAAATCAGAGACTCTGCGTCTGATAGAAGAAAAAGTTGGCTCCGATCTACATATTGTAGGGTCGGGCTCCAAATTCCTTAATAGGACACCCATAGCACAAAAGTTGATAACAAAAATCAACAAATGGGACTTACTTAAACTGAAAAGTTTTCTCTCAGCAAGAGAAACAATAAAAGAGGTAAATAGGGAGCCTACATCATGGGAACAAATTTTTACTCCTCACACTTCAGATAGAGCCCTAATATCCAGAGTATACAAAGAACTCAAAAAATTAAACAATAAGAAAACAAATAACCCAATCAACAAATGGGCCAAAGACCTGAACAGACACTTCTCAGAGGAGGACATACAATCAATCAACAAGTACATGAAAAAATGCTCACCATCTCTAGCAGTCAGAGAAATGCAAATCAAAACCACCCTAAGATACCATCTCACTCCAGTAAGATTGGCAGCCATTATGAAGTCAAACAACAACAAGTGCTGGAGAGGATGTGGGGAAAAGGGTACTCTTGTACATTGCTGGTGGGACTGCAAACTGGTGCGGCCAATCTGGAAAGCAGTATGGAGATTCCTGGGAAAGCTGGGAATGGAACCACCATTTGACCCAGCTATTGCCCTTCTTGGACTTTTCCCTGAAGACCTTAAAAGAGCGTACTACAGGGATACTGCTACATCGATGTTCATAGCAGCACAATTCACAATTGCTAGACTGTGGAACCAACCCAGATGCCCTTCAATAGATGAATGGATAAAAAAAATGTGGCATTTATACACCATGGAGTATTACGCAGCACTAAAAAATGACAAAATCATAGAATTTGCAGGGAAATGGATGGCACTAGAGCAGATTATGCTTAGTGAAGCTAGCCAATCCCTAAAAAACAAATACCAAATGTCTTCTTTGATATAATGAGAGCAACTAAGAACAGAGCAGGGAGGAAGAGCAGGAAGAAAAGATTAACATTAAACAGATACATGAGGTGGGATGGAAAGGGAGAGAAAAGGGAAATTGCATGGTAATGGAGGGAGACCCTCATTGTTATACAAAATTACATATAAGAGGTTGTGAGGGGAATGGGAAAATAAACAAGGAGAGAAATGAATTACAGTAGATGGGGTAGAGAGAGAAGATGGGAGGGGAGGGGAGGGGGGATAGTAGAGGATAGGAAAGGTAGCAGAATACAACAGTTACTAATAGGGCATTATGTAAAAATGTGGATGTGTAACCGATGTGATTCTGCAATCTGTATTTGGGGTAAAATTGGGAGTTCATAACCAACTTGAATCTAATGTACGAAATATGATATGTCAAGAGCTTTGTAATGTTTTGAACAACCAATAAATAAAATTAAAAACAAAGTACCATTTACATTAGCATCCCAGAATATGAAATACTCAGGTATTAATCTAACAAAATATGTATATGATAAAAAGTAAAAATATAAAAAGTGTGTGTGTGTGTGTGTGTGTGTGTAATGAAAAGTTAAAAAAATGATGAAAGAAATCAAGGAAGAACTAATGCAGAGATATTCCATGTACATGCAAAGGAAGATTCAATATTATCAAGATCTCAGTTCTTCCAAACTTGATCTAAAGATTCAACACAAGCTCAATCAAAATTCCCAGCCAGTTATTTTTCGGATATCACCAAACTAATTCTAAATTTTATATGGAGGCAAAAGACCCAGAATAGACAACTCAATAGTGAAAGACAAAAATAAAATCATTGAATTGAAACTTCCCAACTTCAAAACTTACAAGAAAGTAATAAAGACAAGACAAGGACAGTCCTTTCAACAACTAGTGCAGGAATGACTAGACCTCCATATGCAAAAAGAAAAGAAAAAATAAAACCTAGACACAGACCTTACATTCTTCATAAAAATTCACTGAAAATGCATCACAGACATAATGTTAAATGCACAACAATAATAATTCTATAGTACAGCATAAGATAAAATCAAGATGACCTTGAGTTTGGTGATGAATTTTTAGATGTAACACCAAAAGCATAACCCATGAATAATAATGATAAACAGGACTTCATTAAAATTTAAAATTTATGCTCTAAGAAAGACACTGTCAAGAGAATGAAAAGGCAAAACATTTAAAGGGCAAGCCAGGAGAAAATATTTACCACAGACACACCTGATAAAGAACTATTTATCTAAAATGTGTAAAGAATTCTTAAAACTCAATAATAAGGAAACAACCCAATCTTTTTAAATGAGTAAAAGACTTTATTCAAATAGACACATCATCAAAAAAAGATAGACAAATGAAAAATAAGTGCCTGAATAGATGCTGCACAGCATATGTCATCAGGGAAAATTTAAACAATGAGATTGCACTATAGACCTATTAGAAATAGACAAAATCGGGCTGGGGAGGTGGCTCAAGTGGTGGCGCACTTGCCTGGCATGCGTGCGGCCCGGGTTCGATCCTCAGCACCACATACAAAGATGTTGTGTCCGCCGAAAACTAAAAAGAATAAATATTGGAAGAATTCTCATTAATATTCTCTCTCTCTCTCTCTCTCTCTCTCTCTCTCTCTCTCTCTCTCATCTCTCTCATCTCTCTCTCATCTCTCTCAAAAAATAAAAAGAAATAGACAAAATCCAAAACCCTGGCAACAGCCAATTCTGGGGAAGATGGAGGACGAAAGGAATTTCCACTTGAGAGTGGGAATGCAAGCCTAGCAGTTTCTTACAAAATTAAACATACTCACCCATACAACCCAGTAATTGCACTCCTTGGTATTTACCCAAAGGAGTTGGAAAATTATTCCCACAGAAAAATCTGCACCCAAATATTTATAGCACCTTTATTTATAATTGTCGAAACATGGAAGCAATCAAGACGTCCTTCAGTAGGTAATGTGGAACATCAGACAATGGAATATTATTCAGCAGTAAAAAGAAATAAACTATTAAACCATGAAAAGACAGGGAAGACCCTTAAATACATTTTACTAAATGAAAAAAGAAATCTGAAAAGTCTATAGGCTGTATGATTACAATCAGAAAAGACAAATTAGTGAGAAAAAAAGACAGTAAATGATCAATGGTTGCCATAGGTTAAAGGGAAGGGAGGGATGAATAAGTGGAACAGAGGATATTTAGGAGAGTAAAAGTCTTTTTATGATACTATAATGGGAGGCAAATGTCATTATACATTTGAAAAAACCCATAGAATATACAATGCCAAAGGTGAATACTAATGTAAATTATGGACTTGGATAATCATGTGTCAATGGGATGTTGGTAGCTGTGGGGAGGAATGTGAATATGCAGAGGCAGGAGATTTATAGGAACTCTGTACTTTCCAGCCAATTTTGTTGTGAACCTAAAACTGCTCTTAAAAATAAAGCATATTTTTTTGGGCTGGGGATGCGGCTCAAGTGGTAGCACGCTCGCCTGGCATGCACGGGGCACTGGGTTCGATCCTGCACACCACATAAAAATAAACTAAAGATGTTGTGTCCACTGAAAACTAAAAAATAAATATTAAAAAATTCTCTCTCTCTCTCTTAAAAAAATAAAGCATATTTTTTAAAAAAAGGAAAAAAATTGAAAAGCAGGCGAATTTGAATAAGAGAGTTATCTTTTTTAAGACATTCTCTTTTTTTCCCCCTCTTTCTTCAAGGCATGATTAATCCCCAACTTATAAGAGGGCTAGAGATATTTGCAACTTTAAAGGGCAATTTCTATATTCTTTCTTGGGGACCCTAAATTATACCAATAAAAACTCATGGATGAAGCACCTAGAGATGATGAAGACCTCCTAGAGTCAACGTTTAGTTTACACTTAAAAGCACTAGGTTTATATCTAGCTGGGCACAGTGGTGCACACCTGTAATCTCTTCCACCAAAGAAGATAAATAAATGACTAATAAACCCATGAAAAGATGTTCAAAATCATTCATTATTAGGGGAACTGAAATTAAAACACTAATAACACACCACTACATACCTATTAGAACAGATATAATAAAAAATACTGATAATACAATGTTGGCAAGGATATACAGAAACTAAGAGCTTGCTACTACTAACAGAAATGTAAGCTGATACAGCCACTTTGGAAAAGTGTGGCAGTTTCTTAAAAATTTAAACATATATTTGTCATACAATGCAGCAATTCTCCTCCTAGCAAACTACCTAGAAGAAATGAAAATATATGTTCAAAGATTAATACACAAATGTTCATAGCAGATTTACTTTTCAAAAATTTAACTTTGGGGATAAACTGAAACTGAAAAAAAAGAGGTTGAGCTAAAATTGCTTCATTAAAGTAAACTCTAAATGATAACTAGAATAAAGGAAAATGAACCTAGCTAAAAAGTTTAAGATGTAAAAAGAAGTGAAGGCAAAAAACAAAACAAAACAAAACAAAAACAAAAACCAACAGTAAATGTCATGGTATATTTAACTGAGCACTATATAAAAATGATACTATCCTTTGGGTTTAATTAACATACACATAGCATTAAATATCTGAAAACAAAAATACAAAAGCTGGAAGGGATAGATGAAATGAGTCCAAAGGTCCTTTTGTTTTCTGGGAGGAGAGGGAAAGTACTGATTAACATTAAACTTTGGTAAGTGAAGAATTCACATTGGGGCGCACGTCAGCAAGATGGGGGACCAGACACTCCTACAATTCTTGCCTCCAAGAAAAACCCCAAAGCAATCAATAAACTACATTTCAACCAAAATAACTAAAGGAAAGCAGTGGAGAATAGCAAAGATGTAGCAGAAATCTTGCAGAGCACAGAAACCCAGGATAGCCATATATAGAAGGGAAGAAACACGCTTTGCCTCTACCAACCCATTCCCCCAGTCAGAGTCAGCCACAAACTAGGTGGGATTTCAACCTGCAGCAGAAAAGGCAAGGCAAAGGACCCCAACAGCCCCATCACCACCACAGACATCAAGTGTCTTCACTACTGTGGGAGTTTCCCTGAGGCCACATTCTGAGCTGCTTCCAGAGAAGGCACTGATACTATGCTCAACTTCCTGCGCTGCTTCTGAGTTTCACCATCTGGGAAACAGAGATACTCCTAGACTGTGTCCTGCTCCAAGTGAAAATAGCCATTGCACCTCTTCATCCTGAGGTTCCACGGAACCACTCCCACCAGATAGCACATGATCCCTAAACAGAGCTATTGCCCCTAGGGCAAGCTACACCAGAATTGCTCCATCCTCCTCTCCCAGTTCACTGATGCACTGTGCCCCTATGGCTGAGCTGAAGTGGTACCCATCCCTAAAGAGCCAGAGTCTCAGACTACTAGAGTAGTCATATCCCTAGTGCCAAAGCTGAGGCAGCACACCACTAGCCAGGAATCTCAAGCCACCTGCATGTGGAGCAGACATACTCCCTTGTGTCACAAGTGAGGCAGCAGCCATCCCCTATGAACTCCAAGCCTCTGGCACAGAAGCAGCTTCATCTTTCAGCATAATAGCTAATGCAGGGTCTCAATCACAAGTATCCAGAGGTTCCATAGACCCATGTAGTCACACTTTCTGAAGCCAAGGAGATATGGTGCCTCACATGCCAGGGAATCAGAATCTTGGCTGAACTAGTATGATGTTCTTCCATACTAGCCAGAACTAGACTAGCCCCTAACAGACCAAGCTGCTGAGACACTTCCCTCTGTGGGAAGTGAAGTCATTGCTGTGCTATTTTCCTGTACCCCCAGACATATTGCCATTCCTTGGTCCTTGCTACTGCTGCTCCAAGCCTCACAGAGCTGGGCTACTGCTGTATCTCACTACCCCAGGATCCAGAGTCTCAACTGCAGAGTACCTCATCCTGAAGTGGGAGCTGCCATTGTGGTCTACTGGTTCTGGGTCCCAAATTATAGCTGTTCCCTGGTCCCTAAGGCCTGGGCCTCAGAAACACTTCTTCTTTGGAGCCATGCCAGTTCGTCCTCTTACCACCCAGAATCAGAACCATAACTGTATCCCAGCCCCCTGAGCCTGAGCTGCCATAGTATGCTTCAAAAAAACAAATCCTGGCATAGTAGAACTGCATTCACTCATGTATTGGAGAATGACCCTACAATTCAGGTGATATGGTAGTTTTGCAAGGCCATGATCCTAGGAATCTGGCTCCACAGTCACCATATGCACCAGTGTCCTGAATCCCAGTGCTGTTTGTGGGTGCCTGTGAGATACGTAAGACCCTAACTAAGAGAGATCACCTCATCAAAGACTCTCCACTATGAAGAAGACAAGAACAGGAAGATTCCTAAAGCTCTTGCCCTAAACAACTTTGCAGCCACTATCAGTGCCACAAACATCTGGCACCCACACTGCTGAGGCAACCAGTCACAGCTAAATTGATGACAACTGAAGAAGCTGCATGGAGGTCATACCACTGTGCCCACATAGAACCAGAACCACTGTACACTGCCCAAACAGCATCCTCAGGCCCATCCCCAGGTAAAAATCTTGAAAACCAGTCTTAAGTTTGAAGAGGTGACAGTAGCAAAAAATTCATTAAGATCAATGCAGGGCCACAAGAACATGAAAAAGCAAGGAAATGTTACAACACATTATTGGAACATAATAATTTTCCAAAAAAAAAAAAACCTAACCCCAAAGAAATGGAAATGTATTAATCACCTGTAAAATTATTCAAAATTATGATCTTAAGAAAACTTAGCTATATACAAATAGACAATTCAGTGATGTTAGGGAAAAAATTCATTACCTGAATGAGGAATTCAATGGAGATAAATGCCATAAAAGAAGAAGCAAACAGAAATCTTGGAGCTGAAAAAAATAACAAAATTAAAAATACAATCAAAAGCTTTAATAGAAGAATAGGGCAAGCAAAATAAAAGAATCTGTGAACTTGAAGATAGGTCTTTTTGAAATCACTCAGTCAGAGGAAAAAGAAAAGAAATTAAAAGGAGTCAAGACAGCCATCAAGGGACTCATGAGACAACATCAAGTGAACAAATGATTGCATTATGGAAGTCACAGAAGGAAAAAATATAAAAATATGGGGAAAAGGGTTACTTATTTTTTCTTTTTCCTTTCATTATACAGGACAGTAGAATGTATTTTGACATATCATATACACATGGAGTATAACTTCCCATTCATGTGGTTGTACATAATGTGGAGTTACACTAGTCATGTATTCATATATGAACATAGGAGAGTTGTGTCCAGTTCATTCTATTGCCTTTCCCATTCTCATCCCCCATTTATTCCCCATATTGTCCCCGTTCAATCCAGTGAACCTCCACTCTTCTCTTCTTGTCTACCCCCTATACCACCACCTATGAGAGTCAGCATCCACATATCAGAGAGAACATTTGGCCTTTGGTTTGGTGGGATTGGATAATTTCACGTAGCATGATAACCTCCAGTTCCATCCATTTCCTGTCAAATGCCATAATTTCATCCCGTTTTATGGCTGAGTAATATTCAATTGTGTATATATACCACATTTTCTTTATCCATTCATCTGTTGAAAGGCACCCAGGTTGGTTCCAAAGCTTAGCTATTGTGAATGGAGTTGCTATGAACATTGATGTGGCCATGTCACTACAATATGTTGATTTTAAGTCCTCTAGGTATGTGCTGAGGAGTCAGATAAATTTTGGTTCCATTCCAAGTTTTCTGAGAAATCTCCATTCTGCTTTTCAGAGGGGTTTCACCAATTTGCAGTCCCACCAGTAATGGACGAGTGTGCCTTTTCCCCACTTCCTCACCAACCCTTATTATAACTTATATTCTTGATAATTGCCTTTCTGATTGCAATGAAATGAAATCTCAGTGTAGCCTTAATTTGCATTTCTCTAATTGCTAGTGATGTTGAACATTTTTTCATATATTTGTTGACCATTTGTATTTCTTCTTCTGTAAAGTGACTGATCAGTTCCTTTGCCCATTTGTTGATGGGATTATTTGTTTTGTTTTTGGTGTTAAGTTTTTTGAGTTCTTTATATATCCTGGAGATTAGTGCTCTATCTAAGGTGCAAGTGACAAAGATTTTTTTCCCATTCTGTAGGCTCTCTCTTAAAGTTGTCCTCTTAAAGTTGTCCCAACTATGGACAACTTTGGTTTAGCTTGAGCCAGTGGGCAAATATGCAGTGGGGACTCAGCCTAAATAAGCTATAACTTGTTTGTTCAGAAGTAAGAAGAAACACACTGGACTGCAGTTGAGACCCATGACCCACCCCATACCCGGCAGATTCCAAAAGTAGAGGTCTGGGAAAGAAGCATCTCAATTTCAAATATCATATCAAGGAGGAACATTTGACTTTTCTTGTTCTTGTGTTTGTCTTTTTTTGGTTCTATTTTGTTTTGTTCTCCCCTGTCAGTGAAATAATGGCAGAAAATGTTCCAAATCATGAGAATGATATGGAGACCCAGATAGTAGAACCATTTTTGTTTTATTCAGCTTTTTCACCACTGTGACCAAAACCTGACAAGAACAATTTAGAAGAGGAAAAATTCATTTGGCACTCATGGTTTCAGAGGTCAGTTCACAGATGGCCAACTCCATTGCTATGGGTCTGAGGTGAGGCAGAACATCATGGTGGAAGAGTGTAGAGCAGGAAAGCACCTCAGGACATGGAAATCAGAAAGCAATAATAGAGATCCACTCAATGGGGACAAAGCATAAGCCCCAAAAGCTTATACCCATCTTATAACCCATCTCCTCCAGCCACAGCCTATCTACCTTCAGTTATCACTCAGTTAATCCATATGAGAAGATTAATCTACTAACTGGATTATAACTATCATCCTCTAATCATTTCACCTCTGAATTTTCTTGCATTGTCTCACACATGAGTTCATATCTAAACCTCATATCTAAACCTTGACACACTTAGAACTTCAAACAGACATGACCAGAAAAGAACCTCTCTATAACATATCATAGTTAAAATACCAAAAGTACAGAATAATAAAAGTTATAAGAGAGAAGCATCAATTCACTTATGAAGACGAACCCACAAGAACAGCAGCACATTTCTGAGAACTTCTAAAGGCCAGAAGGAATGGAATGATACATTTCAAGGCCTAAAAAACTGTAAGTGCCAACCTAGATGACAATGTCCAGCAAAGTTATCTTTCAGAATTGAAAAAAGAAATAAAGACCTTCCAAGATAGGCATAAACTAAAAGAATTCATGACCCCTAAATCAGCACTACAGAAGATATTCAAAGGAATCCTATGCCCAGAGGAGGAAGCAAGATAAATACAACCACAAAAGCATAGGAAAGAATAAATTGCACTAGAAGAGTACTTATGCAAATCAAAAATAGGAAGGGACCCTACATTTTTAAATTTCTAAGACTTAACAGCCTCTTCTTTTTACTGATTATTTCAGTAAATCATCAAACCCCTAAGATGAATGAGGGAAAGGGAAAAAAATATAAAATTCTCAAAACAACCAAAAGAAAAACAACAAAATGTAAGGAACTGGAACATTTCAATAATAACCAGGACTGGGGTTGTAACTCAGTGGTAGAGCACTTGCCTAGTATGTGTGAGGCACTGGGTTCAATTCTCAGCACCACATAAAAGCAAATAAAATAAAAGTCTATTGACAACTAAAAAAATATTTAAAAAAATAAGAACTGGGCCTGATGTTTAAATAACAACAACAACAATAACAACAACAACCAAGAGTGTAAATGGTCTGCATTCCCCAATTAAAAGACACAGACTGCCAAACACAATAGTTCACACCTGTAATCCCAAGTTACAATAACATAGACCAATAATCTTCATGAGCACAGATGCAAAAATCCTCAATAAGATATTTATAAATTGAATTCAACATCAATGAAAAAGATCATACACCATGTTGAAAATGGCTTCATTCCAGGAATATAAAGTTGATTCAAGAAGCATAAATCAATAATGTAATATACCACATAAACTGCATCATCTCAATAGATGCTGGAAGAACCTTCAATAATTCCACATCCCTTCATGATAAAAATCCTGATAAACTAGGATCATACCTCAACATAATAAGGCTACCCACAACAAATCCATTGCCAACATCATACTGAATGCGGGGGGGGGGGGCAGGGGGAGGAATAAAGTATTTCCTCTAAAATCAGGAATAAGACAAGGGTGTCCATTCTTACCATTTGTCTATTCCTATATAGTGTTGGAAACTTTGGCCACAGCAATCAAGCAAAAGAAAGAAGTAAAAGTAATACAAACAGGAGACGAGGAAGATACAGCATCCCTGTTTGCAGATGATATTATTCTACACTCAGAAAACCCAAAGAGTCCACAATAATCTCTTAAAGTTAATAAATTCAGCAAAGTAGCATGATACAAAAATCAACATATAAAAACATATAGGTAGCTTTCCTATATACCAACAATTATTTTGCTGAGAAAGAAATCAGGAAAACAGGGCTGGAGGTGTAGCTCAGTTGTAGAGCACTTGCCTAGTATGTATAAGGAATAAGGCCCTGGGCTCAATCCCCAGCACCACACACACACACACACACACACACACACACATATATCAAAAAAAGATTAAAAAATAAGAAGGAAAACAATCCCATTCATAATAGACTCATGTGTGTGTGTGAGCGTGTGTTGTGTACACACACACACACATCTATGAATAAACAACTAAAAAGGTGAAAGACATCCACAATGAAAATTATAAACACAGTAAAAAGAAGTTGAATAAAACACTAGAAGATGGAAAGATATCTCATATTCATGGATTGGGAGAATTAATATTGTTAAAATGGCCATACTACCAAAAGTGATATACAGATACATTGCAATTCCCATCAAAATGCCAATGAAATCCTTTTTTTTATTTCCAATGACATCCTTAATAGAACTAGCTAGAAAAAAAAACTCTGAAATTCACTTGGAAACACAAAAGACACTGAATTGACAAAGCAATTCTAGCAAACAGAACAATTCTGGAGATATCACAATACCTGATTTCAAAATATACTATAGAATAATGGTAACAAAACCAGTATGGTATTGGCATATAAAACAGACATGTAGACCAATGGAATAGAATAGAGAACCCAGGAATAAACCTATGCATTCTACAGCCATGTGATTTTTGATAAAAAGAGACAAAAACAAAAATTGGAGAAATGATAGCCTCTTCAGCAAATGGTGTTGGAAAAATAGGACTTCTACCTGTAGAAGACTGGAATTAGATCACTATCTCTCACCCTATACAAAAGTCAAGTAAAAATAAATCAAAGACCTTAATGTAATATCTGAAACCTTGAAACCACCAGAGGAAAATATAGGGGAAACACTTTGAGATATAAGTATAGGCAATGATTTCCTGAAGAGGCCTCAAGTAGCTCAGGAAACAAAAGCAAGAATCAGCAAATGGGATTACATCAAATTAATAACCTTGTACAGAGCAAAAGAAAAAAAAATCAAGAGTAAAGAGATGGCCTCCCGAATGGGAGAAAATCTTTGCCAGCTACTCATCTGACAGAGGATTAAAATCCAGAATATATAAAGAACCCAAAAATGGTACACCAAAAGGACAGGTAATCTAATCAACAGATGGCAAATGAGCTGAACAGACACTTCTCAAAAGAAGAAGTAAAAATGTGCCTGGCATGGTGACACATGCCTGTAATCCCAGCAGCTCAGGAGGCTAAGGCAGGAGGATTCCAAGTCCAAAGTAAGGCTCAGCAATTTAGCAAGATCCTGACTCAAGGGGAAAAAAAAAGAATTCAAGATGGCAGTTTAGAAGAAGACTGCATTGCTAATTGCTCCATGGCTCAAAATTCAAGTGGGGGTGGGGGGTGGGGTGGGGAGAATAGCTGGGATTCAAGTAGTGTGAATACTATTTCTCTGTGAGTTATTAGAAGACCCCCCAACAGCTGCTTCTGCACAGGAATCACAGCTTCTGTGCTTGTGCAGGTCTTCAGGCCTCAGCGTCAGGGCAAACTCCAGGCCATTCGCCCACACAGGACCTCTGGGTGCCTGAGCAGGACCACCAGCATCAGCACCCCCACAGGACACCCAGTCGCTGCCCACGATCATGACCTCTTCTGCCACTCCAGAGTGAACCCCCATCTACCAACATGGGGCTTCCCTGGTGGCCTCCATCTTGGGACACTGTAACCATTGCCATAGTCCCCTACATGTGGTAGCCTGCCATGGGGACAATGCACAGGGTCTGGAGATAGTCGCCAGCCACAACACTGCACACCAAAGAGCTGCATCTCTGATCACACCACCCAATGACACCACCTGGCCCCACCCTACCCGACACCCCACTACTGAAAGCAGCCACCTCCCTCTTGGGATACCTTTGTCGCCATCTTTAGTTGGGGAAACTCCCAGCTTGGGACATTGGCTGGGGCTTAGAAGCAAAATCAAGGTACCTGTAGTCCCCAACTTCCTCTTCTCCCTGGCAGCCACTAACCCAGCACAGTGCTTGCTTCTATGCAGCTAGTCTGTACCTCACAAATGCGGGTCCTGAACTGCCCAATACAAAACCAGCTCTCTGCCACAGTTGGGCAGCTCTCAAACCTTCTTGACTGGGAAGTAGAAAGGGAGAGGGTGAGTGAGATAGTTTAGAAACTAAATTCGAGACCAGGAATTGTGAGGTCTACAGGTGATATAAGGAGAAAAATAAGACCAGGCACCAATATCACACAAGCAGGGCCCAAAGGAAATCCTTGGGGTGCATTCCCCCATCAGGGAGCACATGCTATACCCCACCTGCAGGAGCTCCGCCCCCAAGACCAACCCTCCCTCCCTAATAACCTTCACCATCCTGAGGGTGGAGATACCAGCAAACAATAGACAACCCCACCTGATGGATGAGAAGGAAAGCAGGAAAGACACTGATCTCCAACAAAAATAATCCTTGTATCTTCCTTGGAGATTTTTTTTTCCTCTTTTCTCTCTCTCTGTCTTCTCGTGCCCTCACTTCCTAACATTTGTGAAACCAAGTACTTTTCATGAATTAGGCTACTGAGGACTAGGATGTCTGAATAGTATATTATAGTTGTGTTGTATATTCTTTTATTTCCTATTTTTCTTAATATTTATGTTTGTTTTTTGTACTCTCTCTATTGTTTTTCCACTTACTTATCTCCCCAAAATAACTTTCTCTGTCTTCTCCTCCTACTAACCAACTTCTTTAGATTCCTCTTTCAAGCTTTCTAAGATCCAATAACTATATCTTCACCTCCTACATCCTTAACATCTCATCCTATACCTCCCCCCTGGCTCTTTGCCCATCATCAGAAACTGCAGACCCCTTTGCAGACCTGCTGTTTATATTGTAGATAATAATTGAACTCACCATTTCTGTATATTGTGACAAAACTGTAAACTTCTTAATAGCAGCTACTTGGTTTAAGGCTGTATATTATTTGTATTAGGATCTGTTAACATTGTTCTCCCCCTTAAAGGAGAGGTACTGGAACCCTGCAGGGACACTATAAGCCTTTAGGGTAAAAACTGTAATGCTTTGGATCCACACTGCTAGAAGGGAAGACACATGAACAACATGAAAAAATAAGGGAAGAAAGGGCCCCCAAACAAACCAAGATACCACATTATTAGAATCCATGGCCTGTACAACAGAAGAGTGACAAAAAAGGAATTCAGGATGTACATAATTAAAGTGTTCTGTGAATTAAAGGATGATATAAGAGAGCAAATACAGGCAACAAAAGATCATTTCAAAAAAGAGCTACATAAGCAAATACAGGAAGCAAAAGATTACTTCAATAAGAAAATAAAGGTTCTGGGGGAAAAAAAACAGAAATCCTTGAAATGAAAGAAATAATAAACCAAATTAAAAACTCAATGGAAAGCACTACCAACAAATTAGATGACTTGGAAGACAGGACCTCAGACAATGAAGACAAAATATATAATCTTGAAAAGAATGTTGACCACACAGTTAAGACGGTAAGAAACCATGAGCAGAATATTCAAGAATTATGGAATAACATAAAAAAAGACAAAATTTAAGAATTATTGGGATAGAGGAAAGCATAGAGTTCCAAACCAAAGGAATGTACAGTCTATTCAATGAAATAATATCAAAATTTTGCAAACATGAAGAATGAATTGGAAAATCAAATATAAGAGGCTTACAGGACATAAAATGTACAAAGTCATGACAGAACCACACCAAGGTACATTATAATGCAAATCTTTATTATAATGTGCATACAGAATAAGGAGAGAATTTTAAAAGCCATAAGAGAGAGGAATCAGATTACATATAGGAGGAAACCAATTAGAATATCTGCAGATTTTTTAACCCAGACCCTGAAAGCTAGAAGATCCTGGAACAACATATACCGAGATCTGAAAAAAAAATGGATGCCAACCAAGAATTGCCACAGTCCGGCTGCAGCAAAATAACCGGGGGGTGACGAATAACTTGTGTACGTTGATACAGCAGGAGTAGGAGCCGTTTATTGCAGGACAGGAGCAGTATTTATACATTCCACACAGCTTATCTAATTAGCATAAACTAGATACATCAGTCAACCAATCAGGAATCTCTACACCTAATGGCTCGGTTTTGTTACTTCTCAAACCACTCCCTCTGACATTTTGCCAGGCACCATCCAGACTTGTTTACGAACTTTAACATTCCCCTGGCAAAATGCCAGGTGTTATTTTGACTTGTTTACAGACTCTAACATTTCCCCCTTTTGTTTAATTTAAATAATGACCATAGTGGTTTTTACAGAAACACCATAAATAACCTGCTACAAACAGAAAGGGAGGATACAAAATGCCACAATACCAAGCCATTTGATGGCTCCATGCAAGAAGCCCTTGGAAAAATTATACCAGCAATGACACTGTTAGCAAAGATACCGAGTTACAATTTGTTATAGATTACAGTTTGTTGTCTCAGTCCAGGTAAAGCAGTGTCTCAATAGATTAACTCACAGTCCCGGTAAATCACAGTCCAGGTAAGTTCTGCAGACAGCTAGCTTAAATCACAGTCCAGGTAAGTTCTGCAGGCAGCTAGCTTGATCCGAAGTCTCGTCCGGTTTTCAGCAACATTGGAAATTCTTCCACCTTCGTCTTCACTGGCACGAAGGCAGGAACGCCGGATGGCTAAAGAAAATCCTGTAGTATTCCAGCAGGCACTAAGAAAACAACCTTCTGAACAATTTAGTA
>NW_026000229.1:5513955-5549892 GCF_001458135.2 Marmota marmota marmota
AGTAGGGACGAAGAGCATGAGAAGAAGATTAACATTAAACAGAGATGAGAGGTGGGAGGGAAAGGGAGAGAAAAGGGAAATTGCATGGAAATGGAAGGAGACCCTCAGGGTTATACAAAAGAACATACAAGAGGAAATGAGGGGAAAGGGAAAAATAATACAAGGGGGAGAAATGAAGGTCAGTATAGGGGGTAGAGAGAGAAGAGGGGTGGGGAGGGGAGGGGAAGGGGGATAGTAGAGCATAGGAAAGGTAGCAGAACATGACAGTCACTAGTATGGCAATATGTAAATCAATGGATGTGTAATTGATGTGATTCTGCAATCTGTATATGGGCTAAAAATGGGAGTTCATAACCCACTTGAAGCAAAGTGTGAAAGATGATATATCAAGAACTATGTAATGTTTTGAACAACCAACAATAAAAAAAATTAAAAAAAATATAAAAAAATTTTAAAAAGTCAAAAAAAAAAAAAAAAAGACATAGACTGCCAGATTGGATTTTAAAAAAGACCCAACAATAAACTGCCTTCAAGAGACTCATCTCATAGGAAAAGACATGCACAGACTGACATGGACTGTATAAACAAGCAGGGTTTCCATCCTCATATCAAATAAAGTAGACTTCAAGCCGAAGTTAATCAAAAGGGATAAAAAAGGACATTTCATACTGCTTAAGGGAACCACATATCAACAAGATGTAACAATTATAATTATATATGCCCCAAACCATGGAGCATCTACATTCATCAAACAAACTCTTCTCAAGTTCAAAAGTCAAATAAACCACAAAATAATAATTCTGGGTGACTTTGACACATCTCTTTCACCACTGGATAGATCATCCAAACAAGAGCTAAACAAAGAAACTATAGAACTCAATAATACAATCACTAGCTTAGTCTTAACAGACATATATAGGATATTTCATCCATCAACAAATGAATACACTTTCTTCTCAGCAGCACATGGAACCTTCTCTAAAATACACAAAGCCATAAAGCAACTCTTAGTAAATACAAAAAAGTAGAGATACTACCCTGCATTTTATCAGATCATAATGGAATAAAATTAGAAATCAATGATAAAATAAAAAATAGAAGCTACTCCAACACCTGGAGACTAAATAATATACTACTGAATAAACAATGGGTTGCAAAAGACATCAAAGATAAGATTTAAAAATTCTTAGAGATAAATGAGAACACTGATACAACATATAAAAATCTCTGGGACACTATGAAGGCAGTAGTAAAAGGAAGTTCATTGCATAGAGTTCATTCCTTAAAAAAAGATAAAGTCAAAAAATAAATGACCTAACACTACATCTCAAAGCCCTAGAAAAAGAAGAACAAACCAACACCAAAATCAATAGAAGACAGGAAATAATTAAAATCAAAGCTGAAATCAATGAAATAGAAACAATGGGAAAAAATGACAAAACAAAAAGTTGGTTCTTTAAAAAAAATAAATAAAATTGACAGACCCTTAGTCATGCTAACAAACAGAAGGAGAGAGAAAACTCAAATTACTAACATCCATGATGAAAAAGGAAATATCAATATCATAACAGATGCTACAGAAATACAGAAGATAACCAGAAATTATTTTGAAAATTTGCACTCCAATAAAATAGAAAATATTGAAAGCATCAACAAATTTCTAGTCATATGATTTGCCCAAATGGAATCAGGATGATATACACAAGATTAACAGATCTATTTCAAGCAATGAAACAGAAGACACTATTAGAAGCCTACCAACCAAGAAAAGCACAGGACCAGATGGATACACAGCTGAGTTCTATAAGACCTTCAAAGAAGAACTAATTACCAATACTCCTCAAATTATTACATGAAATAGAAAAAGAGGGAACACTTCCAAACTCATTATATGAGGTCAATATCATCTTGATTCCAAAACCAGACAAAGACACAACAAGGAAAGAAAACTTTAGACCAATATCTCTAATGTGCAAAAATTCTGGCAAATCAAATACAAAAAAAATATTAAAAAGATAGTGCACTACAATCAAGTGGTGTTCATCCCAGGGATGCAAAGTTGGTTCAACACTCAGAAATCAATAAATGTAATTCATCACATCAATAGACTTAAAGAAAAGAATCAGATGATTATCTCAATAGATGCAGAAAAAGTGTTTGACAAAATACAGCTCCGCTTCATGTTCAAAACACTAGAAAAACTAGGGATAACAGGAACATATCTTAACACTGTAAAAACTATCTAAGCCCCAGGCTAACATCATTCTAACTGGAGAAAAATTCAAAGCATTCCCTCTAAAAACTGGAACAAGACAGGGATGCCCTCTTTTACCATTTCTATTTAACATAGTTCTTGAAACTCTATCCAGAGCAATTAGAGAGATGAAAGAAATTAAAGGGACATGAATAGGAAAAGAAGAACTCAAACTATCACTATTTGCCAATGACATGATTCTACACCTAGAGGATCCAAAAAATTCCACCAGAAAACTTCTAGAACTAATAAATGAATTCAGCAAAGTAGCATGATATAAAAATCAACACCCATAAATTAAAGGCATTTCTGTACATCAGTGACAAATCCTCTGAAAAAGAAACTAGGACAACTACCTCATTTACAATATCCTCAAAAAAATAAATAAAATACCTGGGAATCAGCTTAATGAAAGTGTAAGACATCTACAATGAAAACTATAGAACATGAAAGAAAAAAATTAAAGAAGACCTAAGAAGATGGAAAAATTTCCCTTGTTCTTGAATAAGTAGAATTAATATTGTCAAAATGACTACCAAAAGCACTATACAGATTTAATGCAATTCCAATCAAAATCCAATGACATTCTTCATAGAAATAGAAAAAGCAGCCATAAAATTCATCTGGAAAAAAAAGAGACCCAGAATAGTTAAAGTAATCCTTAGCAAGAAGAGTGAAGCAGGTGGCATCACTATACCAGATCTTAAACTATACTACAGAGCAATAGTAACAAAAAACAGCATGTTAATGGCAACAAAACAGACTGGTTAAACCAATGGTACAGAATAGAGGACACAAAGACATAAATACAGTTATCTCATATTAGACAAAGGTGCCAAAAACATATCTTAGAGAAAAGACAGCCTCTTCCACAAACAATGCTGGGAAAACTGGAAATCCAGATGCAGCAAAATGAAATTAATTGCCTATCTCTTACTATGCACAAAACTTAACTCAAAGTGGATCAAGGACCTAAGAATTAAACCAGAGACCTTGCTCCTAATAGAAGAAAATGGAGGCCCAAATCTTCATCATGTTGGATTAGGCACTAACTTCCTTAATAAGACTCCTATAGCGCAAGAAATAAAATTAAGGATGAATAAATGGGATGGATTCAAACTAAAAAGCTTCTTCTCAACAAAAGAAACAATCAGTGAGCCTACAGAATGGGAGCAAATTTTTACCACACACACATCAGATAGAGCACTAATCTCTCGTCTCTAGGATATATAAAGAACTCAAATATCATTTTTTTAGGGAGAGAAAGAGAAAGAGAGAGAGAGAGAGAATCTTTTTAATATTTATTTTTTAGTTTCGGCGGACACAACATCTTTATGTGATGCTGAGGATCGAACCCAGCGCCCCACACTTGCCAGGCGAGCGCGCTACCGCTTGAGCCACATCCCCAGACCAAGAACTCAAATATCTTAACATCAAAAAAAATAATAATAATAATAACCCAATCAATAAATGGGCTATAGAATGGAACAGATACCTCTCAGAAGATGATATATAATCAATCAATAAATATATGAAAAAAAGTTCAACATCTCTAGCAATGAGAGAAATGCAAATCAAAACTACTCTTAAGATTTCATCTCATTCCAGTCAGAATGGCAACTATTAAGAACACAAACAACAATAAGTGTTGGTGAGAATGTGGGGGGAAAGGCACACTCATACATTGCTGGTGGGACTGCAAATTGGTGCAGCCAATATGGAAAGCAGTATGGAGATTCCTTGGAAAACTTGGAACCACCATTTGACCCAGCTATCCCTCTCCTCCGTCTATATCCAAAGGACTTAAAAACAGCATACTACAGGGACACAGCCACATCAATGTTTATAGCAGCACAATTCACAATAGCTAAATTGTGGAACCAACCTAGATGCACTTCAGTAGACAAATGGATAAAAAAATGTGGTGTATATATATACACAATGGAATATTACTCAGCATTAAAAGAGAATAAAATCATGGCATTTTCAGATAAATAAATGGAGTTGGAGACTATCATGCTAAGTGAAGTACGCCAATCCCCAAAAACCATTTTTTCAAGTGTGTGTATGTTTTCTCTGATATGTGAATGCTGATACATAATGGGGATATGGAGGGGAGCATGGGAGTAAGGGAGGAACTTTACATAAGGCAAAGGGGAGGGAGTGGTAGGGAGCGGGCATGGGGGTAGGAAAGATGGCGGAATGAAAAAGATATCAATATCCGAAGTATATGTATGAAGACACGAATGGTGTGACACTACTTTGTGTAAAACCAGAGACACAAAAAATTGTGCTATATATACTATGATTTGAAATGCATTCTGCTGTCATGTATAACAAATTAGAATAAATAAATAATTTTTTAAAAAACTTCAAGCAGCGGAAATATTGATCCTCGTTAAGGTGGGTGATAGAGGGATTTCACTAAAATTCAATATTGTCTAGTCAGAGTGTCTGAGAGACTTGCAAATTTGGGTATATTAAACAAAGGAGAAAGAGTACTTTAGAGTCAAACTGATTATAGCTCCAGTAGCTGAGGCAGCACTGGTTCACCATAGAGGGAGGGAAAACATAAGGAGAAACACAGATTTGGCACAGAAAAAGCAGAAATCAGAAAAGAGGCCATAACTTAACTGATCCAATTTAGTTGCACTGTGTACTGGTGCTTGAAAAGTACTCTGCATTTCCCAGCTGGCTACAGAGAGCTAAGGCAGAGCCATCACAAGGTAGTCACACTGCAGCAGCCACTGTGGGAGCTAGGAGATCAGTCACATTGTGCTGGCAGCCATTAGCCAAGTAGGTATGACAATTTCCTTGCCAGCGTACCCCATGTTGCAGTTACATTGAATGTAGGTGACCTTGCTCAAGGACCAGGGCGGATTAGGGTGTTCCCGGTTTAAGATAATCGGGTTTAGGGCGTTCCCAGTTTAGGTTCCAGGTTTAAGGTTTAAGATTATTCCTGCTGGGAATAGGGCGTATCCTGCTGCCTGAGTTCCCCTTGAGTTCTCACGGGATTCAGACAGTATATTTTTGGGAGATAGAAGCCCAGTGGGAGTGGATTTGGGCAGAGAAAGTGATTTGGGCAGAGAACGTGGATTTCCCCAGAATGTGATTGTAGACGGCTGGTGTGAGTTCGGGAATAAAGAGTTGCTGTTTGAATCTACAAGCTGTGTGGTGGCTCGTGATTGTGTGCCCAGCCAGACTGCGGCATTTGTGCCCAGCCAGACTGTGGCAACATTGTCCTGGCAAGTGTCTGCCATGTGGCCTAGGATTTACCTAGCAGAAGGTAGTGAAATGGGCACAAAGAAGATTGTGCCTAGGCAGATTCAAAGCAGAAAAGCAAAGGGGAGGCCAACTGGCTTCTTCTTTGAGTCTGGAAACTTATGTGACCAAATGAATTGGGTGGGGAATCTAAACAGGCAAGTATGAATATACTCAGAGACTAAGTGTTGGAAGATTGTATTCCTTTGCAGCAGAGCATGTGGAAGACTGGATCTTTAGCCCCACTAATAGAATTCTTGAGATGCTTCTGAGATCTAAACTCCCAACAAAGATTGACAACTACCAGGCCCTAGCGGTGTGTTGATCTAATCTCTCCAGAGCAGAAAGCCCCCAATGAAGCTCCTGAGGCCTCAATAGACCTTAGTCCAACCTACTAGAACTCTGTTCATAGAACTCTACAGCAGCTCCACCCTGGGACTGCACTGATCTTGTCTGTGTAGACAAACGTCAACTAACTATACATCCTACTCCATCCTACCTCATATACTTCTACATATCTTCTGCATTCTCTCTGTTCACCTTTTGAAATCATAAACTCTTTTCTGCCTTCCTATAACATTTTATTTTCTCTTAACTGTATTTTTTTTACCATCTTTTAGAACTGGATTATATAATTCCTGCTCCCACAATGAATGCTGATGCAATGATTAGTGCTGTTGATAACACAGTTGACACCTGCTGTTTGCTTTAAAGCCAGATCTAGTTCATGGTTATTATTTTTTACTGTGGACAATTGCTGAACCCACCATTCCTGTTTTTGTTTTTGTTATTTTATTTTTAAGAAATTTTTGTGAGTGTGTGTGTGTGGTAATTAATGTTGTAGATGTCACAGTAGGAATTGGGTATTTATTTTAATGCTACATATTGTTTTAATCAGTTGTTGCTATTGTTTGATTGCCCTATTCTGTGAGGTGCTGAGAGCCTACAGGGACACTACAACACTACAAGTTCACAAAGTTGAGAATCTGTTGTTGAACTAAACTCAACCAAAGACAGCATGCCTTGCTGTACACACAAATTAATGACACTTGATCATCAGCTATACTTTAATACAAAAAATAGAAGAGACAAAAACCAAACTAAGAACCAGGCCCCAAGCAGAAACAGATAGGGGTGGACCCTCCCCCCTGCCCAAGTCCCACCTATGGACATTCACAGGTACAGCAAAACAAGAGAATTAACACAAAGTCTGCAGATACAACACCTATGAGGGGGTCTCAATCCAAATCACACTTTGACAAGTGAAGACTGTGCCCTAAAAAGGCCCACAAATAAGAGCAGAAAAGAAATCCATCTCAATAGATGCATAAAACCAACATATAAATACAAGAAATATGAAAAAACAAGGTAACATGACACTTCCTATGGTTGTAATTCACCAGCAACTAATCCCAAAGATACTGAAGTGGATGAGATATCAAATAATTAATTCAAAAGAATCATTATAAAAATGACCTATGAATTCTAAGAGAAAAGTTAGTATAGGACATGAATGAGAAATTCAATAATAAAGAGACAGAAATATTGAAAAAAAACAAATAGAAATCTTGGAAATGAAAGACACAATAAATCAAATAAAATGTTTAGTTAAAAGTTTCTTTAACAAAGGAACCCATGCTAAATACAGAAACTCAGAGCTAGAAGACAAAATGCCAGCCTTGAGCATTCAGACAGCATTAAGGAAAATAAGTAACCATGATTAGAATATACAAGAATTCTGGGACAACATGGAGACAAAATTTAAGAATCATTTGAATTCAAGAAGTTTGTGATATGCAATCTAAGGGAATTGATAACCTCTTCAGGGAAATAATCATAGAAAAATTTCCAAACCTTGAGAATGAGATGGACATTCAGGTATGGGAGGCATTCAGAACCCCAAACAGACAAGACCAAAAATGAACCTCTCCACAACAAATTATAATTAAAATATGTAACATGCAGGACAAGAATATATTGTTAAAAGCATCAGAGTCACTTTTAATTTCTTAGCACAAACTCTAAATGCCAGAAGGGCTTGGAATGATGTGTTCCAAGTCCTGAAAGAAAATAACTGTCAACCAATATTGCAATATCCACCAAAGCTAGCCTTCAAAATTGAAAAGGAAATAAAAACCTTCCAAGATAATCAGAAACTAAAAGAAATTGTGATAACTAAATGGGCACTCTAGACCTTACTTAATGAAATACTCCACACAGAAGAAATTAAAAACAAACCCCAGAACTCACAATGAACAGATCTCTTTTGAAGAGTAACTAAGTAAATGAGAGACAGAACTAAATTAAACATTATAAATAAATCAAAGTAGCAAGAATTAGTAAACATCTCACTATAATAACATTGAATGCAAATGGTTTCACTTCTCCAATTATAAGACATAGGCTGGCAGAATAGATTTAAAAATAAGGTCCAACTATATGTTGTTTGCAAGAGATGTGCCTTACAGGCAAAAATAGCCATAGGGTGAACATAAAAGGATGGAAATTGATAAACAATGCAAGTGGAATACCAAAACAAGCAGGAGTAGCTACTTTCATATCTGACAAAGCAGACTTCAAACCAAGATTAATCAGAAGAGACAAAAAAAAAGAGATCACTTCATACTGGTAAAGGGAACAATCCAACAAAATAATAAATATTTTTGCCCCAAATGTGGGTGCAACTAATTACATAAAAGAGACACTGCTCAAATTGAAGCCTCAGATAAACCTTGGTACAATACTACTGGGTGATTTCAACACACCTCTCTCACTACTAAATGAGTTTTCTTTTTATTTTGGTTAATTTAGCTCAGGACTTATAAAATAAAGAAACATAAACTTGGCAAAGGCTTTTTGGACCTGAATAATATTATAAATCAAATGGACTTAAAAGATGTCCATAGAATATTTCATCCATGAAAGCTGAATACACTTTCTTCTCAGCAGCTCATGGAACCTTCTCCAAAATAGACACTATTTTAGATCACAAAGTAACTCCTAACAAATTTAGAAAAATTAATAAAACTCCTTGCTTCTTATTAAGTCATAATGATATGAAATTAGATATCAACACAGTAAACCCTAAAGAAACTATATAAACACATGGAGATTAAACAATATACTTTTTTGTGTGGTACTGGAGATTGAACCCAGAGCCTTGTGTATGCTAGTCAAGCACTCTATCAAAGAATATCCCTAGCCTAAAGAATATACTTTAAAATCATGTACTGGTGACAAAAGATATCAAGTGAACATTTTTTAAATTCTTAGAATCAAATGAGAATAGTGATATAATATATCAGAACCTTTGGGACACTATAAAGGCATTTCAAAGAGGAAGAGTTTATAACTTTGACTGCCTACAAAGAAAAAAATCAAAAAAAGATCCCAAGTAAACAACCTAATGATGCAACTCAAGGCCCTTGAAAAAGAACAAACCAATTCCAAAACCAATAGAAGGAAGGAAATAATAATATCAGAGCCAAAATCAATCAAATTCAGAATAAAAAATATAGAGGATCAATGAGATAGAGGTTTTTTAATGCTTTTATTTATTTATTTATTTATTTTTATGTGGTGCTGAGGATCGAACCCAGGGCCTTGCACATGCTAGGCAAGCATTCTACCACTGAGCCACAAACCCAGCCCTGAAATAGAGTTGGTTTTTGAAAAGATAAACAAAATTGATAAGCCCTTAGCTAAATTAACCAAAATAAAAAGAAAACCCAAGTTAATAAAATTAGAGATGAAAAAGGGAAAATCACCAAAGACTTCACAGAAATCCAATGGATCATTAGGAACTATTTTGAAAATTTATACTCCAATAAATTGGAAAACCTAGAAGAAATGGATACATTTCTAGACAAATACATCTGCCAAAATTGAATCAGGAGGACATAGAAAACCTAAACAGACCAATAACTAGCATTGAAATAGAAGTAGTAATAAAAACCCTTCCAACAAAGAAGAGGCCAACACCAGAATTCTCAGCTGAATTTTACCAAACCTTTAAAGAAGAACTAATGCCAATACACCTCAAATTTTTCCATAAAATAGAAGGGGATGGAATACTTCCAAATTCATTCTATGAAGCCAGCATCACATTCATACCAAAACCAGATAAGGACACATGAAGGAAAGAAAACTATAGACCAATATCCCTGATGAACTTAGATGCAAAAATACCTAATAAAATATTAGCAAATCATGTTCAAAACATATTAAGAAGATTGGATACCATGACTAAGTTGGTTTTATTCCAGAGATGCAAGGATAGTCAATAAATGTAATTCATCACATAAACAGAAGAACAAAAATCACTTAGTCATCTCAACAGATGTAGAGAAGGCCTTTGACAAAATGTAGCACCCGTTCATGATAAAACAAACAAACAAACACTGAAGAAACTAGGATTAGAAGAAACCTAAAACAAGATCATAAAGGCTATATATGAAAAACCCAAAGCCAACTTCCTAGTAAATGGAAACAAATTGAAAGCATTTTTTTCAAAATCTGGGACAAGATAAGGATGTCCATTCTCACCAATCCTGTTTAATAGAGTGCTAGAAATCTTAGCCAGATCAGTTAGGCAAGAGAATAAAGAAGACAGATAAAAATAGGAAAGGAAGAATTTAACACTGTTTACAGGTAATATGATCCTATACCTAGAAGATGCAAAGAACTCCACCAAAAGACTGCTAGAGTTAATAAACAAATTTGGCAAAGCAGCAGGGTACAAATAAACATACAAAAATCTCTAGCTTTCCTATATACCAACAACAAATCTGTTGAAAAAGGAATCAGGAATTCCATTTACCATAGCCTCAAAAAAAAAAAAAAAAGCCACACTAAGAATAAACCTAACCAAGGAGGTGAACTATCTTTACAATGAAAACTATAGAGGCAGAACTAACATTATTAACATGGCCATAGTACCAACAGCAGAGTCAATGCAATCCCCATTAAAATACTAATGATGTTCTTCATAGAACTAGAAAAAATAATTCTAAAATTCATTTGGAAGAGCAAAAGACCCAGAACAGCCAAAGAAGCAATGCTGGAGGCATCACAATACCTGATTTCAAATTATACTTCAGAGCTATAGTAACAAAAACAGTATGGTACTAGAATAAAAACAGATACATAGAACAATGACACAGAATAGAAGTCACAAAGACAAACTCACACAAAGTCATCTGATCCTTAACAAAGATGCCTAAAACATACAATAGAGAAAAGACAGCCTTTTTAACAAATGGTTCTGGGAAAATTGGTTCTCCATATGTAGAAGAATAGGAGTAGATATTTATCTCTTACCTGCACAAAAATTAACTCAAAATGCATCTAAGACCCAGGAATTAAACCAAAAACTATGCAACTCCTAAAAGAAAATGTAGGGTCAATAGTCTAGCATATATGCACAGGCAACAACTTTCTCACTAGGACCCCTAAAGCTCAGAAAATAATGCCAAGAGTTCATAAATGGGATAGCATCAAATTAAAAAGCTTCTGCAGAGCACAGGAAATGATTAGGAATGTGAAGAGAGAACATACAGAAGGGGAAAAAAATCTTTGCTAGCTACTCCTGACAGAGGATTAATATCCAGAATATATAAAGAACTCAAAAAAATTCTATATCAAAAAAGATCAAGTAAGAAATGGGCAATTGATGGGGCTGGGGTTGTGGCTCAGCAGGAGAGCACTCGCCTAGCACTCCCCTAGCATTCCCCTAGCACATTTGATCCTCAGCACCACATACAAATAAATAAAGATATTTAAAAAAAATTTTTAAGAAATGGGCAAATGAACTAAAAAGACACTTCTCAAAAGAATAAATACAAATGACAACACATGTACGAAAAAATCTTAAACATCATTAGCAATTAGGGAAATGCAAATCAAAACTATACAAAGATTTCATGTCACACCAGTCAGAGTGGCAGTCATCAAGAATACAAATAATAAATGCTGGAGAGGATATGGAGAAAAAGGAACACTTTTACACTGTTGATGAGATTGTACATTAGTACAATCATAATGGAAATCAGTATGGAGGTTCCTCAGAAAGCTAGGTATGGAACCACCATATGAGCCAGCTATAGAATTCCTTGATATTTATCTTAAAGAAAAATAAATCCTGGCAAGGATGTGGGGGAAAGTGAACCCTTATACACTGTTGGTAGGACTTTAAATTACTTTAGTCATTATGGAAAACAGTATGAGAATTCCCCCAAACAATAAAATAGAACTACCACATGATCCACACTACAGTGGTACCTGTATATCCATGTTTATAGGAGCACAATTCCCAATAGTCAAACTATGGAACCAGCCTAGGTGTCCATCAACAGATGAATGAATGAAGAAAATGTGGTATATTTACAAGGGAGTTCTATTCATCCATAAATAAAATTTAAATTATGTCATTTGCAAGAAAATGAATGGAACTAGGAAACACTATGTTAAGAGAAATAAGTCGAACTCAGAAGGTTAAGGGTTGAATGTTCTCTCTACTATGCAGAAGCTACAGAAGAAAAGGAAAAGAGAGATAAGAGCAAATCTCATGAAAATCAAAGGCAGATCAGTGGAAGAAAGGGTCCAAGGAATGGGAGATGAGGAGTGAGGAGGGAAGTGCTGGGGAGTTAGCTTGGTCAAATTGCTTTGTTATATTGTATGTATGTATGTATGGATACCTAATAATAAATGCCATCATTTGTACAAGTGTAATGTAAGAGTAAAATAAAAAATGTGGGAAAAAAATCTAAAAAGTAAAAAGACTGGAAATGAGGTCCAAGGAGTGGGAGATGGGGAATGAGGAGGGAAGTGGTGGGAGTTATTTTGGTCAAATTGCTTTGTTATATTTTATATTGTATGCATGTATGAATACCTAGCAACAAATGCCATCATATTTACAACTATAATGTACCAGTAAAAAAAAATGTGGGAAAAAATCTAAAAAGTAAAAAGGACTGGAAATGAGGTGTAGTGGATAAGTGCCCAGGTTTCAATCCCTGGTATAAAAAAAAAAAGTACAAATGACCAATAAGCATATGAAAAAATGTTTAGTTAGCAGGGAAATGCAGACTAAAACTACAATGAGATTCCATCTCACCCCAGTCAGAATGACTATTATAGAAAACAAAGAAAAATAAATCCTGGCAAGGATGTGGGGGAAAGTGAACCCTTATACACTGTTGGTAGGACTTTAAATTACTTTAGTCATTATGGAAAACAGTATGAGAATTCCCCCAAACAATAAAATAGAACTACCACATGATCCAGCTATACCACTCCCAGGTGTACATCAAAGGAAATAAATATTGAACAATTTCAAAGGAATGAAATTATACAGAATTATTTCTCTGACCACAATGACATTAAACTAGAAATAAAGGGTCGATAAAGAAACTTAAAAATAGATATTAGAACACTCTAATTGTGAAAATATGTTTTAAAAACTTATGATTAAAAAAAGCAGCATTTAGGGGGATATTTACAGACTTAGAAGTATGTACAGGGATAGGTTAAAGTCTTACAAATAACTGAACATTCAATTCAGAATAACAAGATTATATCTTCCAAGTGTCCATAGAATAAAAATTCCTCCTCTTAGAATGCTATAAAAAAACATTCTTTAGGAAATGAAGGTAAAAATAATGATACTTTAAAACAAAACCTGAGAAAATTTTTGACTAATAGATCCACACTGAAGAAAAAAAAGAAAAGAAATTACTTCAATATTTACTGAAAATCTCCAGTTAACACATTTAATGTTGAAATGTTGAAAGTATTTTCCCTAAGATTATAAACAAGGCAAAGATGTTCAATTTCACTAGTTCTAGTCACCAATATACTAGAGGTCTTAACCAGCACATTAGGAACATAAAATAAAACATTAAAAATTGGAAAGAAAGTAAAATTATAGTCACAGATAGAAGAATTATGTATGGAATATCCAAAAGAACCTATGCCAGCTAGAGACCTTTACTTTGCCTTAACCTCCTACCTCACATCTTATACAAAAATTAATTTATGATGCAGCACAGACCTAAATGTGAAAGTTAAATTTATAAAGCTTCTGGAAGAAAACTTTAGGAAATATCTTCACAATTTTGGATAAAGATTTCTTAGGACCCAAACAGCATTAACCATTAAAGAAAAATTATATCAAGACATCATCAAAATTTTAAATTTGGGCTGAGAATATAGCTCAGTTGGTAGAGTGCTTGCCTTACATGCACAAGGCCCTGCGTTCAATCTCTAGCACACACACACACACACACACAAAAAGAAATTAAATTTCTCCTCAAAGATGTGATTCAAAAAGTAAAGGCTAGCCACAAATATGAACAAAAATATTCATAGCACATATATCTAACAAAGAACTCACGTAGAAAATATATAAAGACTTCTTTAGCCAATCCCCAAAAAAACAAATACCGAATGTTTTCTCTGATATAAGGAGATTGATCCATAGTGGGGTAGGGAAGGGGAGCCAAGGAGGAATAGATGAACTCTAGATAGGGCAGAGAGGCGGGAGGGGAAGAGAGGGGGCAGGGGGACATCATCAAAATCATTTCTAAATGATGGTGGAATGTGATGAACATCATTATCCAACGTACATGTATGAAGATACGAATTGGTGTGAATATATTTTATATACAACCAGAAATATGAAAAATTGTGCTCTATATGTGTAATATGAATTGTAATGCATTCCACTGTCATATATAATAAAAAATCAATAAAAAAGAAAAAAAGGAAGAAAAAATAAAAGTGAGGCTGGGTTTTTTTAAATAAAAAAAGTCATTTCATAAATGTGTCAAAATGTTAAGTGATACATTTAATTTATAAAATTGTAAGTATTATATAAAACATTTTGTAAAAATGCCAAGTTGTTTACCTGTATTTTAAAACTTTCCTATATAGAATACCTGTATATTGCTTTAGTAATTTATAACATATATACATTTATATGTGTACATAAATAAACATTATGGGTAAATAAAGAAAATATATAGACTTCTTATAGAAAGATTTTGACACTTCACAAAAGAAGTGTCACAAAAAGCCAATTAACATAAGAAAAGATACTCAATGTCAGAGAAATGCAAATGAAAACCACAATAAGATACCACTGGCACATCCCCAGAATGGCCAAAATCAAAAAGATTGACAACATCAAATGTTAGTGAGAATGCAGAACAAATGGAGCTCTTATTTATTACTGGTGGGAATGTTAAGTGGTACAACCACATTTGCAATTTCTCTGGAGTTACAAGTGTCTTTTTGTATGCTAATGATATAACTAGTGGTTGGAGGCCTCTAGATATTTTCAGGATGAGGCTGGTCCAACTATGTGATTAGGGAGTTGGTACTTTAATCTCTACTCCCAGACTTTCAGGGAGGGGAAAAGAACTAGAGATTTAGTTCAAATCACAAACACTCATGATTTAATTTTAATCATGTCTATGTAATGGAACCTAAAAAAAAAATCTAAACAACAGAGTTTGGAGAATTTCTAAGTTGGTGAACACCTGTAAGTGCTAGGAGAGAATGGCATGCCCAGGAAATGCATGGAAGCTCTGTGCTCCTTCCGTGGTATCTTACGCCATGCATATCTTCCATTTGGCTGTTCCTGTATTATGCATTTTTATAATAAACCAGTAATCATAAGTAAACTATTTTCCTAAGTTCTATGAGCTATTCTAACAAATTATCAAACCCAAAGGGAAGGTCATAGCAACTCCCAATTTATAGTCAAGCAATCATTAAGTGCAGTAGAGGTCTGACTTTCAATTGGCACCTAAGGGACAGTACTGTGGTGTCAAAACCTTAATCCATGGGATCTGTGCTAACTCTGGGTAGTTAGTGTCAGAGAATTGAATTGTAGTCCACTCAGATGGTATCTGTAGGAAACTGGAAAACTGTTTGGTGTAGAAAATCCACATATTTAATGTCAGAAGTAAAAATTAATGCAACTGGAGCCCTAGGCCAGAAGGCCTAGACCTGAATTTAGGGACTCCGAACAAATCAGATCCAGCCAATTGCCCCAGAAACCAAATGGAAACAGTAATGATGAAAGACAGAAAGTGAATTTATTCAATATAGTTATGGGAGGAAGACAAGGGGGACCAACCATCCTCAGCCTGTCTGGGGACTAACATGAGTTACAAGTTTAAATAGTGCGCAGAACAAAACGGGACAGGGATGGGGCAAGAAGCATGCATAATCAAGCAGTCTTGGTCAAACTGTGGTCAAATTAGTCAGATGGGATCTGGTACATAATCTTGTCATATGATATCTATATGAAGGATATGGAAAATCCCTGGGAAGAAGGGAAACATTAATCCTTTTTCAGTGACAATGGACCCTGGAGGAAGAAGATAAGTAGTGAATGCTGGGCTTGAGACTTCATCCTTTCCCAGCAAAAATGGGTTTCAGACTTTTATAATTTCCTGACTGGCATGTTCTGCTGAAGTCTCCAATGAGTAAGTAACCCTCATTGTAATTTACTATAAAATACAGACCCCTCTTATAACTAGTGGCCATTTTCTACCCTGAAAATGAGCCCCTCCAATGCTTGACTGATTGACTTCGCGGCTTAATAAAAGGAATCACTGGATCTGTTGAGGTCCGCTCCCATCTTGGTTATTTGTGCTTTCATTATCCATCAGACATTTTTTTTAATCTAATTTACTTCAGAGAAGAAGGACTCAGAGCAAAGGAGACAGATGCAAAATGGAGGCAGTGATGCCAAGCTACTATCTTGCTTTTAGTTATTCAATGGGCATCTGTGGGTCCAGGTGAAGAGCCAGTACCCTTAGCAAAAGCAGCCCCTAAGTCCTAGATACATTGTGGGTGTACAGAATACATTTTATTCTTTCACTACACATGTCAAAATTGATTGAGCTCTACTCTTAAGATCTGTGTACTTTGCAGTATATAAATTATTCTTGAACCAAAATACTGTTAACATTAAGAAAGGAGCAGATTCATCAAGAAATTTCCAACTGATGAGTTTAAAACACAATATATTATAAAGAAGCAACTAAGTACGACCTCCCACTACAGTAGCAACAGAGCCCAAAGTATCATGAGAACCCCTCATGACTCTATCCCATCTCTGTAACTAAAAGGGACCTAGTGAATGGGAACGAGCCACTCTAGCCTCTCTTCATCAAAAGGGAAGCCAGATACAAAAGCTTTTTTTTCAATGGTTGCTTATCATATCATGTGGACCTTTCTATTTTTCACTTCCTAAGAGTTTTCTAAAAACAAGACTCTTCTATGATATAAAATACAGAAAACATTTCCAAGTTATATACATAAACTAATCTTATCAGAGCAGAAGTTGGTATGGTTTATTGTTAACTCCATGTCCACAGGATCTAGCAACTAAATATTTTATATGATCTAAGTTATAAGGTTCTCAGATAATTTTTATACTTCAAGGATTTTAACTATATTATTATAGAAAAGAAAAAATGGAATGAGGAACAGCAGAAGGGTCACATACTATTTCCATAAAGATAAAACATTAATAAGTCATTTCATCAAGGTCTTAAAATTTTCTTGTTGAGTCAGAGGAAAAGATCTTACAAAATATCTAAAAAGAGGTAATGGGTCTTAAATTTTCTCCTTCAAAGCTCATTACCATATCTACTTTTCTTATATTATTGTTTTATGAAACTACTGTGGTACAATACATAGTCACACAGAAGAGAAGAATTAAATTTTAATGCACTCTAGAATTTTTTGCCTTGTGTACACTGCAGCTTAATACATTTGATTGGATTTTGCTTTATAATTTTAAGAATGCCTCTTTTTTTCTTTGAATTGCTTTCAAAAAGGAATGATTAAAAACCACCAATATTTGGATTTTAAAATAACAAGCTATTATTTTTGGCAGAGCAATGCAATAAGTTAAAGTTCACTCTAAGTCCTTTATACAGTGGTTGAGATTTGACAGTTTGTACCCCAGGGGCAGAGGATGGGGGAGTTATAACATCCATTCAATCTCTCACTCAGATGTTAACATTTATAATATTAAAACATTAGTAGTTTTTGCCACCTTGACTCAGGTGTGTCAGGAAAGGAAAACAAAACTATTACGTATGAAGGCAGCAAGAAAAATCACAGTAAAGATCACACATCTCAACACTCAAATATTTCTTATGCATTTAGATCTAGTAATAATTTGCAGTACCATGCCCCTTCAGATTATTTTTTAAAGCTTTCAATTTTAGGCTTCAATCTAAATGAACAAAATCTTTGGAGTAAAATATTTTTCTAGGAAAATTTAGATCACAACTTGTCTATGTGTGAATAAGCAGCAGCAACAACAATAAAAAACCTACCTTTCCTTGAAGGCCAAATATGATTTTTCTATAAATTGCATCCAAAGAAAGATGTCTGTTTTCCTTAGCCTCAGATTTCTCTCTGGTTGGTGTTCAAGCATCTTTTTAAGATATAAAACACGGGCCACATGACTATTACCACTAAATAATTTTTAGAAGGGCAAAAATAGAAAAGCAAAATCTTGAACCCCCATAGAGTTAAGTCAACAACTGGAAAAAATTATTTTCTGAAACGATGAAAACATTTTAAAGGACCAACTGTAAGGAAAAGTACATATTCTGATATAAAACATTTAGAGTAAAATATCACTTTGGAAGTAATAAACATTTACCAGCAGTTGATAATGCAGAACTAAAAGATTACTCTATACAAATACCATGACTTTATATTAAACCTATTCTACTAGACTTGGCAATTTCTTTCTGAAGATTTTTATGTGGCTGTAAACATTTTTAGCATTTCATACAATTCAATATGGGAAACCAAATTTCAGATGGTGTTCCCTAATTATATTAAAAGTGCAAGGCTGAGCTATGCCAACAATCTATTCCAAAAAGTAAAAATGTAGACTGGGCCACATATTAAGAAGATGCCTGTTGCTATGGTTTGATTGTAGTTTGTTATCCATGTGTGGGAAGCCTGGTCCTGGATGGCAGTGTAGGGAAATGGTGTGAAACCTTTAAAAGGTAAAGCCTACCTCCTGTTACTGTGGCAGTAAAAGAATCTCTGGAAACTGATAAAGATAAAGGCATCCACAGTCATGATGGAAGAGACCTACATGACAATGTTTCAGCATGGGGCTCATCCAGTTCCACAAGAAGCTGGTACAAAAGATGCAAAGGAAGACTTGGCAGTCAAAGTGACTGAGGAAGATTTTGTTTGTATCTTCTGGGATCCTTCTTTTAGCAAGGAAAAACATTGTAGCAAATACCTCAATTGCCATTTGTTACTATGTACTTCCTTGAAAAAGCAGTGAAAGGGCAGGAGTAATTAACTTTTGGACAAGAGTGCAGTTCTTGGTTTGTTAAGATCTATTACTTTTTATATTCGTTTATAGTAGCAGAACAATCTTTCAAGATTGCTTTAATTAGTGTGCAATGTTGATTTTTTTTTAAGAGACATGCTTTTCCTTAGGATTTCATGTGTACCTATTGATTGTAGTACACATTTTAGCAAATCCAAGGGAATTTGTGTACTAAAACTAGCAGATACCTAACTGTAGCTTATGTGTTCAATCAAAATGAGAAGGCCACAATGTTGTAAGGGGACAAATAGATGAGAATGTGAAGTTAAGAGAATCATTCTATAAAATGAGCCCCCATTCTGACTCCCCACATGCTTTCTTAGCCAAAAAGCAATGTGCCCACAGCCCTGTCTGGCCTGAGGGAACAGGAAATGTCACATTCCTCAACAAACTGAGGCAGTGACAGAAGGCCTGGCCCTGTAGGTAATGAATGAACGATGGGGGTTGAGAAGATGAGAGCTGGTTATCAAAGAAAAGACAATGGGTAGCTAACAGCTAACCTCCAAATCCATCTCACTTCCCTGTTCAACCTCCAGGGTTCATACTTCCAATGTAAGCCATTATCCCTAGTGCTGCTCCTTCTTGCCCTTAGGCAAGTACATGGAGAAGAGAAGGTAGGAGGGGGATTCTTGGATCTATAAGAGACAAGACCACCCCCTTCCATAAGTACTCAGCTTTGGGCCCCACTTCTCTCTGGAAAAGTCTGCATCTCTGACCCTCTCTTAAATAAAACTTGCTTTCTATGCTTGCCTTGGCATTTCTTGAGTGTTTAATCTTTAACACTGGGGGAATGACCAGTTAAGTATCAATGATATAATAGCATTCTATTGCTCTGTCCAGATACAACTTGTCAGTTTTTTTCCTCCAGATATATCTTCTGTTTCACTTAATGTTTACTTTTAGTTCCTTGTTTAGTTTTATAAAAATTGGCTTAATTACTTGAACAATTTGTCTGTTTTATATAAAGTTAGCACTTTAAGATTTCTTTAGAGATGAAAAAAACATTTAAATAGAAGAAAAAATCATCCAAAAATGGACATTATATCAGTCCAGGTATTTACACTGAGTTTTAATATTTGCTTTGTGTGTTAATCCTCATTAAAAAAAATAAAACAAAAAATGGTGAAGCTGAGTGCAAGGTCCTTAGGTCATAGTGAGAGCTGTCCTCAGAAGGAATTAAGGTAGCTCTAATGGGAACTCTAGGCTGTCCTAAGAGTATGTTGTTACAAGAGCAAATCCAGCCCCTGAATGAACCTCTGGCTTCCTATTTTAAAACATGATTTTTGTCCCACACATCTCTGGCCCTTAGGATGCCATCAGCTATCAGGTACTTACTTACCAGAGGTTAAAAAGTAGAACTGCCTAATCTTGGACTTTGAACCTCCAAAATTACAACCTAAATAAACTTATATAAAGTTAGCCTGCCTCAGGTATTTCATTATAATAATGAAAATGAACTAAAATATTTATCAATAGTAATACTTCAATAATGCAATTTTAACATGCCAATCAGCATATTATAAAACTTAAAAAAATCTTTCCCTTACTTCATATAACCCATCGTTTGCTAATAAGCCATCATGATTAAAAAGAAAAACCATCCCCATATTGTAGCATAAAAAAGAGATCTTTAGGGTTTGGGGTTGTAGCTTAGTGGTAAAGTGCTTACCTAGCACATGTGAGGCACTGGGTTTGATCCTCAGCACCACAAGAAAATAATTAAATAAATAAAATAAAGGTATTGTGTCCATCTACAACTGAAAGTTAAAAAGAGAGATATCTTTTTAATATATCAGTTTAGAATTCTTTGGATTGTAACAGAATCCAGTTGACAATACCTTAAGCAAATATGAACTAATTTCTCTCATAAGGCAAGAAAACTTGAGCAATTGCTAAGGTTGGTTTACTGAAAAACCAGCCTCTACCTCAGAGCAAAGCCTGTCCAAGGAAGGGGGCGTGACCCTTGTCCTTTGAAAGACCCACAGAGCACTCCTAGGCACATTCCCATCCAGCTAAGTTGTTTATCTACAAATAACAGGAGAGATCTGCTGTGACAGGTATCCCTGACTTTAGTCAGGCTAGGTGGGGATCCATAGCAACTCCCTAGCAGCCACCAATCAGCATGAGATAGGGAAATACCTGGGATGCCAGATGACCCTCCCAGTAGTTATTGGCTTAAACCAATCAGTTCAAACGAATCCCCCTCTTGTAGTAACCAGTCACCCCTACCCAACTTGTTCCTGCCAGTGAATGTGCTAATCATGTTTTAGAGTTGTTGTTTGATTTTCCCACGGTGCGTGATGATTTGCTAAGAGATGTATGATACATGTGAAGTCCCTGCCTTCCCCAAAGAGTGTATAAAACTGCTGCAAACCCTGGGCTTGGGGCCTCTCAGCGTTGCCAGTTGCCATGTGTGTGCGGAGGACTGAGCTAGCTCGCAATAAACACCTCTTTGCTGCTTACATGGATCTTGGTCTCTGGTGGTCTTTTGGGGGTCCCGAATTCGAGCATAACATTACTAATCATTGAGGTCAACAATATTGCCAATATTTTTTTCTCCATCCTCCTATTAACTTTTTGCACTCATGATTATTGCTTAATGGTTCCAAAATGGTCACAGAAGCTTCAAGCACCATGTCTGTTATGGTTTGGATGTGAGAGGTCCCCCAAAAGCTCCTGTGTTAATGCAGAAATATTTGGAGGCGAAATGATTGGATTGTGAGAGCTGCAGCTAAATCAATTCATTCTAATTTGAATGGAATAACAGATGTGGTAACTAGACAGGTGGGGTGACTGAAGGAGGTGGGCCACTGGGGGCACACCCTGGAAAAGTTCATCTTCCCTACAGTTCCTTCCCCCCTCCTCTGCTTCCTGGCTACTATCATGAACATAAGAGTTTCCCTCTGTCAAGCCCTTCCACCATGATGTGCTGACTCGCCTTTGGCCCAGAACAAGGAACTTGGTTGGCCATAGACTAAATCGTGAGCCAAAATAAACTTTCCTTCCTCTAATTTGTTCTTATCCAGTGTTTTGGTCACGGGATGCAAAGTAAAGTAACACAAAAAATTAGTACCAAGAGTGGGGTTGTTGCTGTGAGAAACCTGACCATGTGGTTCAGAAGTCTTTGGAACTAGTTTGGGGGAGAAATCTGAAAAAGTCTGGGGATGCAGGCTGGAGAAGTCTTCGAATGTCGTAAGTGGAGTTAATCAGCTATTTTGGTAGGAATTCAGAAGACCAGAATGACAATAGGAATGCAGACTGTGTACATAAAGTTTCAGAAGAAAATGGGTGTTCAGTTGGGAATTGGAGTAGAGGCTACTCATGTTACATTCTAGCAAAGAACTTGCCTACATTTTGCCCATGACTTTGTGTGAGGCTGACTTTAATCTGGTGGAGGAAATTTCAAGACAGCACAGCAGTTAGTGGCATGAATTTTGCTGACAGATTTTTAGCTAGGTTTACTTAAGAATCAAGGGGGGGGGGTGGTAACAGAGCCGGAGGATATTAAATACTTGCAGTTTGACCAGAAAACTGCAAGTAAAACTGGGGCCAAGGAAGTTGTGGTGGTTAAAGAAATTATAGCTGCTAAAGAGATGGTAAATTCTTTGTGTGGAGACAATAGGAAAGATGACTTTGGGGCATCTCAGGAATTTGAAAGACCATACCCATTGCAGGTTCAAGGATGTAGAAGGGAAAATTCCTTTGAGAAAAGATCATGGGGTCACCCTGCTCACACAGGTGACCTAGGAAGTTGTTTTACAATGTTCAGTTACACAGGCGCTCAGAAGTTGCTGCAACTTCAAGGGGACCAGATATTATATGAGTAGTCTTCAGACCTTGGCATTATCTATGTGATGCTTGTTTTGCAGGAATGCAGGATGCTGGAGTTAAGGGGTCAGGGAGGCTTCCATATTTCAAAGGTCTGGGAGGCTAAGCAAAGTGTATCAGGGTGGTAATTCCTGTGCTGCCCAAGAGGATGATGCATAAAGCTATAATGATGAAGCCAAAGCTGGAATGGAGACCTCAGGAATTAAGAGATGCCAGTAATGTGGACTGTCTGCCAAGCGAAGATGCCAGCTAGGGAGAGAACCCATACATGCTGCAACCAACAAGGCCAAAGGGTTGGAGCTGCTCAAGCCTCTGGAGAGAATGTCTCACTACCATGTGTCCTAGCCATTATAAGACTTTTATTTGACATTATATAAGACATTATAAGATTTGTTTATTTGCTGACTTGATTTCAGTCTTGTTTTGGTCCCATCCCTCTTTCTATGCCCCTATTCCTCCCTTTAGGAATGGGAATGTTTACTCTGTGCCACTGTATATTGGAGAGAGAGCGAGAGAGAGAGAGAGAGAGAGAGAGAGAGAGAGAGAGATTTTATGCATACATGTGTGTGTGTGTGTGTGTGTGTGTGTAACTTGATTTTGATTTTATAGGGGTTCATAGCCAGGAGTTTGCCTTGAGTCTCAGAGACTCTGAACTTGGACTTTGGAGCAATGTTGGAACTGATTAGACTATGGAACTCTTGGAGATGAACTAAATGCATTTTGCATTGTAAGATGGACATGAATTTGGGGGGGCCAGGGATGGAATGTTATGGTTTGTATGTGAGTTATACCCCCAAAAGCTCCTGTGTTAATGCAGGAATATTTGGAGGCAAAATGATTGGTTTGTGAGAGCTATAACCTAATCAGTTCATCCTAGTTTGAATGGACTATTGAGATGGTAACTGTAGGTAGGCAGGTGTGACTGAAGGAGGCAGACCACTGGGGGCATGCCCTGGAAGGGTTCATCTTCCCTGCAGCCCCTTCCTCCCTGCTCTGCTTCCCGGCTGCCTTGAACTAAAGAGCTTCCCTCTGGCAAGCCCTTCCACCATGATGTAGTGCCTCACCAGAGCAAGGAACTTGGTCGACCTTAGACTAAATCTCTGGAACCATTAGCCAAAATAAACTTTCCCTCTCTATGTTGTTCTCATCAGGTATTTTGGTCACAGTAAAGCAAAACTAACACAACATCTAAGGTCAAAGCAAGCAAAAGGGGTTACCTCAGCCCTATCTGACCCTTTTTTCCACAAAGAAAGGAAAGCCTTCTGTGAGGTCCTCCAGCAGACTTATGGGCTAGAATTGCATAATATGGCCATTGTAGGAGTAAGAAATGTTAGAAAATCAAATACTTTTTCTAAATTTTTATGGTAGAGGTAAGGAACAGGCATTAGATTGGCCAACAAAAATTATCTGCTATAGTCCTCAAACCTATATACATACATACTTCTTCCTATATGTTCATTTGAAAGCATTTGCCAAGCTTCCACAGAACTTCGAGTTTACTGGAATCTCAACAAATATCGTGCATGAAACAGAATATATCCATTGCCTCTTGAAGAAAGACAACTTTATGTCATCCAGTTACTATATCTAGCTTTGGTGATTTTCTGTCTGGTCTATCAAGCCCAAATATGACGTCATTTATCTGCCTATCTATACAGCTAAAAGTCATCTTTTTCTTAATTTCTCCTTTCCCATATAAATAATGATGAAAAAGAAAGAACAGAGATACCTCAATAAAAATTCCCATTCAGAAAAAGGGGATAATGGGAAGCACACAATGGTCAATGGTCCACAATCCATATCATATCTCACTAGACAGAAATCACAGACTTCCTGGCAGGCAATAAAGCAAATTCTTTGATTACACAATATAGTAGTTTCTAATCTGAGTCTGAGAATCTTGTCATTAAGCTCTGCAACCTTATCTAAGACAGATTTTAAAATGGATACCTTTCCTACAGCTCCACAGCTTCTGTAGGCTACTTTGCATTGGTTTCATTAGGGAGGTAAGGATGAGAATTGCTTGAAGGTTAAAATAAAACCTTGTAAGGGCTAGGGGTGTAGTTCAGTGGTAGAGTGTTAGTCTAGCCTGTGTGAGGTCCTGGGTTTGATCTCCAGCACCACGGAAATAAGGAAGGAAGGAAGGAAGGAAGGAAGGAAGGAAGGAAGAAAAAGATCAAACTAATTGCTAGCTTTGTTTCACAGTTCTCTCAAAAACATATCCAACTTCTGTTTTATTTGCTTCAGATCAATTCCTTGTATGAATACTGCAACCCGCCCCCTACTCAAATATTCCAAATAATCTTTGGGCCTAGACGCTATCTCTTAGCTGTTGACTCTGAACTTTTATAATAGACTTGAGGCAATTCCAACAATAGCCAAAATTCCAAATTATGGGGCTCATTGTCAATTTAGAGGAGGAGCTAAAATCAGAGTGCCTCTAAAGCAAAACTATGTTTTACCCACACCCTCTCTTTCATGCTGAGCACTCATTTGAGTTACACCCTCCTGCAGGATTCTACCAAAGTCACAAGAGATAACCAACACCTGACAATATTCCAAATTTTTCCTCTCATTTCTCCTAATGCTATTAGTCTCAATTTGCACAAAGTCAGCCATCCATAGAATAGCAGACACAGGTTAACCAAATGTTTTGCTATCAAATAACAAGGGCTACAGCTTTCCTCTTCTTACCTTTTCCTATAAGTCCAGAAGTTCAACAATGTCCCTGACTCTTTCAATTTTTCTCCTACAAAGCCCTCACCTTGTGGGAATCACATTTGCAGCCTCATGCTTGTCATTTCATGGTTGTATTATGATGGCTGCTACAGTTCCAGGCTTCACATTTGCATTTAAGACATGAAGAAAGGGAAAATTGGATAATACTAGCCACTAAAGGCCCCTTTTGGCAGGAAAGCCAAAGACCTCCCTGAACTCTGCAGATTCTCCCTTCACAATCACTGGCAAAGGGAAATGGGGTTCTCGTGACTGGTTTCAACTAGTATGGGCTTTTTTTCTGGGCACACTGCTGCCCTATGAAAATACAGGTAAGCAATGGAGAATGGGTATTAGAGAAACTACCAAGATTATCTGCCACACATAGATATTTATAGTTTTAAGCAAATAACGGCTATTTGGTGAAATTTTAGACACTATAACAAAAGTGGAGGGGAAAGGACTCAGGTGGTGTTATAGAAATACATTTTAGGGAAAGAGATCCCCAATTAAGCAAACTAATCCTATTTAGAATCTATCGCTGAAATGAGTGCCCTTTGGGACTTCTGCTTTGCACAGATTCTTCCCTTCCTTCAATTCTGAACCCACATATTCTCTAAAATACCCATGTTTATTAACAACTGTTTCTATGGCAGCAGAGCCCCTGGTGGTGGGGCCCAGATGTGGAGGCTATTTTTATAAGTTAAAGACTGACAGCACATGCCAATAGCAGCTATTATTGATGAAATCCTTGAAGAATTTCTCAAATAGATAAATATTGTAGAAAAACAAAACATATTCAAAGTGCCTGTTGTTTACTAAGAAACATCTTGATTTTGATTTGGTTTCTCATCTAGGTCATCCAGAAGAAAATATACTGATCATCCTGGTACATGGTTTATGTAACTGTTTTATCTCATTGTAAATTAATTAATTTGTACTCTGGCATTATGCATTAGGTGCATCATGTTGTAGGAGTAATTTTATCCTCTCTGGGACCCTACTGACCAGTTTGAGTTTTCAGGACCACAAGACTGAGGATAAGATCTTTGTAAGTTTACTATGGTTGTACCACTTGATGTGCTCTTTTGAATAATAGCAGCTAGCCTACCCTAGACAACAGCCCTTCATATCACTGAGTATCACTGAATTTTTGTAGAATGTTTATAGAAGCAATAAATCTCGTTCCTTGTAGCAACACACGAAAGCCACTTTTGTGTACATTATTCCAACTATAAATATGCTCAAGTTACCAAGCATTCAAAGTATAATTCTTGGCAAGCAACCCTATCCTCAACTCATACTTTTTATCTGTTAAAAAAGGTATGGGGTTAGCATTGTGGCTCAGTGGTAGAGCACTTGCCTAGCATGTATAAGGCACTGGATTTGATTCTCAGCACCATATATAAATAAATAAATTAAGTTCCATCAACAACTAAAAACAACTAAATATATATATAATTTTTTAAAAGGTATGTAGTATACAGGATCCAACATCTGGGGTCTAAAGACAGAGGCTTGATAAGAGTGCAAATCCCACTCCATAACAGGTGTGACTCTGGGCCTAGTTTCCTCATCTATATATGAAGGCAGAAAGAGGAACAGAGTAATAGTAAAATTAATAGCACATGAATGCTTAATACTTTAAGCATTCCTATTTGAAAATCCATAATTCTCAAAAGTTGAAACTTCTTGGGTGTCATGTCAGCACTCAAATTTTGGATATTGGATCTTGGAGCATTTCAGGTTTTGAATTTTCAAATTATGGATGCTCAACCAGTAAATCTAGATAAATATTCCAAAGTCTGAAAAACTCCAAAATCTGAAAAACATTCCTGATAAGGGATGCTCAACCTACACCTATTTCAAAAGGATATATGAGTATAAAAAGAATTTGTGTATGCAAATGCCTGGAACTTAAGAAGGGCTCAATGAGTGTCAACCATCATCACTACTCCTAATTAGAAAACCTAAATTGTGAATGGCTATATTTTATGTAATATAAAAATGACTTGATAATAAAGATTAACTTTTTATGAAAACTATGAAATAAAAATTTCCCCAAATTAATAATTCATCAAAAATCACAGTACCAAAGTTATTTGGTAAGTGATTCATAAACTCATTTAAACTACTACCACTTGACAATAGGAAACTTTCCACTCTTTACTGCCAGAAATAGTCTTGAATTATGCATGTTTCCTACAAAATGCTGCAGCTCTGTACAACAATGGCAAAAAGGGGGATATTATATTTCTTCCCACCCCCATTATCCCCTTACAGTGTTGTCTCTTACCCTGATCTTCCTAGAGGTTTCCTATGTCCTCAAAGCCTAGAAACTCTGACTACAATCAATAAAAAGCCCAATAGGATGTATCTCTGAATACTGCCCTATGAAATAAGGCAGCTAATCACCTCGAGACTTTTCACATGCGTGTGCCCTTCTCAGGCCTAAATTACCATTTCTTCACCCCGCTCCACTTTGTCCTTAGATACATAAATGATCATCTACATATTTTCTTGTTTATGAGAAAGATCATAATGGTCCTACTGTTTCTCTAACAATTCTCTACTTCCTCACCTACACAAAGACTTCTTTTTCTTTTGTTTCTGTTTTATTTGACCTCTGAGCACATGCCTCTTTTGCCTTTGACCTTCACATCTTCATATTTAAACACTCCCAGCCACACTTTCTCTACACACAATTCAACTTCTTGGTCCTCTTCCTCCTCCCTCAACCCTACCCTTCAACCATATCTACTAGAAAGTCAATTCTTTGAGGACAAACTCTGTCATAATTTTATTTTTAATTTCTTGATACTTCACTCTAATGACAATCTGTTCTCCCTTATATCACAAGAAGCCTTTTCCAATATAACTATTGTCTCCTTGTTTTGTCCTTTTCCTCTGACCCAATAGAAAAACATGAGGAACAGCTTTTTCCTTGCTCCCAAATGCTATTCTCAGATTAACACATTCTGATCTACTTCTCACTGTCTGAAATATCCACCTTATCCCACATTTTTGAGAACAGGCCTCAACAATCCTACATACTCTTCTTGAAATTTATCCTACCTTCCTCTCTACTCTTGGTAGACGTGATTCATTAAGCGTCCACAATTCAATTTCTATCAATGTTAACATATATGTACTTGAACATGACACAAACCAGAAAAATGGAATGTGTTAATGATAGCCATAAGGTCAATAATGGAATAAAATACATGACTGTATCTCTACTCACAAAATAACTTTGTACTTTTCCATAACATTCTTTTTTGGGGGATTGAATACAGGGCACTCAGCCACCAAGCCACATCCCTGGCCCTATTTTATATTTTAATTAGAGACAGGGTCTCACTGAGTTGCTTAGAGACTTGCTAAATTGCTGAGGCTGACTTTGAACTTGAAATCCTCCTGTTTCACCTCCAAAGCAGCTGGGATTACAGGCATGCATCACTGTGCCCACCCCATAACATTGTTAAAGTCAGGTTCTGTTGCCCTGAATCACCCTCTGGTTTTCAAAATAACCATAGCATTACAAGGTTAGGAGGTCTGATGGTGGGTACTTAAGCAGATATATAAGCTATTCTTGGCAGACAATCACTACTTAGAAGATCTTCTAGAAAGGTAATTCTTCAACTTCCCAAGACTGGGCTTAGACTTAACAAGCTTACAGCATTTTGTTGTTCCTGTTTTTTTAAAATAAATAGTTAACATATAATTGAACACAGTTCTATACGTATAGAGTTCTCAAATATTAGAATTGAGGCTTGTAAAACTACAAATTGCAAGATTTTTTACTCTGCAGAGACTACCTTCATTGTCTCTTAGTTAAATGAAAACCAATGATCTAGGAGTATAATTAAAAAATTATGATGACATATACAGCCCTAAGGTGTTAAAAAGAAGGAATAAATAATTACTTACCTGTTCTGTTCTTGGATGAAAGATTTTTTCTAAATTGCAAAGTAAAAGGAAACCGACTTTCTCTTTATGGTTCACCTCTACTTCTTCTGCTTTAATAAGAAATGTAGACACCATAAAGGAAAAAATTTAAACAAAATATAACAATTTTAATAATGCATAAAAACAAGACAGTAGGCTATGTTTATAAATTTCATATGAATTTTTTTTACTTAGTGATACCTAAAAGGACTTTATAAGTAGAAGCTTCACTTTGTTAATATTTTAATTTTACCTGCTTCTTTACTATCTTTTTAAAAAATATTTATTTATTTATTTATTTTTTAGTTATAGGTGGACACAATGTCTTTATGTGGTGCCGAGGATTGAACCCAGTTCCTCACTCATGCTAGGCGAGTGCTCTACCTCTGAGCCACAACACCAGCCCTCTTTACTATCTTTTAAGGTCCCAAGAAAACTATTTATTGTTATTATTTCCAAACACAAGGCTAGAAGTTGGGTTAAAAAGGAAATAGAATTTTATTAAAAAGATTATTGGAGGGGAGGGAGGTCCTTTCAAACATACAAGTAGGGATTTTTGGAAAGGGCAAGGAATTATATATATTTTTACTATAAATGCTAGTCTTTGTGTTGTGTCCCCTGAGAAATAATTTTACATGCATTTTCATAAAGGCTTAATATGGATTATTATTTCAATAAAGTAGTAGAATTCATGAGAAAAAATGGGGGAACTTGGTATATATTATAATCTGTCCTCCACTTAAAAGTTCATTTTCCAGTTTAGCACAATAGTGCATGCTTGTAAGCCCAGCTACTAGAGAGACTAGCAAGAGGATGAGAGTTTGAAGCCAGCCTCAGCAATTTAGCAAGACGCCATCTCAAAAAAATTAAAATTTTAGAAAAGGTAGAGGATATAGATCAGTATAGAGCATTTGCCTAGCACATGTAAGGCTTTGGGTTTGATCTCTAATACTGCAAAAAAATAATAATAAATAAAAATAAAAAAAGCTCATTTTCCCAAAAAACATTTATTCTATATGACACTAAGAAGATCAAGGCAGTGGCTCCAAATACCTTCATTATATAAAATGGTGTATATGAGTATTAAAAATGTTTATATCAAGCCAATTGTTGGAATGTAGTAATATAATGAACATAATAGGTTTAATAATAATGTATTTTTCAACCACAAAACATCAGAGTTGATCTGCTTTCAAATTCAATCATGCTGGGCTTTGTCTGGTTCACTTTTAGTCTGTTAGTAAGTGAAAAGTCAAATTTTACTCTTTACATAAAATAATCATATAATCATAAAAATTTAAAGCTAGAAAAATATGGGTCCCTCTCTTTTCTGAGAGACCTACTGTCTCCCTTGAGAGTGTCCCCTTTTCCTTTCCCTTCAATAAAATTCATGCCTATAACTCTGGGGAAGAAAAAACAAAAAGAATTTCTACATGGGGTTAAGTTAGAACTTCTCTAAATCAGAGACATTTACTTGATTGCCTTACTGTAGGTTACAAAATGAGTTAAGAGGTAAAACCTGAAATCCAGAATGGCTTCCCCACTACGTAATGATTCCTTAAACTTATGTAGGTATAACTCTCTATATACATATGAGGCAGTGAGACACCCTGGGTTGAACTTCTGGTCTCTGAATCAGACTGCCCACGTTGGAATCTTGGTTCCTTCATTTGCTTATCTGTGTGATCTTGAGCAAGTTACTAAATCCATCTATCTGTGCCTTAGTTTTCTCATTTGATAACATGAAACTGATAATAAATATACCTTCCCAAAAGGATCATTATGAAATATAGATTTAAACACATAAAATAATATCAAACATATTGTAAGCATTCAATAAATGTCTACAATTATTAAGATTCTATAACACATGGACATGTTATTTGCCAGGTTTTAATGTAACCTAATTACATTAATTGGAATATTAGATCATCTTTTGTGCTCTCAAATATATATTTGTTGATATTTCATTTTGGCCCATGAATTATGTAGTCAAAGGAACAATTTCATCATGAAGTACATGTAAATTCCAAACACATAATAAAACTCACTTAAAAATTAAATAGCATTCATTTGGTGATGCTTTGGGCCTAGTGTGGTATACTCAGAATATTTGACATCCAGAAGGATCTTTTTTTAATATCCCCTCTTTGATATGATGAGACTATTTCCTTTAATGATCATGAAATAACAGGGGAAAAAAGTTGTTCATAGACCTTTATTTTATTTATGTATTTATATGTGGTGCTGAGAATCAAACCCAGTGCCTCACACATGCTAGGCAAGTACGCTACCTCTGAGCCACAGCCCTAGCCCCGTGAAAATTCTTTTATTTAACTCCATTTACATGACAATCTGAAATAAAACATTGTAGTTCCAAATGTATAATTTATTGTTTTTGAAAAAAGGAAAAAAAACTTATGCCTACATATTGGTCTGTTCCGGTAGTAAGAAACATTAAATCTCCTATTTTCTTGACTCAGTTAGTTTTATTTTTATTTTTTTTTACTCAGTCAGTTTTAAAGCAAATATGAACAATTAAAAAAGAATAAATTTCAAAGTTAAAGATACTTTAGTTTGGTAATTTAAAAAATAATTTCACATATGAAATAAAATTTGTACTTGCTAACCAAAAATATTACACCTCAGTTTGCACTTTTTCTAACTCTTGTATTTGACATAGAAATAAACACTTAAGTGGTCACACAGGATGACAATACTGAAATAACCAAATTGTTCCTTTACTCTTACTATCATGGCTATGTAGGCTATGTAGGACCAAAGGGATTGTATACATGAACTATGCCTGAAGTCCTGAATTACCTTACACTTTTATAAATTTACTTAGAAACATATTCAGTATTTGAATCTATGTTCAGTGAAAGTCAACTGTATCAGAGGTATATTTCATATTTCCTTATGAAATATAATGTTTATTAAAGGATAAACCATTACAATCTGATAAATTATTTGCAAGGGGCTGGGGACAAGCAAAATGGGCCTAACACAAGCAAAATGTGATATTTTGAAACTTACATATGTTACTAAAATTTAACAGAATCATCTAAATTGTTTAGAACCTAGACCCCACATGAGATTTTTCAAGGAGGAGTATTTTGTCACCAACATCATAGAGAATTATTGATATATAAAAATTATTGGCAATAAAATGCAGATAGTGGTCTTATTATAGTTTTAATCTACACGTAATAAGAATTACCACCTTTGTCCAAGGTGACTGCTTTTAAGTGTCCCAAGGTTGGTACGCCAGTGATCAAGGTGAAATCTATCCGTACGGTATTGTTTTTAAGATGAGCATGCTGATGGGGCTGGGGTTGTGGCTCAGTAGTAGAGCACTTGCCTCGCATGTGTGAGGTACTGGGTTCAATCCTCAGCACCACATAAAAATACATAAATAAATAAACAAACAAAGATTTAAAAAAAAAGATGAGCATGCTGTGTTAGGTATATTTAACCTAGTTGTAAGAAAACCTCTTCACAATTAATGTTTATTGAATGCCTACTGAGTGCATTGTATTGTGTTGTATCCACATATACTGTTTATACAAGGATGTTGCTAATTACAGGTCAATTTCATTTATTTAAGTTATCTCAACAGGATTTTAATTAAAACCCTTCTGGCTAACTATGCATACTTAAATTTCAAAATAAATAACAGTTACATATTTCTGCACGGCAAGCTTTCCATTGACTCAAATTGGCTTTCTCCCTCTACATTCCGAATAATTGAAGCTTTCTAAAACAACATTTAGAAGAGCTTTCAAAATATTAACATTTGCATAAACATTAACAATTTGACTTTGGATATTATTCAAACTTTAAAAAATCATGTGGCATCAGATTCATTTGTTCTATTTTTTTTAAGTAGCCACTTCAAGAAAATAAAAATTTTAATTCTGACATCAATCTTTTTCAGACATTCACAGGATCAACATAATCTCCAATCTGCCCTCCCATAACCTTGCAGCTGCACACACACATAAATTTTATGCTTATGTGATCTTGGCATTTCTGAAAAGTCAGTATTTTTGACAAAAGGAAAATCTAGCTTACCTCAAAGGTTATCTTGGTATAGGAGATCATGCCAATTACAGTCACCTTAGGAACAGGTCTATCTGGCAAGAAAGTGACATACAAAGCTTAAACCATTTCTTCCATTCCTGCTCTATAGCTCCTAAACCCTGGTTGGTTAGCTCAACCAACAAAATTCCTTTCATTAGTCACCTGTAGTCTGCTGAAGCAGCACCTATACTATTTATAGCTTTAGGTTTGAGGTGAGGTTCCAGAATTATTTGTAAACAAGTGTTCCCCATTGATTCTTAAAAACTAGGTAAGTTAAAAAATAATGCCCTAAGCAAAAGGGGAACCAGCTGTAGATCTTCATAGTTCCTCTAGACGGATCAACCTCAAGGGCTAATCCTCCTCCAGATGTTAGATCCTGGGATATTTGAAAACAAAGAAGGCCAAGTATGGAGAAAAGCAAATGGCATCTCTTCTACACCTCTGATTTAGGTTTTCAACATCCTGAAGAATTTATCAAGAGAGGAAGATTTTACTTTGGATAGGTGCTATGGAAATAGCACACCACCAGGGGGAAACATAGAGCTGACAAATTATAAATGTTTGGGGATTTTTGACTTCACACTACAACATAAAATGGTTGCACCTACAATTTCCATGAACTTAGATTACCAGAGAGAAACAGAGATAGAAACAGCATACTTAAAAGACATAGGTAAAATATGTTAGCATTTAATTTTTATGCAGATCTCTCTAGGTCTTTATAGATAGTCATTGTAGGGAAAAAAATGTTCATTTGAAATTTTTTAAATTGCATTAGAATACAAAGATTCCAGTTAAGCTGAAGTGGTCTTCCAATTTCTCTCTACAGGTTTCAAAATACTTGTTCTACTTTAATTAATTAGCATTGTAACTGAATGCTTTTCAAATCAAAGGCGTTCAAATCTTAAGTAGAATTCTACTAAGTGGGGAAAACATAGAGTGGGTAATAACTTGGGTGAGCTATGCCAAAGCTCTTTTAAGATCAAGAGCAGTTGAAATGTTGCCACCACCTGCCAGAAAACTATACCTCCCATCCATTGAATCCTCCATTAAGTATTCTTAACCCACTCCCATTTTTCCCTTTCCAATCCATATTTCTTCCCTCTCAACATGTGAAGGAAAATCCTTACCAAATGAGGCAGCTTCTACTGATATCTCCTTCAAGGATCCCCCGCCCCTGAAGTTCCACAATTTACTCCAGTTGGGTAAGAAATGCTGACAGGTGAAGGAGAACTGAAGAGGAAATTTGATACTCCAAGTTTGCCAAAATTAGATACTCACTCCCTATCTAGATATTCCTATATCTAAGAAAATTTTTATGCAAGCTCCTGGGGCAAATCTGACTTGGGTTTTGGAAGTCTTCTAGTTTCCATCATCTCACTAGAACAGCTGAGATGGGAAAAGGAAGCAAGAAAGATAAAGGGCATTCCTGCGAGGCCAAATGGGCCTAACTAAATAAAATCTTTAGAAGAGCTATGAGAACAAAGGCCATCTAGAACTTTATGTCCTAGAGATGAGTGTTTCCAATCTGTTCAAGTATTTTAACGTAAAAGGCCAGGTCTCCATAAGAAAAATGGCTATATTTTTATATTTTTAACATGAATTGACAAAGACTACAAATAATAAAAGCTACAATAAACCCAGAAGCTGCTTAAATAACTGTGCTCACAGCAGCACCTTCAGTCATTAGAAAGAGTTGTACATTTATGCGTGAGGACATTTTTTTTTTTTAATCTACAGAAACTATTTGTTGTTGCATCCAGATTGCTCAGTGACTCCACTTACCCAACCAGTTAACTAGTGATCATGGCTCTAGAACGAGCATTCTCAATCCGGGCAGGATACCTGCTCAGGGCAAAATCTTACTTTTTGTGTATAAAGCACTGATACACATACAGTACATGCAGAGGTGCACATTGCATCTGTGATAGCTGAATTTCACGGCGGGGGGTGGGGATGAGAGGGGGAAATGTCTTCAAAGCCTTAAGGATAATGAAGATGGAGCGAGAAACACTGCCTTACAGAGGTCCTGAGTTGAGACCATCAAATGAGAATACTGACAGTTGTTTTTCTCCCAGACAGTAGACTAAGAGTCAGGGGTCTCTCTCTCATTCTGCTACGACCCCAACCACAAAGAGGTGCAGTCCTCTCTGTGGCCTTCAAATTCAGAGGACACTGCATACCGTTCGCTTCTTCACAGGGCGCGGATAAAACCGCACAACTGGGAATGAGCTGTGGAAGCCGCAAAGCGCTGCACCAAAGCGACAGGAGGTTCCTAGTCTCTAGTCTCGGCTGTACGAAAGCCCCGGGTGGGCCCCCAGCTTCCCCGAGCGCCCCCTCGGCCTCGGCACTTGTTGCTTCTCCGCCCCGCGCGCCTCCACCTTCAGACCTCCCCTTCGTGACCCTCTCCTCTGTCCACACGCGCACACGCGGGCGCCCGGCCCTGCCCCGCGACCGCCTC